>NC_139578.1:10541966-10631966 GCF_946808225.1 Silurus aristotelis
GTTTTTCTGCACATGGGACAGGGCGACTGCACTGTATTAAGGAGAGAATGACCGGAGCCATGTATTGCGAGATTTTGGAGAACAACCTCCTTCCCTCAGTTAGAGCATTGAAGATGGGTCGAGGCTGGGTCTTCCAACATGACAATGACCCGAAGCACACAGCCAGGATAACCAAGGAGTGGCTCTGTAAGAAGCATATCAAGGTTCTGGCGTGGCCTAGCCAGTCTCCAGACCTAAACCCAATAGAGAATCTTTGGAGGGAGCTTAAACTCCGTGTTTCTCAGCGACAGGCCAGAAACCTGACTGATCTAGAGAAGATCTGTGTGGAGGAGTGGGCCAAAATCCCTCCTGCAGTGTGTGCAAACCTGGTGAAAAACTACAGGAAACGTTTGACCTCTGTAATTGCAAACAAAGGCTACTGTACCAAATATTAACATTGACTTTCTCAGGTGTTCAAATACTTATTTGCAGCTGTATCATACAAATAAATAGTTAAAAAATCATACATTGTGATTTCTGGATTTTTTATTTTTTTTTAGATTATGTCTCTCACAGTGGACATGCACCTACGATGACAATTTCAGACCCCTCCCTGATTTCTAAGTGGGAGAACTTGCAAAATAGCAGGGTGATCAAATACTTATTTTCCTCACTGTACATCTCAATAGCTCCAATATCAGAAGGAAGAAAAAGTGTAATCTCTGAGACTTTTTAATTTTGACATGGTTGTTGATACCAGAATGGCTGGTTTGAGTATTTTAGAAAAAATTAATCTCGAGATTTTCACACACCACAGATCAGAAAGTGGAAATGCTACTTTTCATAAGAGAGATCAGAGAAAAATGGCCAGATTGGCTCAGGTTACCAGGAAGTATTTAAAAGGGAGCCTCAGAAATGATCGCCACAGACCTCGGTTCCTAGCTGACATGAATGAAACGACGGTGTTGTGCATACAGAGATGCATTTCTGATCACCCTGGTTGTGTTGAGTTACTATTGATTCCTGTGATCTCAGACCAGTCAGGTCATTCTTCTCTAATTTCTCTCATGAACAAAGCATTTCAGCCTACAGATTCTCCACCCCAGGATGTTTTCTGCACCATTCTGAGTAAACTCTAGAGGCTGCTGTATGAGAAAATTTGAAGTTTATGAAATACTAAAACCAACACATCTTGCACCAACAATATACCACATTGTAAAGTCACCTTCAAGATAACATCTTTTGGAAAACTCTTGACTTGTATCTGCATAAGCTCAGTGTGTTTTGTGTGCATGACGGTTTAACTACCTTCACCCAGAGCCACTCTGCAAGCAGCTTTACTCCCCAGTGAGGATACAGCTCCTCCTTGATGAACCGGAGATGGCGGGGGCGATTGGTTACCCAAGTAACCACTACACATCCTGCTGCACTCAACCCTGGCACAGGAAGTTGTTTAAGCTGAGAGGATGGCAGAAAACTGTACCTGTAATTTAGTGTCGTGGGGTGGGGGCATGAGGTTATGGTTTAGTTTCATCTGCAGTCTGCATAAATACTCAAATGATATAGTCATAATCACAAAACTTCAGTTGCTGACAATTAACTAATAACTGCATGATTGTCTTCGGTTGTACATATTAGACCTAAACTTATACTTATTCATGTAGCGCAACAAATAGCTCAAAATATAATGAAAGGCTGACATCTTGTTACAAATAAATATAAAATGTACTTAGAATTATTAAATACTAGTAATGACAATTACTTGCTCTTACATTTTCGCATAATGGACACAACCTGGAAACCCCTTTCAACTCCTCTACTCTGGCAGGTAAAACAGATCTTTGTTCACCAAAACGTCCAGGCACAAAAACAATTGTTTCCTCAGGCGAACACATACATTAACAACTGAAAACTGACCTTAATTATATGCCCTGTTTCACATCTACAAGTACTGCATTGCAAGAACAGTCACTCATCACTTAGACACACTATAGCTGCTGTATATTGTACTAAAAGTCCTAAAGTAACTTCTTTATCTTATATGATGCACATTACTGCTATTTGCACTACCATGCACTCTCACACTATGTACATTGCTGATCTTATATACTCAGTATGTTTTGGTCCTATTCAATCAGTATTGTCTGTGTTGTCTTGTATGGTCTTTGTTGTCTTGTATAGTTTTGTCTATAAGATAAATGTATAATGTTGTTATTTATGTCTGGAGTGAGTTAGATGCGAGTTGGATATTTATAAATTTGTACTTTTGATTCACCAACAGCTGGAACTAAATTCTTTGTGTCTGTCAACACACTTGGTCAATAATCCAGATGACCATTTCTAATCCACATCAAAGTTACACTAATACATTATTTGCACATATACATAGCATGATAACGTTTTAATCTTACCTACTGCTTCTTTTCACAGATTTATTTTCCCATGGGGGATCAAGAACTATCAGGTCATATTTGTCCCCACCTAGAATAAAAACAAAACAAAACAAAGGATACTTTTTGCAAGTGCAAGAAATCATCAACCCAGCAGCTAGTCCTGCTCTGCTACTCTCTCGATCAAACTCTTGATGTCACCCAAATGAGGATGGGTTCCCCTTTTGAGTCCGGTTCCTCTCAAGGTTTCTTCCTCATAACATCTAAGGGAGTTTTTTCTTGCCACAGTCGCCAGCGGCTGCTCATCAGGGACAAATTCACACCATTCACCTTAACTGTTGATTTGTGTAAAGCTGCTTTGAGACAATGTCTGTTGTGAAAAGCGCTATACAAATAAACTTGACTTGACTTGACTTGACTTGACTACTCTGTCAGGACTGTTTGTTAAAAGTGTATAGCGAAGAAGAATTGTGCTAGACTTATCTTGATCTCTTTTTAAATTAACCAATCTATCAATAGGAACTATGTGAAAGTTTTCTGATGTTTTGGCACTATATCAGCTATATCAGGCTTCCAATTAAGTAAGTTAAATCAGGATGTTGTTCTAGTTTCTATACACACAATTACAGGTGTAAGGATGATCAGATCTGTGGATCTCTTTAATCTGAGGAGAGAAAGCCATCTGTTTAGCCGCCCGCTTACCCATCCTTGAGCCCCCTCTTTCCCTCCTTGGGGAGATGGCCTGGTCATGGAAAGGTGACTTAGAAGGTCCTAGAATTCAAGCTACTTTACTTGCATGATGTAATAATTACATTTTAGGAATGTTTACATTTTACCTTCACATGTTTGGCATCATTTTAAAGGTCTAAGTGTGATTGGAAATATGATCTCAGCCCCATATCAGTAGAAGAGACCTCAGGTTTGGAGAAGTTCTGTGCTACTGATATAAGGGTTTAGGTCATATCGTGTACCAAAAAAGGGTTTGCAAAGCTTTCATCACAAGTGTTTTTACGATGGTTTGGGTATTTAAGGAAATTTGGCGAAACACTCAGGGAAGCATTCTGTAGTCAGAACTTCTCACACAGTCTCTCTGTGTGTCTCTATTGACAGATAGAGTGACTAACAATTCTTGTGTAAACTGCATTGCTGAAATATTTGGTTTTATGCTGATCATGTTGTGTAACTTTCTTCTATTATTTGTTTTAAATGTGACATTTGCCTGGCAAATAAATGTCAAATTCTTGATTAACTCTGAAATTTCCTGAAATCATTTATATCTAGTTGATTATGTAATCTGGTGTTACCACAAATCTCTGACCAGAATAGTACAAACTGAAGGCTCATGAACGGATGGCACACAGAGCACAACGTCTGGGACCTTCTGATTTCTGACTATCACTGACTTAGCAAGTTATAACTAAGTGGCTAAATACATTAATCTTTGTGCATGAGCAAGCATTGAGCGGCCTACTTAAAGAATATTAGTTTACCGTTATATCCTTTGAATAAGGGACAATCTGGCGTGTTTGTGTCCGTGAGCATGTGTAGTGGCTATCACTGAGTTAGCAAGTTATAACCAAGTAACTAAATCAAAAGTTCTTCATGAATGAGCAAGCATTGAGAGGCCTGCTTAAGGAATATTAGTATACTGTCATATCCTCTGACTAAGATTCGGACTGCTTTGAAAAGACAGAATGCTTAGAATAATCTATTAAAATTAAAGAAGAATTACAACCAATAAGGTGATCAGCTTGAATTTGAGATATTCAAGTTAAATCTTTATTATAAATTGGAGTCAGATTAGAGGTTAAAATTAGATTCATGTAACAAAGTGCAAATTATTTGAGTAATCTTTCACAGCAAGGCGAGAAAGACTAACACGCAGCATACCTTCAGTGGATTCTGTCATTGGGCCATTGGGTGGGCACCCTACAATACTGTACCTACAAATACTGTTTTCATGAACAGTAATATGTATCCTAAGAAAGAAATGTCAGTATAGATTACTTGATGACTCTGACTTTAACCTAACCTAGCTACAAAAACACACATGCACATGCCGAGGCTTACGAATACACTTACTGCGAATAAGGGGTTGTAAGCAGGTGACATCAGACAACAGGAAACGGCTTTGGGGAGGCAGGAAATACGTCTCCCCCATTAGCGTTACCTCACGGGCAATGTCATCCGGATTTTCTGTGAGGCATGAGAACAGATCAAGGTGTGCATCCATGTCTGCATGGCCATTAACAGTCTGCACTAGTGGGGCATCAGAATTCTCCATTTCAAGCATCTGCTTGGCCATGTCGCATAGTGCGGCCAGCTGGCACTCATGAACAGACATTTGTTTAGGTGGCACTGTGAGTAAATCTTCTGTCAGATAGCCACAGTGACGTCCAGTTTCCAGTAGAGACTGTGTGCCTTCCAGAACAAACAACCTGACCTGGTGTACAGAGGCAAAATGAAAGAGCGCAGCAATTTTTAAAATGTCAGAAATCAGGAATTACTGAATCTATTAAAATTTCACACAAAATAGCTTTTTTTCTGGAAAACAGGTTGAACCCTGTGTTCAATAAAAGTTACCTTTTTGTGGTATACTTCAGCATCTAACTCCCCCTCATTCAGCTCACTTCGTTTACGTTTCCTCTTCTAAAAGAGAAATTGGTTACATCAGAAAAATCAGCAGCCCCATGGAAATTAAATTAATTCACATGAAGCAATTATTTGTTTCCAGAACATTCTGGGAATGCTTGTTTTGGGTTTCCAGAATGCTCTGAGAACAATTTTAATTCCTGTATTTTTTTTTTTTTTTTTTTCGCTATGAAAGCTTTAAGCAAAACTTTCTTCTGAATAATTATAGACTCTCTGAAAACGTGCGGTAGTCTTTGATGGTTCAGACAACGTTCCCCAAATGTTCTTGTATACTTTTTACAAATAATTGTGCTTCTTGGTAACCTTGTGTTAACCTGGGATGAGCAAATACATTTCACAATATTTTGTGTTTCTATTAGTTACAAATACTTAGAAGTGATAAACTATAACATAATCTCACTCTATCCTGAGAGTTGCCCAAGCAAAGAAGCTATCAGCAAACCGTAATGAACTGACAGTGCAGAATGCAGAAATTGCGGAATGCACTGCTTCGACTTACAGGTTTATTTTCACACATTATTCTGTATCTTGTCTGTCTGTCTTGTTGTTTATTAAATGTTTGGCCCTCTACTTAGACCCAGTAAGAGTTTGACACCACTGTCATAGACTAATGTCTATTAGGGTACACATAACTGAAACACTACTAAATAGTCAAGCATAGAAGACAATACACAATGGCAATGGCAGAAGGTACATTATAGTGCTGTGATTGTCCAGTTAGCTGAAGGATAAAAAAATATTGCACATAGTTGTGATATTGCACAAAGTAAGCAGGCAGTAATAGTATAGACTCAGGTAATAGGGGTGTTTAAAATTTTTGTGGGTGCCTGGAAAAACTTTCTTTGGAGTCTAGCAAGCTTTGTTTTGATCAGTGTGTATCACATGTCAGATTGAAGGAGTTTGAACAGACTGTATGCAGGGGGTGTTGAGGTGTAAGGGGTAATTCACAATTCTCCCGGCCCATATCCTGACATGGGACATGTCCAGGTCCTGAAGAGAGGGTTGGTCCTGGTCCTGATCATAATGTTCATGATCTATTAAATGGTTCCCAAAAAATCACAAAGGGGGAAGCAGATGCAAAACGTGTTTTGCATGATTTATTGCTCTTCTGTGATCTTACCTTTCGTGTCTTTAGATCGATTCTGGCATCCCCAGTAGTCTGGCACATGGAACTGCTGACTATATGGGGCTTAATTATATCGAAGTACTGCTTCTTGAAACAGCATCTAAAATGTCCTTTGTTGACACTGTAGCACCGCCGAAATCCTTCGTTTATGAAAGCACATGCGTCCAGCAGCCATCCACGATCATCTGACAGCAGGACAGACATTTGGTAGGAGGAACAGCTCAAGATCGAAATGAAATAAAAACGTGCATGCAAAGCGGAGATGGTTTTTATATCACCGATCTGAATGCATGAACCACATCAAACGCACAACATGTGTAAGGGCTTTTATTTTGTGTGTTGCTGATAGAGAGAGGATTTCCTACTACAGAAAAACCACCTTCGCTTCCTCCCGTACTCGAGGCGGCGTTGCACGTGTTGCCAAGTGCGCGATATTCACCCGGTAATTAGGGTGTATTGAACTGCATGACTCTGATGTTTAATTCTCAAATATGATTGGTCGAAAAGCGTTGATTCATTTTCCAACTATAGCTAATAGCTAATGGGAAGATCGGATCGTCAAAGAAATCTTTCTTTGTCATTTCGTTCCTTTGATCAAAAATAAAATAAAATGAAATACATTTGCATAAATTCTACATGCAAGAACTTTGACTATAGCGAAAATATGACACGTAACGACAAATTATGATAAACAGAATAAGTAGCTAACATTAGTAGTAGCTAACTTACTGTCAGCCCCAGTTTCCACCGGTACCCTGTTGGCTAACGATTGGCCTCGACTGATCCGATATGAAATTCTGGTTCGTGATCTGGATATTTGATTTGTCAAGTTTTACGCTGGATGCCCTTCCTAACGCAACCCTCCCCATTTATCCAGGCTTGGGATCGGCACTAAGAGTGCACTGGCTTGTGCAACCCTAATGGCTGGGTAATAAAATATATATATCAATATAATAATAATAATAATAATAATAATAATAATAATAATAATAATAATAATAATAATAATATGGTCTAGTGGTTAGGATGCGGCTCTCTCACCGCTGCGGCCCGGGTTCGATCCCCGGTTAGGGAACCAACCCCAGCCACTCTTAGTGCCGGTCCCAAGCCCGGATAAATGGGGAGGGTTGCGTTAGGAAGGGCATCCAGCGTAAAAACATGTGCCAAATCAAACATGCGGATGGTCCGCTGTGGTGACCCCTAATGGGAGCAGCCGAAAGAAAGTTTTTAGTTAATAATAATAATTATAATAATAATAATAATAATAAAAATAATGATGATGATGATGATGATGATTATGATGATGATGATTTGTCAATGTTTTGGAGTGATTGTGTAAAACTGAAAGTATTCACATTTGTTTAGAAATGTACAAAAACTTCAGATTTGGGACCAAGAATCCAAAATAATGTCTTTCAGCCCTTTTATAGGAGCCATTGTTCTTTTCACTACATGAATTCAGTACTTACAAAGTCAAAGTTGAATTGTTTTCACTTTTGGGGCAAATAATAATGATGACGATGATGATGATGATGATGATGATGTTTGAATAAAATGCAAACTAGTAGAACGTTGTTACAACAGTTGCATGGTTGAACATAACTGGAAAATAATAATGACCATCATGATTACGACGATGATGATGATGCTGATGATGCAGTGTGTTTGAATAGTATGCCAAAAATGAACCGCGCTAACGTTTCACAATGGTTGCCAGTAGTAATAAAAACACCGATCATTATTACAAGTTTGTTGAATTACAACGACGTTATGCAAGATAGCATTTATTCTTGTTACTGTTACTTTGTGAGAGTAATGTTTGTAGACTGTGTAAAAACATTTACCCTACTCGACTTTCTTTCCTCTGTCTTTTGAGAGGATGTGGCAACCCAGCCGGAGCATGAACGATAACACGGGTACAAAACCCGAGAGCGTGGACGGAGATGTGTGTGTATGTGTAAAAGCTCCTCTCCTGGGACATTGGTCAGAGCGCTGGAACGCTAAAACCCATAAAATGTCAAAGTAGTAAGAGATAGCAGTTAGAAGAACATTCCTGAATGTGGAAAGGTGAGCTATTTGGTTCAGGTTGAGGGGGAAATGTGTATATTCGAAGGCGTTTGGAGCAGATAAGTGAACCTTAGCGGAATAGAAACATGGCGGCGGCGGCATCGGCATCGGGAGATCCCCCAGAAGAAGCTTCTCATGGCAGCAGGGTGGTTTGGGTGTTTGACTGTCGCCCTCAACATAAAGAAGCTTTGGAGAAGATGCTGAATGTCACCAGTATGAACTACAAGCAGTTCCTGTGTGCTGTGCGCAAGGTGGGTGGATTTCCGGTAGTCGGAGTTAAATTAGCTAGCTAGCTTCATTTAAACCTCGTTAGTTGTGTTTTGCATTTGGTGGCAACCAACTACCACTTTTGCTGCATGCTGAAGTGGTTCCTCTCCTCCTAAGAAACTTTACTCATCTCTTAAACTAGTTAACAAACTCTCAAGTTTTGGATGTGTCTTCTGTAATTAGGTCCCACTCACTTAACTTTTATTTTATGGCCATTCCTTTACCATGTACCATAACAAGATCATGTCCACATGTTTCCAATGTCTTTTTGGTTATCAGGGTCTAAAGCAAAAGTAATATCCAATAAGCCAGAAATTATTAAGTGGAATGGTTATGTAGATACACCAGAATGGCAGAAAATCTTCATGCATGGTTTTCCTGGCTCCATCATGGACCTAACCAAGTAGTTACATGAAGATACTAATAACCAAATTCCATGTTTTTTGGAAAGAATGTTTACTGTGAGTAGGGTATGAATTTCAGCCCTGTAACAGCATCGCTGTAGATTTCGAGAGATGCAAGGGTGCCATTAGTTTTGAACTAGTTGCATGGTTTGTTGTCTAATTCAAAACGTCACAAGTCGCACATTTGGAGCCACGTTACAACAGACGAAATACTTCATCAAACGTGCGTCTGTCGCTTTTGTACAGTTATAGTTCATCTTCTAGATCGGAGCGTTCGAGATCGAGATCTAGATCTAATGTCCGATTTGTGTCTCCGTTTCCTCCAAACACGTCATCTTGTACAATGATGATTCTCAGGTGACCTTTTCTGGACGTGGCAGATGTAATAGGTGTCAACAGTATTTCATAATCACTGAGCAAGAACTTTCATTTATCTCCAGTAACCACGACTTCTTGGTCAGGGTGGTGGTGGGTCCAGAAACAAACTCCGCATCAGTGGGGGTGAAAAAAGTACCATTTACCCTGTATAGACATTACTTAAACACACACAATCACACTTACATGTATTTGGGCCCTTTAGAGTAGCCAGACTGCCTACCTGCATCATTACTATTAGTGGAGAAAATCCGAGACTCTGGAGGAAATCCGAGACAATCCATGGACAGTGGAAGGGCTATCTTCACTTCAGCTCTAAAATCGAACGAAAGACCTTAAGCTGACTCTAGTTCTACTATTGGCAGCACCATGCTGAATACAACAAGAGCAACAACAAATAAGTCACTCGGATAGCAAAAATGCACATTTTATGTGTTTCAAGTTTTTTCCGTAGGACAACTGTGCACTTAGAACCTGTAAAAGGTTCCGCAGGGGAAATACCTCTGCTGAGTCAAAGTATCCACTGTTCAGTGTAGTGAAGAATCAGTAATGCTATGCCCAGACTCAGGAACCATGTTACTATCAGGAAATTGTAAATCTTACTGCAGTGTTGAGGGGAATACTTGGGGTGGGGGGGGTTCTTAAAGAGAGAGCTCTTTGGATGTAGGACCTCCATGCTGATGGTAATGGGGATGCCGTTTGCTCTACTAAAAACTTTCATAATGATCTGGTGTTTCAGTTTCCTGTAATATATGCACATGTATATGTTAATATTCCGGTAGCAACCATACTTTTTGTATGGTTGTATGTTTTATAGCAACTAGAATGTTTTTGTTGTTGTTGTTGTTGTTGTTTATATAAGAATTTTCAAATACCTTTTGATAAATTTTTTTTTTTTTTTTTATATGAAAGTCTACTATTTGACACCAGAACTGAAAACAGAAAACTCTGTTGACCACTGAAAGATGTTAACACTAGTGCCACTTTCATTTCAGGAATTTTCTATCTCAGTAAAGGAAAGTTTTGTGATCACAACAACCGATCGCCGGGAGATCGATTCAGATGTTTACGGTGAGAAACAATTCTGCAATAACCATCAGATCATAACTTTTGAATCTTTCTGAAACTTGGTACCATCAATGTTTGATCTTCACGAAAAATACATTTTCATATAAACAGTAAAATTTTTTCGAAATCTCCCCACTGTGGGACGAATAAAGGTTTATCTTATCTTTTATCTTATCTTAATGCATATAAGTACCTCGTCTGTAAGTACCTTATATAAAGCACCACTGTAATCTATCTTGAGTATATTTAGTCCTATAGCTACTTTGACTTAATGATTTAAAACCCGTTGATTAGTCGCTGATGTGGATGTTTGAGCAACTAAGTAAAAAGAAATTTAATAATCATTCATTTATTCTGACTTTTTAGACGAATTGTCAGATGGGAAAACTTTACACCTGCTACAGTCTGTGGATCAGGAGTTGGCTGTGGCAACTGAAGAAAGAATTAAGTACGTTCCTCATTTCCACACCATTGTGCAGAGCGGGCAGTACGAGTACTACGCCAGCGAAGGACAGAAGGCACTACGTAAGTACATTATTCCCTCTTTTTCCTGTGCATTTGATTGCATTCGAATTTTTTGTTGTCATTTGAAATTAAACGTTTTTTTCTTCTTCTGTATTAATGGAATGTGTTTGTTAATTGTGTGTGTGTGTGTGTGTGTGTGTGTGTGTTTTCTCAATACTTTAGCTTACGCCTTTGCTGAGCTTATTGATAACGCACTTTCTGCAACCTCGCAGAACACCGGAAATAGGAACATCGACATAAGATTGGTAAAGGTTTATTTGGAATAATAAAAGACTCTAATCATTAAACTTGGATTTCATTGACTGTTGTTTTTGCTTTCTGTTTTTCAATGTGTCTCTGTGTCAGTATTTTGATGAGTCTCAGGGTGGGCCGGCAGTAGTAGTGATGGATAATGGCCGTGGAATGACCTCTAAAGAGTTAAATAACTGGGCAGTTTATCGCCTTTCCAAATTCACCCGAGATGACCGCACGTTTCGAAGGTAAACAGTACTCTGAAAAGCACAGTTTTATTACTTGAATACTTTTTGTAATCATGTTGATGACACTAACGGGTTCTAGCCGAGCTTTTTGTCTATCTATTTATTATTAATTAACATGTTCAGCTAAAATGACAACTATTTTGGAAAAACATGATTATTATTATTTTTTAACTACGTGTGGTTCTTCCCCAAACGGTTGCCACATAGCCGAAGGCATGCAATTGTAAAGTCTTTAAAGGCTGTAGCACAAAGTTTTCTCCTCATGTACTCCAGTGTACAAAGCCAGCTTGATGATGATATGGTTTACATGGATTGGTGTCAAAGATCTTGAGTGGCCTGCTATAGATCTCAGACGTCAACTTTGGGATGAATTGGGCCGCACCCCAGGCCACTTCACTATACATCAGTACCTGACTTTACTAATGCTTATGGCTGAAAAAGCACAAATCTTCACAGCAGCACTCCAAAATATTGTGTAACATCTGAGTGGAGGTTTATTATAAACTGCAAATGGGGATTAAGTGTGGAATGTGACGTTCAAAAAGCACATACGACTCTTATAGTCAGGTGTCCACAAACTTTTGTTCGGCTAGTGTATGTAATAATCGGTGCTGTCGCTTTTTTTTTATTTTTTTTTTATTTCTATTAATAATTATTATAAATTGTGTAAGATGGATGTCTTAATACATACTCAGTTACCTGTCATAGCAAGTACCATATTACTTGCTGTGTTGTGGTGTTTTTTATAAAATACTCTATTTTCTTGAATGTTTTGCAAATTATTTATTTATTTATTTATTTATTAATAGTGATGAATTAAGATATGTGCGTCCCGGTGCAGTCCCTCGCAGTCTGAATAGTGACATCTCCTACTTTGGCGTTGGAGGCAAACAGGCTGTGTTTTATATAGGCCAGTGTGTACGGGTAAGTGCTACACCACATGCATTACTCTGTCTCTCTTATATAAAGCTGATGAGCATTTCTAAATGAATTAAAACAACTGTAGCCATGGTAACATTGCACACAGAATAAGTCAGCTATTGTAAACATTTTCTAATGACCCTACTTATCTAAATTGGTTATTTTTCCATGTCATTTAACTGTTACGGTGAATATTGAAATTTTGGTAAGTGAGTTGAGGTACATTGATTTGGATGAACTGGAGACGATAATGTTGAACTGAGAAATGTAATAAAAAAATGACACAAGGCGTTACCACAAACAGCTTTCATTGTTAGTAAATTGTGGCACCGACATACTTGATTCTTTCTCTCTTTATTTCTCACAACATAAAAAGTAAGAGAAGGAATTAACATTGTCTTTCTTGGCAATTGTCTAATTTTATTGTCATATAGCTGACTCAGCGAAATGAGACTACGTTACTCCAGAACCCTGGTGCTGCATTTACAACATAAAGCTGCATAACAGGAAACAGAGATAAGGACTAGTAAGTGTCCTCGCCCCATAAAGTGCAACCAGGTGCAAAACAGACAGTGCAAAGACAACACAAGACAGTGTAGGACAAATACACAAAATAGCGCCGCCAGTAAACCTGCTGTATATTACACAGTGCAGTGTGTAGGAGAGAACCGAGTACAGGAGTGAACATGTAATTAACAAAATATAAACAAAAAGGTTTGTGCAAAACAGGATTAGTAGCAGTCAAAAAGAATGCGCAAAAACAGCATGTAAACAGTTTGTATGTGTTATATAATATGGGTGGTACTGAAGACATGGATGTGTGAAGTAAGTGTGTGTTAAGTCCGGTTGTACAGATCAGTCACACAGTCGGGTGTGTGTGCGTGAGTTTCAGTTCAGTTCTGTGTTGAGGAGCCTGATGGCTTGAGGGGAGAAACTGTTGCACAGTCTGTATGTGGCAGCCCGAATGCTTCCGTACTCTTCCCTGATGGCAGGGGGGTAAAGAGTGTGTGTGTGTGTGAGGGGTGTGTGGGGTCGTCCACAATGCTGTTGGCTTTGCAAGAATGTCCGTGATCGAGGGGAGAGAGACTCCGATGATCATCTCAGCTGTCCTCACTACCCTCTGTAGGGTCTTGTGATCCGAGACGGTGCAGTTCCCAAACCAGGCAGGAATGCAGCTGCTCAGGATGCTCTCAATGGTCACTCTGTAGAACGTGGTCAGGATGGGGGGAGGGAGGATGGGCTTTCCTCAGCCTTCTCAGGAAGTAGAGACGCTGCTGGGCTTTCTTGGTGATAGAGCTGGTGTTGAGCGACCAAGTGAAGTTCTCTGCCAGATGAGCACCAAGGAATTTGTTGCTCCTGACGAGCTCCACGGAGTATCGATTGATGATCAGTGGAGAATGGTTGCTCTGTGTTCTCCTGAAGTCAACAACCATCTCTTTAGTTTTGCCAATGTTCAGAGACAGGTTGTTGGCTCCACACTAGGCTGTTAACTGGTGCACCTTCTCTCTGTATGCTGACTCATCGTTCTTGCTAATCGGCGAACTTGATGTGTTTCGAGCTGTGCATTGCTACACAGTCATAAGTCAGCAGAGTGAACAGCAGTGGACTTAGCACACAGCCCTGAGGGGCCCCAGTGCTCAGTGTGGTGGTGCTGGAGATGCTGTTTCCGATCTGGACTGTGAGGGTGGAAGCTGGGTCTTGACGTGCCTCATGACGAGCCTCTCGAAGCACTTAATCACGATGAGTGTATGTGCGATGGGACGATAGTCATTGAGGCAGGAGACTGTAGACTTCTTCAGCACGGGGACGATGGTTGTCGTCTTGAGGCACGTAGGAACAACGACGCTGCTCAGAGAAATGTTGAAGATGTCGGTAAAGGCATCAGCTAGCTGTAAAGACATCCGCTAGCTGTTTTGCTAGCTGAGTTTTCCTCACTTCAGCTTTTGAAGTTGTTCAGCGCATCTGGGAGGGAGCAGTCACGGTCACAAGCAGATGAAGTTTTCTTGTAGTTCGTGATCGCCTGGATGCTCTGCCACATGTGGCTGGTGTCTCTGCTGTCCTGGAAGTGGTTGTGGATTTTCTTGGCGTGTGCGCGCTTTGCCTCTCTAGTGGGACAGTTTGGCCCTTGCTGTCTTTAAGGCCATCCTGTCCCCTGCTCTGAAGGCGGAGTCTCTTGATTTTAGCAGTGCACGCACCTTAGCGGTCATCAACGGCTTCTGGTTGAAGCGTGTGGTGATGGTCTTGGAGATGGTCACATCATCAATGCACTTGCCGATGTAGCTAGTCACTGTTGACTCCTCCAAGTTGATGAAATTGCCATTGGTTGCAGCTTTCCTGAACATGTCCCAGTCAGTGCATTCAAAGCAGTCCTGGAGAGCAGACATGGATCCTGCTGGCCAGGTTTTCACCTGCTTTCGAGCTGAACGCCTATTGAGTGGTCTGTATGCTGGGATCAGCATAACAGAGATGTTGTCTGAGTAACCGAGGGTGGGTGCTTCGCTCGCTATGCGCCTGGGATGTTTCTGTAAACAACATCCAGCGTGTTTTCTCCTCTGGTTGCAAGGTCCACATTCTGGTGAAATTTATGGAGCACAGTCTTGAGAAATGCATGGTTGAAATCTCTGGTGACAATAAACAATCCGTCAGGGTGTGTGTTTTTTTTAGTTCGCTAATGGTCCTGTAGAGTATGCTGAGCGCTTCCTTAGCATTAGCACTAGATGGAATGTACACTCTGAGCACAATAGCGGTGGTAAATTCCTGGCTTATAAAAAAAAAAAAAGTCTACATATCCGAACCATAAACTCCAACAGCGGTGAGCAGTAGGTGGAAGCAAGAACAGAGTTCTTACACCATTCCGTGTTGATGTAAACACACAGACCACCGCCGCGAGTCTTACCGCACAGAGCTGCGAATTATCCCTTACTGTATTTCACAAAAGTGAGTAAACCCCTCACATTTTAGCAACGTATTTTTTCTCAAGGGACAATACTATAGAAATGAAACGTGGATATATTTTATAGTCAATGTGCAGCTTGTATAGATTTACTGTCCTCTGAAAATAACTCAACATACAGCCATTATTGTCTAATATCTGGCAACCAAAGTGATTACACTCTAAGTAATATCAGCTGTACGTCGCTTAACCATGCAAAGCCACATCATTCATCATGTTCCTGTTTTTGTTCTCTGCTTGACAGGACCATACAAATTTGTGTATCATATATATAAGGGCAGTTAGAATTTGGTGCTTTGAGTACAATTCTCTCATACTGGCCACTGGATGCTCAACATGGCAACTCCTGGCAAAGAACTCTTTGTGAAAAGCAACCATTCTAATTTTTAAATCCTCAAAGATGTGAGGGATGTACTCAGTTTTGTGAGATACTGTACATATAGGACCCTCAATCATTGTTCATAAAAATGTTTAATTCCTACTTTTAATATTTGTTTTTGATCTATAATTTATGTAAAACAGGTTTGATCATTTCAAACCCTTCATGTTTTTTCCCAAATGCAATACGGTGTAATTTTATCTGTGCCAACTGAAAAATGTCGGTGGACATGACTGTTTTCTACATTTATCTTTTGCTTAATATAGATTATAAGCAAGCCAGTTGGCTCTCCAGATGTACACGAGTTTGTACTGTCCAAAGATGACTTTGAGCAGAAGGAGAAAAACAACAAAGAAATCTATTCCGGCGTTATTCGGAATAGAAAGGTAAATGATGTGATGTAATGTAATGATGTCTAAGCTGAATGCATTTGTGATTTTAATTACTTATCTTACACCTCTTTTTTACACAATAATGCACAGCCAGGAGATGACTCTCATATCAGATTGGAAGAAGAGCGTTTCCTGCAATCTCTGGTTCTGGAAGAGTCCGGCAAGAACAGTTTTACAACTATAGTCATAACTGCAGTCCAGCCAGAACATGTGGCCTACCTAAAACAGGATTTCATCTCATGGACCAGAGAGCTGGCGTGAGTATTCGAGAACGAACACCTACATGCCCCTGATTCGTACCGTCGATTCCAATTAAATTTTTTCTTTTCTTTTTCAATTTAAGGCATATCTATCATTACTATGTTCATGGCATACATGGAAATAACATGAGAGATGCACGAACTTCTGAAAATATGTCCAACATTGACATCCAGGTATGTAAATCTTAAATAATACACACATTCAGTTCAGCATCTTTCTCCTATAAGGCTCTTTTCTCCTTTCTAGATCACCAACATGATCCATTCACAAACCGACTCTCGTCCGCACCCCCGCCGCCACCACACACGTTTTATTGTTTAATGAAACCTGCGTAATATTTATCAGGATTTTTTTTCCCCTCCTCTAACTATGACAGACTGTACATTTTTATTATAAAAAAATAACTAGATAAAATGATACATCAATGAAATAAAATGCATGTTTTTTAAAAATGTTTTTTCAAACGTGCCTGCTATAGCAGACATGGTCATAAAATTCATCAAATTGAATTTTAGTATTCCTGTACTTCAATATTTACTTAAAGCTTAATTCATTGAATAACAGTTAACTAAATAATAAGACCAGGATTTTTTTCCCCCCCTCTTTCCCACAGATCTGTCTAAATGACCGATCTCCTCGATTGCCAAGGTTTCTTAATCTAAAAGAGATTGATGATGACATGCAAACTCTGTATATAAACTCCACTGTGGCAGAGTTTGAGTTTAAAGCCAGCAAAGAAGGAGATGCCAAAGTAGAGGGACTCCTTCGATATCATCCATTCCTCTATGATAGGGAAACCTATCCAGAGGACCCATATGCAGCAACACCAGGTATATTTCCATGGTTGTAAACATACCTCTATTTTGTATTACTGTATTACTTTTTTTGTTCCCCCCACCCCCTCAATGTTAACACTAAGGACATCCAAACTATAAAAGAACATGGAATTGTTTGGTAAACAAAAGCATGTTAAGTAAGCTCAAATATGTTCTATATTTTATACCTTTCACACGTGTTTGGCTCTGGTTTTCCAACAGTCTTGAGGAGTTCCCAGAGGTTTTTGTTGGTTGCTTTTCCTTTACTCTCCAACTCCTCCCAAACCATCTCACTTGGATTTAGATGGGGTAATTGTAAAGGCTGGGACATCTGATCTATTACTCAATCATTCCCTTTCTTGAACAGATAGCTTTTACATAACCTAAAGGTGTGTTTGGAGTCTTCCTGTAGGAAAGCAAATGATGGTCCCTCTAAGTGCAAACCAGATGGTATGCTGCTGCAAAATGTAGTGGAAGCCGTGCTGGTTAAGTGTGCCCTCACTTTTAACAAAATGAGCAACCATGTGACCAGCAAAGCACCAACACAACTCCTCCTCCATGGTTCACAGTAGGATTTGCACATTCAGGAACTGTTAACTGTTTATTTCTAACAAAGACGTGGGCAAACATTTCAAATTTGTATTCATCAGACCAAATGACAGTTTTTCACTGCTCTATTCCTTGTTTGTTTTTTTTGTTTTTTGCCCAAGAAAGTCTCTTCTGTTTGTTTTTCTGAAGTTATGGTTTTGGCAATTCAACCATGAAGGCCTGACTCACACGGTCTACTCTGAACAGTGGATGTATGTCTGTCACCTGAACTCTGAGAAGAATATATGTAAATTAGCAGTTTCTTATGTTGGTAATTCTAATTCATTTGTCCTCTGCAGCAGAGGTAGCTCTTGGTCTTAATTTGATGGTTTTGGAGATTGCAATTGGGAATGCATTTTAAGTTATTGTGATTTTCTGGATTAACTGACCTTCATTTTATTTTTTTTAAATAATGATGGTCTGTTTTTCTCTTTACTTAACTATTCCTTGCCACAATATGGATTTGTAAAGTAGTAGTAGAACTAATCGGGCTATTGACTTTTAACTCACCCTTTCCTCTGCACAAGACAACTGATAGTCTAAAGCACATTAAGAAGGCAAGAAATGCCACAAATTAACTCTTGACAAGGCACACCTGTGAACTGGAAACCGTTCCAGGTGACTACTTGATGAATCTGATGAGAAAATGCCACGAGGTTGCCAAGCTGATTGTGGGTTATTTAATCATGTCATTGTTAAGAAGAAACACGGTCAATTTTCCTACATCCAAAGTCAATTTTTAGGGTGTGTGGCTGGCAGTTTGAATACATTGTTTAATATTTGATCTACTAACAACCCATGCCTTTGCTTCCACATGTCTTTTACCTCCAGATATTGATGAAGACTGTTTTGTTTCACATGCTGAGGGCCGAGGCAAAAGACCCATCTTTGAATGCTTTTGGAACGGACGATTAATTCCTTATTCTTCTGTTAATGAGTAATGACATTTACTACATTTTGTTTAATACTATTAAAATAAAATCAGGCCTGCAAACCTTAATACATTGAGCATTTTTGCTAATTCTTGTGCCTTAGTATTATTACTGGTTTAATGATTTAATTCAGAACTGGCTTTAAAATGAGATTTAACTTGATTCTTAGAATATTTTGAACGAAGCGTACGAAACGACCCTGTCCCGTCAACAATACTGTATGAATCTGGAGTGATTTTAACACGTGATTTTACTTTTTGGGGTTGGCAGGTCTGTAAATGTAAATATTTATATGTAAAACCTCTCAGGGGAAACGCATTCCTTTACTCATTATGAATGGTTTTGTATCTTTAATTTGTCTTAAGTGAGTAAGTTACTATGATGTAAGTTATAATGTATACTATTGTTTGTTTTAGGTTTGATTGGTGTGCAAGACCCAAGAAGGGCAGTTCACTCCCATTAGAATGTTATAATAGGATCTCAGGTGTCCTCTTCACTAATGATCGTTTTCAAGTCAGCACCAACAAACTGACATTTATGGATCTGGAGTTACAGCTACGCGATAAAGAGACCATCTTTACAAGAGTTCTCAATGGCCAGGTAAAGTACAACTATACACAAGATTCTTTGTTTCCTTTTGGGGGTGCAACAACTAATAGATAAAATCGATAATATTCAATAATAAAATTCGATGTCGACGAATGCCGATCTCGATTAGTTGGGCTGCTCACGTTACGGGTTAGCATGACGGTAAGATAACACAGCCACGTGTGAAAATGACGGACAGTACAGGTCTACTGGTAGCAAGGAGAAGTGTGTGTTCTAATTCATCCAAGGCAAGGGAGCAGTTTATATTAAACGCTACAAAGAAAACTACCTGGAAGTTATGCAAAGCGGAGCTCGTGTGGCATGGAAGTACCACAGTGATGCACATGAAAAGAAAACTCTGGAGTCACGGATGAAGGTGAAACATCAGCACGGTAAGTCTGTATAATCGTCATCATGTAAAAATGGTATAGTGTAATGAAGTGCTATTGTATAGTCATAGTGATTGATTCAATTAAACCGGTGTGAACAAACACTAAATCTAAAAGCAGCAAATAACAGCAGCAGTAAACGATTAGATTTTTAGTCACTGTTGTGGTTTTCAGCGAATGCTTATGCATTTGTACACCAATGTATATATTTTCCCTTTTTTTTTTTTTTTTTTTTTTTTTTTATTAAACCGGTTAGTTTGCTGCGTTTTTCCATTATCTTTATATAGCATTTGTCTACTACAACAGTAACTTATCTGTTTTCAAATGTGATTTACTGTGGCTTTGCTATGTTCAAATGCTTGTTTTCAATGTTTTTAAATAAAATTTATGCATATATCATTTTAATTATACAAAATTAAAATAATATATTCTAGATGCGTATCTTTTCAACTGAACTATATATTTATATATAAAATAATTTTTTTAATTGAATCTTTTTTTTTATATATATATATATATATATATATATATATATGTATATATATATGTATGTATATGTGCAAAATACAATTCAAATAAAGGTTTACCCAGGGTTTTTTTTATTTTACAGAAGGAAACCCCAGCAGGAGTGAATTTGTTCAAAGGAGGAATTCCCCATGCACTTCAACAAGCAGCCACTATAAACTTTTTAAATGTCTAAATTAAAGAGAGTTAAACTCGATATGTGGATTTAGCATTTATTATTTTAATATTTTTAAGCACACTTTTTTATGAATACCCTGAATTACGGTATTGTTATAATAAGCAAAACATCTGATTACTTTTTTTTTTTTTTACCTGACTAATCGGAAAAATGTATCATCCAATTAATCGTCCATTTAATTGATGATAAAAAGAAGCGTTAGTTGCAGCCCTATTTCAGTTGACTGAGTATGGTCTGATCCCTTCATGATCCCAGACCCCTAAAACTGCCAGGCTACAAAACAATAAACTTTCTAATCTGAGAAGAGGATCTTTTTCATCTGAGGAGAGAAAGCCATCTGTTCAGCTGTCCCGTTTACCCATCCTTGAGCCCCCTCTTCCCCTCCTGGGGAGATGGCCGGGTCATGGAAATGTGACTTAGAAGTTTCCGGAATTCAAGCTACTTTACTTGCATAATGTAATAATTGCATTTTACCTCCACATATTTGATATCATTTTATAGGTTTCAGTGTGATTGGAAATATGATCCCAGTCCCATATCAGTAGAACAGACTTCAGGTTTGGGGAGGTTCTGTCCTGCTGACATAAGGGTTGCCCCTGAGAAGATCCTTAATAGGTGTTGGTTTTACGCTATGTGACCTTTGTTTATTAGGTTAATTTCTGTCCCTAAAAATGGGTAAATGGTTAAAAATGGGTAAAATTTTAATTTACGAGTTACGAGTGTTTTATGATGTTTTGGGTATTTACGGAAATTTGGCAAAACATTCTGTAGTCAGAACTTCCCACACAGTCTCTCTGTGTGCCAGATACAGTGACTCTTTAACAATTCTTGTGTAAACTGCATTTCTAAAATATTTGGTTTTATGTTGATCATATTGTGTAAATTTCTTCTTTTATTTGTTTTTAGATGTGACATTTGTTTATTGATTATTGCTCAGCAAATAATTGTCAAATTCTTGATTAATTTATATCTAGTTGATTGTGTAGCCTGGTGTTCCCGCAAATCTATGACCAGGATAGTACAGACTGAAAGCTCATTAACAGATGGAGCATAGAGCACAATGTCTGGGACATTCTGATTTTTGACTTTTACTGACCGTAGCAAGTTATGACCAAGTAACTAAATCAATATTTTTTTACGAATGAGCAAGCATTGAGCGGCCTACTTAAAGAATATTAGTTTACCGTTCTATCATCTGACTAAGATTCGGACTGACCAATGTGCCCCTGTGAGCAGGTATCATTAGCCAAGCACAAGGCTCTAAGCGACTCCAGGTCCATACTGAATGATTATTTGAAAAGACAATGTTTAGAATAATCTATTAAAATGAAAGAACAAATACCGCCAATAAGGTGCTCAGCTTGAATTAGAGATATTAAAGTTAAATCTTTTATTTTAAATTGGAGTCAGATTAGAGGTAAAAAAAAATAAATAAATGGACTCGTGTTACAAAGTGCAATCCATTCTAGTAATCTTTTACAGCAGCGCGAGAAAGACTAACACGCAGCATACCTTCACCCACACCAGTGGATTCTGTCGTTGGGCCATTGGGTGGGCACCCTACAATATTTGTACAATTTATACTATTTTGTATATCCATTGGTTTTACTACAATCCCATAAAGGGCTTTTGTCTGAAACCTAATGCGGACATTTTTTTTAATCAGTAATTCTTTATTATTTCAAACAAGCATTAAACAAGCATATTGCCTAAGAGTTTGGAAAGTAAAGCTGGATTTATTTAATTTTCCCCCTCAAACATTGTCAGCTACATACATAACACTATGAATGTTATGTGGAAGATCATTTACCTTTTTTACTTCAAATGAAATGCAACTTTTAATTATTATATTTTTGTTAATGATGCCATTGTCTTTCTTACAGGAGCAAAGAGTGAAGATCAACCGCGAGTTCACAAATTGGTTGAAAGAGTGCCATGAAAAATTCGATAAACAGGTATGAGGGTGTTTGCCTTTATCCTTTAATACTCCATAAAGACACTGAATGAATGCTAGGACCTCATGTTTTCAACCGTTTTATTACTTAATTTCTGGACTTGGGCATGTGTGCTGTGTTCCTATGGATTATAGGTGAAGTTCCTTGGTTTCCAAGGTACAATAATACGCACAGATGTGCAGCCTAAACGCCTGCAGTCACCATGGGCTAAGTACAAAGCCATTGTGTGGGATGGTAAAACCTACAAAACTGGACAGCAGGTAAGGAGTTAAAGTAAACATTGATAAAAGCATGGATGTGCTACAGATAATGAAAAATGGAAACGGGCGATTGGAATCGATGAACGAGATTAGCGATTAGGTCATTTAAAATTTTTACGTTTAAATAAAATGTTCGCGTGTCTCTATGTGGATGCACTAAATGTTTACTTGATTTGGAACAGTTGCATATTCAAATCAGCCCTACCTGACCTTGCAAAAGAAGGGAACAAAATGGGAACTCATTGGCTGGTTTAAGTATTTTTGAGGTATCTCTGATTTCCTATAACTTATTTAAGTTCACAATAACCATGGTGCGCATAAAAGTATCGCCAGAAAGCACAATAAAACAAACCCCAACAGCAAACGACCACATTAGGTTCCAGCCATGAACTAGAATAGCACAAATTTACTGAATCAGCATTTATTCGGCATATGCTGCTTCATAAACACTGTTTGTTAATATAGCATTGGTATAACTTTATTGACCAGTTCCTTGTTCCTAGGTGAAGACAATAAAAACTCAGCCTATTCTATATGGTACAGTGGTTCATTTTCTGCTCTATGGGGACTATGAAGATGATGTCTTTGCCACTGGGGGGCATGTCCAAATTGCACTGGTAAGAGAAGTTGTTAAATAATTACAATTAAAGGCATAATCATGGTCAGTTAACAGTTCAAAATGTCTCCTAATATCATTGAAATCAATTTGCATTTGAATTAATATATATATATTATAAATATATTGTTTTGGTTTTTGAGAAAGCAAGCAATAAAATGCAACAATTTTAAACAGAGATTTTAACCAAAGTAACCTTTTACTGTAATTTCCGGACTATAAAGCGCACCCAAATATAAGCCGCACCCACTGAATTTTACAAAGATTTTTATTTTGGACATAAATAAGCCGCACCTGTCTATAAGCCTGTCTATATTGAAACTTATGAACTTTACACAGGTTTTAATGAAAGACAGTGCCTGCTACATGGCTTGTATCTAAACAGTAGCCTACCAAGAAAGTCATTGTTCACTGTCTTCCTCCTTCCTTTCACAACAATTTCCCTCGGGAGTTTTTCTTTTCGCATCGTCGTGCGTTTAAAAATCACCATCGGTGAAGCTTTTCTTCCGATGCCGTGCAGCTCAGAACACAGGTGAAGTCCGTTTTTTCATGCCCGGTAGTTTTCAGCGTGACAAATGATTCGCATTTCCTGTAGACAGTCCGAGTGAGCGGCAGCTCAAACTTCATCCATATTTATGATGTGGTGCGGCCCGATTCAGTGGAAGCGCATCTGATTTAATATAAAGAGTTTCATTGGTTCACCTGAATCCGTTTGGCAATTTAATTGGTCTAATGTTATGGTTACAGTTTTTTGGCTTGCAGTTTGTGAAACCGGGAAAAATCCATAAATCAGCCACTTCGTTGTTTAAGCCGTAGGGTTCAAAGCGTGGGGAAAAAAGTAGCGGCTTATAGTCCGGAAAATACGGTACCTTATATGTTGATAAAGCATTAATATCTTGTAACACAGCATGAGTGTACCAGTTTAGCAAAAAATTTATTTATTTCTTTTTTATTATTTCACTCTTCCTTTAGATAGGCTGGGTCATTCCAAAAGCTTGTGTAGGCACTTCTATGTTGACTTGGATTTTTCACTGGAATCTTGTTGGTTTCAGTATCACGTGTCTATCTATTGGTCGATCAATCATTTCGGTTGTCATTGTGAATACCCACGAAATCAAGCTTACTCTAAGAGCCCACATGCCAACATTAATTAATCACCAAAAAAAAAAAAATCACAGTAAAAATGATCACATTTTTAGCCTTGACCAGTGATAAAATTTTTTGCAGAAACAGTGAATAACAATCTGAATGGTTAGACAATCCATACTTTAATACTTTAGTATAAAAATAAATCCATTCATAAAATGATCAGGGAAAATAAATAAAACCATTAACATTAATTTGTTTTTCAAAAAAATTGGATTATACTGTGCAAGTACTTTTTAAATATATGTTATCAGACCGTAATCATTGTATTGTGAATATTTATTGTAAGGGTTCGGAGGCTGGTTTACTTCTACCCGTCTTTTCTCTGTTTGTCGCTCTTTCCTTTCCCCAACTATAAGGCTGTAGTCTTATTAGACAAAGTGTTATTTCTCAAAACAGAAATAAATACTCAGCTTTTTATTGGGACAAAATATACTGTGGTATCATTATGCCGCCTGAGAGCAGCATCACTTGCAATGTCTCGAGCGTAACCCTGAACACGTGTCTGTAGGAACCTAAGGAGTTGTGCAATGAGAAGAAGATCATTCCTATTGCTAAGATCGACAGGCAGGCTACAGATTCTGACATCAAAGAAAGCATTGAGAATGAACTGGACAGGTAAGAAACTTTACCATTTATCTTTTGCATGTTGGTGGTTATTTTTTTACTGGGATTGTGTAAAGGACATCCAATTACTATGTGGCACTTATTGTAATTGTCGCAATCCATTTTTTGAATACTGGCACAATTTGTAGCAATCGTGTGGCCAACCATGCCACGGTTGATTTCAGAAAGATCACATTATGATGTGAACATTACTGCTCTTGACCTGTATTTGTATGATTTTATGCATTGTGCTGTGGTCACATGATTGGCTGAATGGAGAAACGCTTGAATGAGCAGGTGTACAGGTGTTCCTGTTTGAAATGTTCTGTTGAGTGCTGAGTGTATTTGCACTATGTACAAGTGCATAAAACCTTAATTTAATCTGCCGTTTCCTCCTACAATGAGATCAGTTTTGCAATAACTTTTTTTAATTTTCTTACAAAATGCAGCATTCATTTGTCATGCAGTAAAAGCATAAACATGTGGAAATCCAAGCTTTAATAATGCCAATCATTTGTTTTTCCTCAGACTTCCTGATAAGTTGAGAATTGTTTGGCCCGAGGGAAACCCATGGACTGAGAAAGCTGTTAAACCAGCTGGGACTCACATGGGTGCGCACATACACACCAAAGTTTTACATTTAAACACCTAAATCATTACCCCATATGGTTTTTTTTCATCCCCAAAGTGTTGACCCAGAGTTGGAAGGCTACAGTTGTAGAGAATGTCTTGAATTCTGTAGACTGGTCCATTTCTTTTGGAAATAAATTAATCGGTCCAAATATGCTCTTGCATGACCAATCTGTATACACGACCTACATGGTTTGCCAAGTTCGGTGTGGAACAACTAGAATGGCCTGCACACAACCTTGACCAGAACCATACTTAATGCCTCTGGGATGAATTGGAAAACAGACAGCACTCCAGATCTCCTCAACTGACATTAGTGACTGACTTTACTAATGCCAGATTTACAAAAGAATCTAGTGAAAAGCCTTCCCAGAAGAATAGAGCTTGTTATAACAGCAAATAGGGACTAAATCTAAAATATGCTGTTCAAAATCACACAGTGGGTGAGATGGTCAGGTGCCCACTAACCTTTGGCGATGTACGCAGTGTACTTTGCCGTTACGATTCTTAGCTTCTAAGAACCATAATTTAGTGTGGTTATGTTTTTGTAACATGTTTCCCTTTTCCAATATCAGGTCCAATCCAGGTTGAGATTTTGAATAAAAAAGGGGAGACGATGTCACGGTTGCCGATTCAAAATGCAAATTCCAAGAAATTACAGATCGACCTCAAGGTGATCTGGCACTGTGAGTGGATTTATAATGATTTCTATTATTATAATTATGTAAATTAGCGTATTCGATATTTTAGTAATATGTGTTGCTGTGTTTTTCTGTTCTTATTTATTCTGTTCTTTTCTCTCAGCTCCTAACGGGGATATTAAAACCAACTCTCACACTGGTGTGCACTCGAAGTGGGGGTACTGGTTCAGAAAAATGGGTAAAGACCGAATTACGCCATCAGAATTTACACACATACACCTTTAGTAACAGGGTTGACCAACCTGTATGGTTAAACACTGGTGTAGCTTATGATTATAATGTAACTGCCATATAATTTGTAGCATTTAATACCTTTTAAAACAAATGGAAGGTATCGCTTACAATGACATCCTTTGTTTTAAACCTACATTGTTCTCAGATGTACTTAAAATTAACTAAATGCAGGATGTGAGACAGTGCATTTCTTCCAAAGTATTGAAACATCTGAAGATATTTGGGTTTGAGGACTGAAAAGTTATTTGAATAATAATAATTTATGGAAATAAATCAGAATTTCAGCTTTCATTTCGATCTGAAGGTCGGTCAGTTAGAAATACGACATCATGTGTTTGAACAGACCTGTTTTTTTTATTTTTATTAATTTTATTTATTTATTTTTTATTTGACCAAAAATACTAAAGCATGTGGCTGAAGATTGTTAAATGAATTGTTTAACCCATTAAGAGCCCTAAATTAATGTCAACTCTTGTTTTGAGCTTGTGTGTTTCACATGTAGACTGCATGTGGTGTTAAAAAGAATAATCCAATATGAAGCGGTGCTAAAGAAACGCAAGCTATGGAAGTGAAAATACGCATAGCCGATAAAGCAAAGAAAAGATCTGGAAGATTAATCTGGGTGTCATTTAGAGCCCATTTGTACTTTTCCTAAAAGAAATGACCTGTTTTTACTCGTTTTGCTTTTAGCTGGATCTCATTTGTGTTTTTGTGTGTTCAGAAAATCTTAATAAGCTGGGGTCATACACACTTCAGATGCAGGCTATACAGAGTGATGGCGATTCTCCGACGAGCGAGTGGGCTGGAAGACAACTGCCTAATTTTACCCTCAACTTCGGTATTAAAGGTAACAATTATTTTAAGTGTTTCTGTGCATATGAATAATTGTCATTTATTTTAACAATCGCATATCAAGCAGATTTGGGATTCAACGCTCAGAATGTGTCCGTTTCTACTTTCAGAGAGCACTGCAGCTACTTTTTCAGTGGGCTTCGTTCCGTCACCTGTTCAGGTAGGGGTGCCCTTCGTGTTGCCTCTGCAATTTACAGATGAATTCAATCATCCAACTCAGCCGCCTTCCGGCGTCAATCCCCAGCTGGAGTGCAGGTAGGGGGCAGAAAATCATTCTCTACAAAGATAGTTTGTAACTTAATGAGTTTTGTGGTTCAAGAACCCATGATTCATTAGATCAGTATTTCTTTCCTTTCTCAATAATAAACACACAAGTTCACTGAACCTGAGCTATGAACAGACAACAATAAATGGAGCTACCTTCAACATACAAGACCTGAGTGCCATGGGTACACTTACCAACCATCAAGACAAGGTCAGTGTGTGCTTATTTATCCGAGTTGATTAGATTGACATCATTTCTAAACTGAACATAAAGTATTATTAGCATGCAGATTTATTATCAGGTACCACTGAATTTAAATGGTGGGTTTGTGTTGATATTTAATCTACATACTATTGACAGATACACACTGTAAAGGTAAAGATCACAGGCCTCACCCCAGACTGCCAGTCTTTCCAGATTAGCGTTCGTCCAGGTAAGTACACACACACACACACACACACACACACACAAAGTGAAATGCTAAATAAAAACAATGAAACCATGGATGATGTATAGTATGTGCTCAACTATAGAAATGTGCTCCACTCCTGATATTATAATATATTCAATAGCGTGTTTAACAATGGACATTTTCTCGGAGCAGCTTTACAGGTATACCGCGCTAATAAAGTTGTATAAAAGCTCTAGTATAGTATAGTTCTCGTCCCTTTAAGTTTGTTCCTTATAATTGTTAGTTTGTCCCTAATGAGCAAACAAGTGGTGACAGTGACAAAGAAAAACTCCCTGAGATTAACCTTGAGAGGAACCAAACTCAAAAGGGAACCCATCCTCATCTGGGTGGCACCGAATGTCCATTCATTACGGTTCCATCATGGCTGTGCAGTGATGGGTGCTCAAATGCATAACTGTTAATGCAACCTGGGATTCTGAGCAATTGTAGTAGACTGTTGATATGAATTACAGTCCAAATCCATTATCAAAGTTCTCGAGTGCTCAGTCATTCATGGATCATCGGATCGTTTCCTAAGATGGTACCTATTTTAAAATAAGAAATGTTCTATTTTTTTTTCTAAGTAATTTGGATTTCAAAAGAGATTGTCCTTGTAAATATCACATTCACAAAGTGCAAGCATCAAACTTTTATGTATATGTAGTTTCAAGCCACAATTAAGATGTTTTATTGTACACTCTTAATATAAAGATTCTTTCGTAAAAAGTTGTTCAAGTAAGATCTCGTGATGTTCTTCTGTGTTCACAAGGCCCCCCGCATCAGCTGCTGGTGACGCCAAAAGAAGAAGTTTGCATAGAGAATGGTACACCAGCACAATTCAGAGTAGAAGTTCATGATGAGTTCCAGAATATCACAACGCATTCCAAACTTATTGTCCGCTGCCAGGTAACATCCTGTCTAAGCATACACACTCACCAAACATGATATTCTAAACCATTGTAAAATGAAATCTCAATACTTTAAATTGTTTCATTATTCTAGACTTAAGACTAAGAAAACTCAAGGAATACCCCTACCTTTCTCAATTTGTTGCTTAGCAACCAAAGCTTTGTAGAGTTTTATGCCTTGAAGTAAAATTGTTTCAAAGGAATATTATTACAAATAAAATTTCACGTTATTGTTACAATTACTCTTATCATAGTCATAGGGTTTATAGAAAATGTTTGTCGAGTACAGTAAAACCCTGTTGGACGAGCATAATTCGTTCCTGAAAATTGCTCGTAGGTCAATTTTGGGAGACATTTTTCAAGATTTCTAGTGAAAATAAAAAAACAGAACGCTAAAAAAAAAAAGTTATGTTTTTCCTGCACTGAACAACGAGAGCGACCGAGTGATACGTCATCAACTAAGCGACTGATGCTTCCCTCCGCCGAAAGCGGGGAACCAGCAGCGCGGGTTTGCTCGTGCCTTTGAAATTTGCTCGTGAAATAGGGTCAAATTTATATCTGTTTGCTCGTACAACAGAGTTTTACTGTATTTGATTCAGGGATTTTAGTGCTTGCGTTATTCTGTGTTTGTAGCAAATAAACCAGGGAAGGTAAATAAAGGCATATTTGTTATCTTAACTTGTAAAAGTTTTTGTCCCTGAAGTGGAACCACAGCATACATAAAATCCTTAAATCTATTTTTTGTGTGTTTGTGCAGTTATTTGGAACTTCTGATTTGCCTGCTGACACGGTTGACTGCAGTAATACCGGAAGTGGTTGTCTGCTAGCAAAACCAATACAGCTGAAGAACGTCACAACAGAGCGTACCCTCACAGCAAAATTTGGCATTCCTGTAAGACTTTTGTGTGTGTGTGTATATATATATATGTATGTGTGTATATTTATATATAATATAAGCAAATCTAATCATATTTGTGTTATTCTATATTTTCTGTATTCCAAATCTTTATAAGTGAGAAGCACAAATCGCCAGCCATTCAAGAATGTTTCTAGATAAAGTACTAAAAGGAAAAGGATGATGGTTGACTTGTATTAATTTATTATTCTTCAGCCCCACAGTTGCTTTAAATTGGTGTGACTGTACCAGTGTTCAAACTTGGTCTATTCTGATGCCACTCGTTCCCCTGTAAAAAAAATAAATAAATTAATTAATTAAAAAAAAAAAATTTTCCAACTGATTTTTATATTAAAAAAACCGCCAATAGTATATGCAATTTGTGGGTTACAAAATGACAGCTTGTAGCTATTTATTCACAATGCCTTCTACTAATATTTGGTACCTTTTTGTTAAATATGAGCAAAATAGGTTGTGAAAAAATGTCTATATTTCAACCCTTCGATTATTTGGTGGGGGGGGGGGGGGAACAGTGGTTAAAACACAAACATGGCAGGGTTTTAAAAAAATTTATTTATTTATTTATCTGTAGCACTCCTATCAATTCATTTCAGTTTGTGAGGGGGGGTCAAAACTGTTCAATCTTCTTTGCTCATATTTCCCAAGGGTGCTGATATTAGCGGATGGCACTGTATGTGGTTAGTTCTAAAGTTAAATCTCTGCAGATATTAATTAGTTTGTCCGCGTATATATTTACAGAATCAGAAGTCTGTGGCTTGTGTTGAGAGAACAGTTCGTGTTTTGCCAAGCACCCGTGTTTTCCGTATAGAGGTCTACAGAAAGGAGGATGATTCGGCTGATGTGATGGTAATTCAGAATAAGGAGCGTATTAACTGGACGGCAGGTGACGCACTCGGGAGTCTGTGCTTTAAACTCTATGATGAGGGGGGCAGGCAGGTGGCTTTAACACACAAACTTGTCAATAACATAAAGGTATGTGTTTGAGTGTTTCTATGCTTTTCTTCATGAATAAGTATAAGAGCGGTAAAGAAATTGATGAAATGGTTTAAATATCCTTGTACGCTTGTAGGTGAACTGGGCTGCAGATGTTAAAGCTGCAGAATTGGTGAAGGGAAGACTACCATGTGTGTCTGTCCCCACAAATGTACATGGAGAACAATTTTATCAGGTGGCTTTTCAGGATCAGCAAACGGTTGATACATCCTTTACCATTGTGTAAGACTGATGACTGAAATCAAGGAATTTCTTTCCATAGCTTTCAGCTATGTCATAGTATTTCCAAAAATACATTGTGTTTGTGTTTTCTAGCCCACGGCCAGATGAGCCTGAACGCTTGAGGGTTGTTCTGATTGAGACAACTGTCATGATGGGAGAGACTCTATCTGGAAATATATGTAAGATTTATCATAGTCATCCAAATTCCAGATTTATAACTGATTATTTAATTAATAAATTAAGCTCTTGTGTTATAGGTAGTGCATAATCATTCGATGCGCATCATTTTTGTCTTGGATGCGTTAATCATCGTTTTATGCAATTTTAGATTCAAATGGATCAGTTATTCACCTCAGGATCACTTAGTTGTTTCATTCAAAAAATAAATAAATAAATAAAATAAAGAATTTCACTACAAAATGACCTTCAATAAAGATTTTTGGGTATCCCAGAAAAAACACTTGTTTTCAATGACTCCTGAATAGCCTATAGAATAGTCATTTTATATTTTATACAATTATTTTTTTAAGAAAAAAATTAATTGGAATTATTGCAATTATCTATATGGATCCTCAATAATACTGTATCTTTCAGTTTAGCTAGAATATGATGTAAACCGTTTGGGTCACTAGCAAGCCAAATGGTGATCTAGCAGATTTCCTTGGAGATGCTAATGTATGTTCTAAAGAGTTTTTGGCTGTTTACTAGAATTTCAGGACTGCAACATCTGACAGGTTTTCGCCAGACTGCAAATAATTGTTAAATGGTTAAACTGTATTACAGACACATTTTATCCAGTGTTTCCCAGATTTCTATTGTAGGGGTGTCGAACATATGGTCTGTTGGCCAGGGGAGATAAAGAATAATAGTTTTTTTTTATTTTTATTTTTTATGATTTTCTCTATTATTAATGAAAACTTGTTTTATAAAGCTTTATTTTAATAAAAGATTTTGAGAAAAGAAAGGTCTTTGATATTGGGGCCAAAATAGAGCAGTAAACGAGATCTGGGCAAACGATGAGCAGTTGTCAAGAATTTTTTCTTACCAAATATTTACAAAATTATTGCTTTTTGTAAAATGTATTAGTTTTTTTATTAATTCAGTTGTGTTTTCATATGTTCATTATCGTTGTGCAGGGTTGTGCAATTAAATATTGCAAATTATAGAGTTGTGTTCCCCCCCCCCCCCCCCCCCCAAACACACACACACACACACACACACACACACACACACACACACAGTCTGGCTACATCAAATTGGACAGAGTGTATTATGGCCTGCTACCTAAAATTAGTTTGGCACCCCTATTCTATTTGTTTTGTTTTCTGGGATGAGTTGAATTAATTAATGGATTTGCTTTACCAAAACCAAGTTTAAAATGATCAACTGTTACATGCTTGTATCATAATGAATCATTAGTAAACATGGTGATTCACCATCGACACCTCCCTGTCCCAAAGTTCTCAGTTTTAGTTATTTAACCCTAGTTTTCTCTTCCTTTTTGTAGATGTTGAGGTGATTGATCAGTATGGCAATAAGACAGATGCTCTAAGTGCTGAGCGCATGAACGCAGTCAGTGTGTCTGCAGATAACCTTGATGAATCAGCCCTGAATTTCGACTGGCAGGTAGACAGACTTAAACAATAAATATATTATCTTACTGCTGCTACAATAATAAAATAAAAAAGCTGTTGTTGGATAAAGATTCAAGAATCTGTTTGCAATACGAAATATTAATAAACTTAATGAAGTTTATGTTCAACTAAAAGAATGTGCTCAGTCCTGTTGAGGCTCTGAGATACATTTTTAAAAGGCTGTAAGTGTCTAACGGCAAAGAATTTCTTAAATCATATGACAATAAAAAGCTGTTTTCTTGTAACAACTGGATTTTATAATGAACAGCATTAATACAGTGTGCTTTTTTTGTTGTTGTAATAAGACCATAATGCTAAAGGAGAACATGTACGCCAAATGCTTTGGTGCTTTTCGACCCATTTAGGAATTCTTGAATGATTTTGTATATGAAGCTTATTTTGCACTTTGTCTGTGGTTGTTTGTTTGTAGACCAGCACAGGAATGATGGTGGTGACTGGCGTTCGCTTTGCAGGAGGCTTACCTGGTGTAAGGGAGTTGAGTTTTAAGTACCAGACTTTTGAGGAGTTAGTCAGAGTAAAAGTCACTGCTGGACCCCCAACAAAAATCAATCTGCTGGAGGCACCAGAAGAGGTAAGTTGCACATGCTATTAAGCTATAAAGGTTTTACCCGCCTCTTGTATTTTCTCTGTGGATTTATTTTGACATATACTAAAAAAAAAAAAAAAAACTTATTTTTGACCTTGTTCTTTTTGACGATTTTAGCAAATACATTGTTAGTGATCATAGTAATTGAGGTTGAATGTGTAATTCACAGGCCGTAGTAAAAAAAAAGAAAGCAGTGTTCAATTATAACATTATATATTAAACAGTATTTTAAACAATTATTGGCAAGATTGAATTTTTTGTAAATAAATAAAAAAAAAATTTACTTTTCTTTTTAAACTTTTTTTTTTTTTTTTTAAGAGATTTAAATGTAGATTCATTCACTTAAAATTCTCCACAGTTTAGATTTTTCGGAACATAACGTTAAAAATTATTCCACAGTCATGATTACAATGACATTATGCACAGTGTCAATTACCTGTGTGCATAATTTGGTAATGTTGTGTGTATGTTTGATTGTAGCCCTCACATGTGATCAATGGACATGGATTGGACACTCCATTCGTGCTACAGTTGTGTGATGACTGGGAGAATCCTGTTCCAGATCAGCGTGTTGTCATAGCAATAAAAACTCTCACACCTCAGCTCAAGGTAGCGCTTCAATATTGATGCACTAAAAATGTATTTATATATTTTTTATCCTTTATTATTATTATTATTATTATTATTATAGCAGTGTTCAAAGATTCAGAGATCAAATGTAAAACGCAATGCAAGCATCGCTCAAACAGCAATTCTGGCCGCAAATTTATAAACAAGTAAAGCGAGCATGTATGTTTTCCGCCACAGGAAAAGCCTCAGATGAGAGGGCCTAATGCTTTGTTTCTCAGCAATATAAACTTCAATTTTCCTTATAATTTCAAGGGGAAATAACTTTCATGCCAGCACGAACTTGTGTTGCAGTTTTCCAATGACATGCTCATGCTTTAGTCTTTACTTTTAGTTCAAATAACTTTGAATTGTGTAATGTTATTTTCCCTTTCAAAGTAATTCAGCATTTTTGTTCTTTTAACAGAAATTGACACTTTTGTGTAGTCAGATTTCACTTTTTACTAAAACTGAGTATATGTTTGTGTGTGTGTGTGTTTTATAGGTTAAATCTCCTGTGATGTCTCAGCCTGTGGATACAGAAGGAAAAGTTAGCTTCATACTGAAGACCGTAACGGCAACAATGTGAGTAGAAATCGGCATCACTTAAAGCTGTTTCGTTTGACTTTGTTTAACTAGCAAAGCAATTCTGAATATTTTGTCTAACTAACGACTAAATTTATGCAATGTATTTTTTTTTGCAGCGGAGAGAATACACTGGAGTTTCGGGGATATATTAGTCCAAGTAATACTGTTCCTGGCCCAATTGTGAAGCTGTGTGTGATGCCTGATCCCAACAATCCAGCTAAGCTCAGTGTAGAATATAACACTGATGCCATCTTAAAAGCAGGAGAGGTTTTCCCTGGTGTGTAAACTCAGGTTTTGAAGAGATGAAGTATTTAAAATGCACATTCTAAGTTGACCTGGCTGTTGACTTTATTTATTTACAGTGTTCAAAGTAACTGTACTCTCTGAAGAGGGTGGACCTGTGAAGAATTTGAGTCCATCCAGTCTGTCCATGCTGCTGTGGCCAGGCTTGGCTTCAGGAGCCCGTCCTCCAACAGGCGTGAGTTACACACAGACCTATCAGCTGTCTTGCTACTGTAGTCGATTATAATGATTTACATCTGAAGTGCACTGATGATTTCAGGCAATAACGCTTAAATGCAGCAAACCTGAAGAAAAGGAAAACGATGACCACTTTTACTTCAGGTAACTTGGACCCTAAATTTGTATTTTTTTGTTAAATACATTTGTGTAAAGCAACAGCTCTTATAACTGTTAATCAGCTCATTTTTTATTCATTATTTGTGATTTATTTTATTTTTTTAGGGGTTGATTTTGTTGTTTTGAAAATGAACAATGCATTATTAATGCTTTCACAGAGATAAAGAGATTCCTTCTCGTGTGGGAAAGTACATGGTGCAGTTTGTTTTTGCTGTAAACAAAAACAAGCCCATCTGGAGCAGCCAGGTAAGCCACTGAAATAAACGTTAGATGAGTAAATAAATAAATATAGCATATGCACATTTCCTTTAACTCTTTAACGCCAAATGTATCATATTTGATACATTAGTTTCTGAGACCTCTGCATCATCAACAATACTTTCCTCAAAAACCTGTTGAATACAATCTGAGACTTGTCTTCTGCCCTCTATTGGAGTTATCTGTGCTCTGCAGTCAATAGCAGGCTTTAGGCAGGTTTTTTCAATATGGCTGCCTTCATAAATTGACTTGCTAGATTTTTTGCAGATTTTGAAAAAGTTGTTACCTATTTTATTTTTTTAATGAATATGTACTTTTTTTAAAGCAACTAATAATTAATTAATATTTTTTAAAGAATGTTATAGTAAAATTTTTAAGTGTATCAAATATGATACAGCAGGTATATATAAGGTAATTTAGCTTAGTCATCAATGTATTTCATGATGCAATCTGCATTATTCCTGCTACAATGTCAAATACAATACAAATAAATAATGTATTATTATTTGTTAAACTAAGAGTTAAATGGTCATCTTGGAATAAATTTTTACTGATTTTAACTAGTGGAAATAAAATATTACATTTTTGTACATCCAATTTAATGTTGTAGCTTGCTAATGTCTGTTCAGTAAAACAAATAAATATCACAATCTGTTAGAAATTCAGAATACAAAAACATTATTTTTCAGATGGCAAAAAAAACAGTTGAAATTGTATAAGCTTATGGATGGCAATTCAAGTGACTCCTTAGTAGGAGTGGACATTCCAAAAACCATTATCATTATTTGTTTTTGTTATAAAATACACAGTACATTTTGTTGTGATCAGTAAATTGTCATTTACTGTCTCACACGTATTTTATTTTGTTTACATTTTGTTTGACCCCATAAGCACTTCAATTTCCAAAAAATAGAATTTTCTGTTATTTCATATCAGGCTTCACAGGGTTAATGACAACTATTTCTCTTTAGGGTAATATACAAAATGCACATGGCACACTAGTATTTCTTGTAAATAGATATTATGTGCAACATAAACCTTTACAGGTCTAATTGTTGAATTATTATTTTTTTGACATTGATGCAAGGCAAGTGAGTCTAATGTGTACGCTCACCTCAGCACAAGCTTGTGTATGTATAAGACACAGCTGGCAACTTGGAGCACATATTCTGGATTTATTTTAGATCTAGATTCTGTATCTATTGCTGTGCTTTGAACACATTTATGTTGAGTGTATATTTTGTGCCTTGTTTGTGTTTGTCTTATATCAGCCAATTCTTCCGGCACAGTGTAATGAGTTTTTTTTGTTTGTTTGTTTTCTTTCTTCAGATTGCTCTGAGTATTGTTGCCAATAAGCCATTTAAACTGGTCCCAGACACACTTCCCTCAACTCCTGTGGTCTCCAACAGCAGCAATCTAGCTGACCGTACGCTTTTTGAAAGGCTATGCTTGAAAGTTATGGTGAGTTGCTTTGAGTTTTTTCAGTCAGTTCGTTTTAAAAACCTTTTATAGTTCCACAAATACACATTTCAACATTATTACTAATGTGTGTAATTTCCTTAATAACAAATCAAGTGGACTCATTAGACCATTTATTGTTTCACATATCGCAATCTTGACCATAATAATCGCAACATGACAATTTTTCCCAAATCGTGCAGCCCTACTGAACAGGTTTTGTGTGTGTTTTGCTTAACAGGATGAACACAATAACCCAGCAGGTATGGGGATTAAAGGAAAGGTGATTCTGACTGTGACGGCTGTTGATGACGACGATGCAGATCTTCCTCTGTTCGAAAACAAGGCCAAGAGTCTAACATACGATCTTATTAATGGGGAGACTGTTATCACGGTAAGGGGGGTGTGTGTTTGTAACACACATTGTTGGTGGGAATATTAGTGATGACCTTGGGAGAATCTGATGCTAATTTGAATGTGTGGTCTCTAGGCCTTGGCGCTTATGGAGAATAGTCCAGGAACTGATGGAGCCGAGTACGCACTCCAGTTTCGTCCCGTGCTTGAAGGCCCCAAATCAAAAGCCAACACCATCCCTCCTTATAATTTACATTTCAGGTTCTGCAATGGTCAGTGTGCAGATCTTCGCATCTGCTGAAGCATTTAACTTGGAATTTTTTTTATTTGGCCCAGTTTTGTAGATTATTAATATCAAATTACTAGTACCAGCAGATGTCATGGTGACCTTTTAGAGTTTCGAAGTGCAACGTATCATGGGTTCTCACTATAATTCAAATTTTATGATGGTCTCAAGCAAACCGTACCGCTGTCATCCTATTATAATTGAATCTTTTTTACTCACTCGGATGACCTAAAGGCTAAAATAAGTAAAAGTTGTTCCAGATGTAATCAAATAAGCATTTACTCTGTATTGGTTTTTTTCAACCAGGTTTGTTTAAGCAATTTTGTTTTATCTCAAGTAACAGGAAAGAAACTAATTAACCTTTTATTTTATATGTATGTAAATATGTACAAATTAGTGCCATAAATGCAATTAAGATTTTGGGTCTTTTAGATGCAGAGAAGCAGAAATTGATGGCTGCTATGAGTGCGAAGAAAGACCGTCTGTCTGAGTCTGTTAAAGTCTACAGAGAGATTTTGGAGACCAACAAACAACTCACAGCTGAGCTTAAGGGTAAGTGCTAAATTCCTTGTTCACGTGCTTTGTTTTAATGTCTTGTTTGTAGAGTATTCTCTTTATGTCCTGAACTACTCTCGGTTTTTGTTTGTGTTTATTTTTAGGTCAAGTGCAAGCTGCGAGTACTAAAGAAGCTCAGCTGAAACAGGAGATCAAGAAAAGCAGCGTAGATGTTTCAAAATTAACTGATGTATGATAACGTCTATTTCTTTACGCACATTTACAACCCATATTTTACTCACAATATAACCTAGTAAATATATCAAGTGTTAAAACTAAGGAAAAGAAAAAAATCAGTATTGTTTAATTTGATCGCTGCAACACGTTCCAAAGGAAGTTGGGATGGGGGGGGGCTTGAAATGTTAATGTTACTATAAAGAGCATGACTGGAGGAACATTTTGCAACTAATTAATTGACTGGTTATCAAAATAGTATTTTGGAGTGGGAGGTAACGCTGAGCAGAGGCTCACCAATCTGCAAATATCTGTGGCTCCAAAATACTCTTTTGATAACCAGTCATGTTACTGAATCTGGAGAAATCTCTGTGCGTCAGGGACGAGGGCGGAAATCTATATTGGATGTGTGTGATTTTTGGGCCCTCCGGCTACACTGCATTACATTACATAATCATGCTGTTTTTAAGTCCCTGAATTGTGCCCAGAAACTCTTCCGGAAATGTGTGTGCCATGTCATCCACAAATGCAGGACACTGTTTTATAATGCAAAAAAGCCAGAGAGATTTTACAATGCACCAAGGCAAAGTGGAAAACTGTTCTTTGGTTCAATTAAACAAAATGTGAAATTGTTTTTGGAACTCATGGACGTCACATCCTCTGAACTAAAAGGGAGAGGGACCACGAGTTTCAGTGCTCAGTTCAAAAGCTAGCGTCTCTTGACTGTACGACGCTGCATTAGTGCCTATGGAATGGGCAGCTTTCACATCTGGATAGGCACAACCAATGTTGAATGGTTTATACAGGTTTTAGAGCAACAGACCTCTCACCATTTGAAACCGTTTGGCGTATCATGAAACAAATAATATGACAAAGAAGACCCAGGAGTGATGAGCACCTAGAATCCTGTATCAGCCAAAATGTTTCTTTCCCCCAAATCCAGCAATTGGCCTCCTTATTTACCTTCATTTATTTTTTATGTTTTTGTGAAATGGTACATTTTCCTCAATTTAAACATTTGATACGATTTAAATGCTTTTATAGTAAATAAAATATGGGTTTATAACTTTCTTGGAATTGGGGTTGTATTTGCTTTAATCATCTACAGTATCTTTATATATATATATATATATATAAGGGAAAATATTTGACAGTGAGTCTATTCAAGTTGAGTATTTATATTCAGTGTTCATGTAGAATGTTCTACAGTTCTGTTATATCTTTTGTTTTAAATTTGAATGCTGTTATTGTTTAATTATTTAAAACCGTGTGACCCGACTTAAACCATTCTTTGTATGCTTGTGTTTAGGTGGCATCAATTGATGGCTTAATTGCTCAGATGACTGCAGATTTGGAGAGGCTGAAGAATCTGCCTCAGCGAAAATGCACCATGCCTGATCCTTTCAAAGGCAGCCAAGGCGTTCTAGGAAAGGTGTGTCTGTACATGTGGTAGACTCGTTTTCTAAAACTCTTGTATGGGATGGTCAAATCATATTTATTTCTAACTCTGGTTTAGAAAAGTAATTAGAAGCATTTGTTTTGGTTTATAGATCGCACACCTGGCACTGGTGAAGGACGACGACGAAGCAAAGGTCATTTCCTGGCATATTCTTGGCGACATGGACTGCGTGGTCACCGTGACCACAGCTGCAGCGAAAAAAATCTACGATGAAACACAAGGACGGCAACAAGTCATGCCCCTTGAGACGATATTCTGGAAACAAAGTAACAGGTGCCTTTAATATAATGAATAATGAATATCCATCGGGTTCTATTTTGCAGAAGTGAATAAAGGGAAGTAAATGAGCTGTAAACAATTGCAAGAGCATTCAGATATTCAGATGCATTATCCCGCAATTACACACCAATCACGAGCTGCTATTTTAGAGAGGTGTGTAATGAATGTATGTTCATATATAAAACGCTGCAATGGTATTGCATAACATGGGTTAGAATTTAGGACAGAGAATAACACTGAGCCATGCAAACAAAGCAGCGGTGAACTCTGGTAGTTAGTTATTCAGTGTTGTACATTTTATTGCCAGATCTGTTAATGGAGTATGATAGCGCTTATGCTTCTTGCCAAAACCCCTTTTTTTTTTTTTTTTTTTTTTTTTTTTTTTTATTATTATAAAAAAAAAAAAAAAAGACATGCTGCAGTGAGAAACTAGTGTTCTTCTTCTCATTCCAGCAACAGTTATAATTTTATAGTGTAGAAATCGTTCAAAAATGGCACTTTTGTAGATATAATTGGATTTAATATTAAGTAAAGCCTGTAAGGGGAGTTCCTTGTTAACTCCAAGTAAAATTATGACAGTCATAAACTGATATTTCCTCTACTTTTTTTCTCTACTTTTTTAAATCAATTAAAATCATCAAACTATTTATGTGGGGGGATTTTTTTTTTTTTTTTTTTTTTTTTTTATAAAAATCACATTTACTAGTAGGTTTGGATTAAAGGGAATGTTCATCACAAGTTGGTGAATGAGGTTTAAAAGTGTATATAGTGGGCTTAGTCACTGAGCTTTTCAGCTTTTCCTCATATTATTTGCCGCTGCTTTTATGTGCGTGCGTGACCGGTTTTATGTGTGTTTCTGCGTTAGGCCACTGCCCCACATCCGGAATGGTCAAACTTTGTTCCGTCCATTAGGAAACCCCGTGTTTGTCAGAGATCTGCTCATTTTTCCTGAACATGCAGAAAGCTGCACCATGGGTGAGTTCTCAGAGCAACACACAGTCACACATGACTCTTCTCCTGCATTCTTTATCCTCCTCAAAGCCATTAAAGATGGACAGATTTAAGTCCGAGCTGAATCATTATTTCCAGGTTGAGTCATGTAGGGTGTTGAGTGGGTTAGTAGCTTTAGTGTTCCCACTGTGTTGGGTTTTCATAGCAGTGGCCCATGATGTTATGCGGCATGATGATCTGCTGTGTGAGTAGACTAACTTCCCCTCCCAGATTGTTTCCAGATGACAGTTTCAGCGTGGGGGCTGCCATCATTTACTTTCATGGCTGGGGGTAGTTGTGTTCTCCGCGTGCAGGGTTAACTTCTGTAACTAGAAAATGCTGCATGTATATGCGTTACTGTGAAGGAGCCCCTGGAGTCTGGATTGTGCACACAGTAAAATGTTCCCTTTGTCTTGTAAATCTAGATTTGTGTTTGTATGTGTTCCATTTTTTTGGGGGGGCTTTAGATTTTTAAATAAATTAGATTTCAGTTGTAACAGATGCGTATATGTTTGGTATTAACAAGGTTGCACAGTGTTTATGTAAGCAAAACCCCACTTTGTTATTTTTCCACTACCCAAAGGTAGTCCTTGTGTGTGATCATTCTATAAACTACATTTCAGAGTCCAAATTGCCACCAGGGGTGGGTGGGGTGTGTGTGTGTGTGTGTGTGTGTGTGTGTGTGTGTGTGTCTCAGAAAGAAAAGTTGAAACAAGTTGATTTTTACCTCAATTATACAGTCTGTTTTCCTTTCTTTTTTTTTCTCCAGTCTTTGCCAATATTCTTGGTGACACCATAATAGTGGATGATTTGGATTCCGCTAACCATTACCGCAAGGGGGTAAGTGTGTGTGTGTGTGAGAGGATGATTTCTGACATTAAATATGACACCACAAACAAGATGCAATTTTGACTTAATAGAATGATGAAACTAGGGCTATTTTTAACCTGAGTGGAGGAAAACAAAACAACGATTCAGAGCTATAATATAAAAGTTTAATTGAATGCACATTGGCCTGTGCCTGGTGACATTTAAAGAAGTTTCCACAGATCCTGGTAAGAGTTAAATGTTTTTTTTTCCTGTTTAAAGGAGAACTCGGGTAGACACTAGTTCAAAAAGTGAACCTGAGACAAACAGAAGTTTTCATTTACGGATGTGTGCATTTAGTAGAGAAATTCTTCGTTTGATTTTAAACCTAAATGCCATTCGTGTCCAGTATAAACTAGAGGATTTTCCTCGCAGTTTTAAAACATTTGGATTGGACTGTGATTGATTTTTTTTCTTTTAATGAGATTGTCCTAAAAATGCAGCAGTTGAACTACACAGCTTGAAAGAATTGTGGAAAGCAGAGGCCCTGTGTTTTTTTCCTTGTAGTAGCTTACCTCCCCTGTACAAAAGCATCCTATGGGTAGCCTGGATTATGTAAAAAAATAACAAACTTTTTTTTTTTTTATCAAAAAATTTCAACACACACAAATGTGAACATGTGCCAGATCTTACAACTCCAACAACAGCGTATTACAGGGGTCCCCTTTAACAGAGCGCATAAACACCATCAACCTGAGCATGCTGAGCATGCTGGAGCAGTGAAACCAGTGTCCAAAGAACAGTCACATATGAGAGAATTTCAGTTCTGTAAACACTAAAATACTGTTTAAAACCCTGTAAATATACATAAATATAGTAACATTTTATTGCTTGCTATAGAAGTACACATTACTCTCGGTTGAATCATTTACACAATTACTTTTTACCCAAATTTTTCTGCTGTGTCTTGTTGTCCAGGTTGTCCAGAGTAAGATGCAGTGTCCCACTCTGCTGACACGGAAAGGGGAACGTATCCGTAGCAATGGCAAGTTTGGTGGTTTACAAAACAAGGCGCCACCAATAGAGAAGCTGAGAGGTCACGTATTTGGAGCACCACTGCCTCAGGAATATCACACCATTTGCAAGCAGAAGGGTAACTCTAACTGACTGACTTTTGCTTTGTGCCATTTCGTCACCTCTGTGTATAGCGTTTGCGTAACCTACACTGTTCCTTGCTTGAATCTTTTAGTAGATTTTTTTTTTTTCTTTCTCCCTTTGGGAATAGCACAATTCAAGTTGATTGTTTATGAATGTCTATGATTTATCCTTTATAATTTTTCAGTGCATGGCTGTATTTCAGTCCTATTTAGGACAGAGGCACCATTTTAACTGTATACTTAGTTTAACAAAACATTCATCAATTGTTCATGAATACCATTCATGTGTGGCTATTAGGGAATTGTTTTATTAGTAGAAATGGGGTACGTGTGTGTGTGTGTGTTCTGCAAAAATCTAGATATGTTTGTAGTTTCTAAAATGGCAAATTTGAACACTTCTGCTTAACTTGCATTAGATATTGGCGATCTCAAGGAAACGATCAGAGCAGAGTCCGTCTTGAACTGGGAGAATCCCTCTATGATGCGGACAATATGGTGTATTCATGCACCGTTCGTATTATATTTACACACAATTTAGCATTTTATTCATTTTGAAAAAGATGGAAGAAATGCATGGGGATGTTTTGTTTAGGCCACTTTCAAACCCTACCTTGGGTGTCTGCATGCAAAGTTCATGCAAGGTAATGAGCCCGTTTATAAACGCAGCAAGAAATACAGTAAAGACAACCAAATAGCTAATTGTGATTTCTCACGTGTTTCTCATTCCGTTTCTGAACTTTTCTGATCAGACACCCGATAGAAAAACGTCCATGATGCATCATCACATCGTCACAACCGAGAAGCGTGCTTACGCAGAATTAAAACCGTTTTAAATGTCAACACATTTGGAAAAGAGGTCAGAAGAACTGACGTGTGTGTTTGTGTGTGTGTGTGTTTGTGTAGAGCTGCTACAGCAGTACTCTGTAGCAGTAGAGAATGCATTAAAAGTCAAAGCTGACTATGAAATGCACATGGAGTATCTGCAGAGTCCTCAGATGAAGAAGAAGAAGCAGGAGCTCCAACAACAAGAGAAGGCGCTCAGAGAAATCGAGAAAGAGCTTGGGAACGAAAGTGAGTGGACACTTTTGTCGAGTGACGTGTAGTATGCGTGTTCTTTGTTTTGGGTTCTAAAGGAGCCACACGCTAATGATCAGGTTGGTCCTGCAGGAAAATGGATGATGGACAGACCGATAAAAAGAAAAGAATTTCGAAGCGTTTAGTTGATCTGCATGTTCAAACTTGCTTTCTTTGCATGCTTTCTTTAGTCAGCTCTCCTGTGCGTACCTCCCCTGGGTCAGGAAAAAGAAACCTTCAAGACGAGGATGAGGGGTCTCCTTCGGTAAAACGGCCTCGACGTAAATCCCGCAGACTACTGGGTATTAAGCTTTTTATACAAATTCGTTCATTCAGTCCGGCAATTCTAATCATGTGATCGGGAGCTTCAACAGTAGACCAGTGTGTGCAACATTTTATCAGCATTACGATCAGCTACTCTCTGATTTCTTTATTTTTGGTGGTAGAAAAGCTAAACAACCGCAGCTAATGGGGTCTTCAGCAAAATTCCCTTCCTTGTGTGACACATTACTAGACTGTGATTTTAGTGTCAAAATTGTGCAAGATTCAACACCTGAGTTTTCATTGAATGGAGATTTGTGTAACGTCAAACTAATATTGTAATATCTAATACGTCTTTTTTTCTTTTGCAGATACTTAAATGACCATCTCAGAAGTACAATAAGTGCCAAATAAAGTGTGTTTATTGACGACTGCAGCATGAAGGTGTTTGAAAACGAAAAACAAATCAGTTTATTAAATGTGAAGTATTTTCTATCCGGGAGTGCAGTCTATCTGTTTTAGTTGGAACTTTTTTTTTTTTTCTTTTTTTCTAATATATTTTTTTATATCTATCTATATATGTGTAAAAGGAACTACTATTGCTACATGTCAAACTGTTTCTCTTTGCCTTGAACAGAAAGAGAATTTTTTTACGTTATGGACCATGTCCACACTGACCTTTTTATGTTTTTTTGTATTTAAAGGAGGAAAAAAAAATATATGTTTTTACTTGATTCAGGCTCCGTTTCTTTACTGAACACAATCATGACACTTCATATGTTATATTTTCAACATGAGTCAAACTTTTTGTTGAAATCATTTCCACCAACACTGTATTGTGAACTGCTCTAGTGGCATGCGTGGGGACATTTGTAGACACAGTAACACCTTTCTGTTTTGGTGGTTTCTTTAAAAGAACGTTCTTCAATTATTTTTTTCCTTCTGAGTACATACACCGGATTGCTCAGGATTAAGTGGTGTGTTGGGTTGTTCATGATGAAGCCCAGCTGGGGATTTCCTACATAATAAAAACGAATTTGTGGGAACGGGATCCTAATGCATTGCAATGATCCAGTAACTCAAGGAACCAGATCATTAAGTCGTAGCAGCTGCCTATTAATAGAAATTGAGCAGTGAGTTTGATATATTTCATTCCTAGATCAAAGTACAAGCACTTATTCAATTTTTTTTTTTTCTAATCGAGAAAAATAAATGAAGAATTTCTAAGTCACCTTGGTAGATTTTCAGAGTTTATTATACAGTGGTTGGCATTTAAGGGTGGTCTTGTTCTCGCGCATGCGCACATGGAAATTTATCCAAGGTGGGTAGATTTGAAGAATCTAATTACCGAAATGTTGGCTTTTTGTGAAAACTGCACAGGTCAGTTGATGGGGGTTTTTACTCGGAAACCTTGAGATAATGTGAACAGGGCTGAATCATGGCTTGTGTTGATCTAGAAGAAGGGGGTGGTGTGTTGGGGGGGAGCTAACATCTGTACAACTCACTCACTGGCGCGCGCGCTCAGAACAGCAGTCAGCCTCACACACCACCAGCAACGTGGACTTTTCTTTCATACTGGATCTTGAAGCTGTTTGAAGATGAAGCGTGGATGCTTTTACTTTTGGTCACCGCCTGCAGCGCTTCTTCTTCTGCTGACTTTCTCGGTAACCTGCGCGACTCCTTCCAGATACAGTTTATTCCAAGGCGCTCCGTATTCCGCCTCGATCCCGAAACAACGCAACAAGTGAGTGTCTTTTCTTCAGAGTGCAGAAAGGTTTTAGCCAGATGTTGACCCTTAGAACACGTGTTTCTCCTTTTTCCTAACCATTTATCAACTTAACTTTTTACTTTACGCGACTGGGTGGGTGCATCATCTGTACCTTTACTCTGTCTTTTTATACCTTGTTGAAATAATGTCTAAATTATGAGTACCTATTTTGACCTTATGATCCCATAGTAACCTTAATGATGAAGATAGTTTGTCAAGTTTATGAGTGGTGCTTTCCTTCTATATTTCCTATTAATCCATGTGTTTTTGTGTTTTTCTGTACATTTGTGATTCCACACTACTGTACAGCTTGGATCATATCCACCATTTGAATGAGCACATCATATATTCATCTTAATTTTGAGGAGCATTTGCATAAGATGGCTAGATGATCATGGTTATTCAATCATTATTTTTGCATTATTAATTGTTTCTATTTGACAGAAACTGGTGTGCATTCGTAGTGCACAAGAATGTGACTTGCGCTGTGCGTGAAGTGACCGAAAGTGTGGAGTCCGACAGTGCACCCTGTCCTGAACATCAGCCCCACTGTACTCAAACTGGAATGTAAGTTCACCTAGAACATACGCGTAGGTACACACTTTTATCGCTCACCTGGGTTCTCAAGTAATGAAAAGGCCAGAGATTCATGCTGGCTCCGACTTTACTGTGAAGTCGGGCAACAGAAAGGAAGGAAAGAAAGAAAGATGCTTTGTATTTGTCACACGTACTTTACAGCACAGTGATGTTAGGATGCTGGGGTCAGAGCTCAAGGTCTGCCGTGTTACAGTGCCACTGGAGCACAGAGCGTTAAGGGCCTTGCTCAAGGGGCCCAAGAGTGGCCACCATTTACGGGGCTTGAACATCCATAATTCCGATCAGTAAACCAGAGAATTCACCCCTGAGCTACCACCTCCCACAGGAGAAGTCGTCTAATACTTCATAGTAGACGGAGCAAAACCAATTTCATACTAGCATGAACAATCACATGAATCAGTAAAGTAACAGGATGACAAGAAATCGAATTAACAATAAATTCCACTTGCCGCTTGCTTTCATCTATTTGCGTCCAAGTTGTTAGACTGCAAAAGTCATATCACTGTGCTTCAATTGACGTGAGCTGTTAGTTAACATAAGTTTTTATTCCAATATGGTACCGCATTTCTAAAGTTTTCTCCACTGCCTTCTGTACCTCAGAGCCTTTACGCAATGGCAGCTGTTTGAAATTTAAAAGAATGTATAGAAAATGTCTGTTGTTTGCCCTTCTGACTATTAAAGCTTTCAGAGAGCTTTTTAGACTTCACACACAAACATAAGGTGTGCAGGAGGATTTTTTTATTATTTGTATTTAGAAAAAGGGCATAAAACACCACTGTTTTGACTTTGCTGCTGAAAGTTTGGAACAGAAACTTGGAAAAGTCTGTCAGGGGAAAAAAAAGGGGGGTAAAAACAACAACTGGACCCCTGGGGGGAGGGGGTCCCTAAACACCATCTGAAGAGCCTGAACCATATTGCTATCAAGTTTGAATCATATTACCTCAGAATTGCACTAGCACTTTAAATAATTATTTTTATTTTTTGGTAGACTCGACTTATTCCTTTTTAACTACATTAGCCTTGTGCACGTCTTGGGCATACTACTACATTGATTGATTACATTTGGGGTAAGCAGAAATATTGTGCAAAGTTAAGTAATCAAATTATAACATACTTTTTCCTCTCCATCGCCAAACACACGCACACACTTGCTACAACATGCTGTTTGACGGTCTTTTCACCCAGTACATGTATACGTGCAACACGTTACAGATTCCATCATTTTCATTGCAGGAAATGACTGAAGTTGAGGTCACCGTAGATCACCAAGACATTAGTTTAAGTATAGGCGGCACGGTACAGCCGTGTCAGCCATATTGATTACTTCTCAAGAAGCAGTTGCTCATGTCTTCTAGAAGCTTATTTACAATAACATTAAAAGGACACTGTAGAGCCTCAGCTAAAGCAGCCAATTGTACACTGAAGTCATGGGATCTGCCAGGGATTGTTGCAGCAATACTGGATTGAAAAAAGGAGAAATTTGAACGTCGGTACACTTGGGAGGAAAAAACTTTACATTAGGAATTATGTAAAGGATTACACCCAGCTTACAACGTCAATGCATGAGAACTGGTTATTGGTTACTTTTCAAACGACAATGATCTCTCCCTATTTAATGTCAAATTAATTTACTTGAATTTTTAGCACTTATATACATTTCTCTGGGTGGAGTTCAAAGTCAAAACTGATTGGTTTAATGATCCCGGAGGTGGAAAATTATAGGAAGCACTTATGTAAGGCATCCAGAATGACTTGTCCTCTGTGAGTTTATGGTTGACTTCTGGCATTTGTTTTGCATGTGCTGTGTGTGAGCTCATGCTCTCTCTCTCTCAAACACACACATCACTACCCCCTGCTTTGCAAGCTGCTCTCCAGATGTGCTTTAGACTTGAATTAAATCAGAATGAATTATGGGCTATGTATTGCTGTCATGCACTGTTTCTTTTTAAAAACGTTTGGTATGTATAAGGGCTTACGACTGCCTATGCTGACCAAGCGATCATCCATACTAGATCAGGTGCAATTTGTATTTCCCCAAAGACCAAAAACCCCAGAATTATCCTCCATGGGATATTAGAATATTAGAATTTACAGGCGACATGCTAACTTTAACTGGAATATGTACTGTCGTAAACATTCCTATTTTGATGTCTGTCTTTACTTTAATTGATAGTTTCCCATTTGTGTATTTAGATACCGCATTATAACAAGACCAGTGTACAAAGTTGGCTACAAGCAGGTAACTGAACTGGAGTGGAGGTGTTGCCCAGGTTACCGTGGTTATGAATGCATGGAGTCCAAAGATGTGCTCCCTCCTCAACTTCTCCAGGAACCACGGCCAGATTTGCTACCAGTCCACAAACCGCAACAGAATGTACTTGGTAGGACTTGTGCTGCTATAGAAGTTTGAGAAATTTCAGATCAGAGAAAGTAGGACATGTAGGAGATCTGAAGACTTTTGTTAATTGTTTTTGTTACCATGCATGAGTATGTAAAGGTTTTGTGGTTTTATTCATGTTGATGTTTTAAGCATACATTTATTTAGAAATAAAATGCAAATTCTGTTTCCCCATTTGGGTTAGATGTTTCCCCTGGTTCTCATTCTATGACACAACCTGGGCAAAGTGGACAAACCAGGCACCCATGGACTGAAGGTGGACAGTCTGGAAATCATCGGAGTCAACATGATAGTCATCGAGTTCAAGATTTAGAAAAAGAAGTACAGCGACTTTCTCAAACAGTTTTTGACATGCAGTCTGCCATGACTACTGCCAATGCTAACTTGCGTATAGATCTCCAAGAAGATGCAAGTAGGATCATCCTGAACCTACTTGGCCATCTGCGGCAGCCACAGGATGCACTGGCTGGAGTCACTGAGAGCATTGTTCTGCCCCCAGACCTTACAATTCCTTCAGGTCCTAATGAGCTTCAGAACCAGGTCACCCAACTTTCAAATGCAATTAGCACCAACACCCACACCATTCAGGGCCTGGAGGCTAAGCTCCAGCAGATTGAAGACCAGATGAACCAGTTGAAAGGTGCAGCCAGTGGTACCCCGGTTCCAATCCCTTCCTCGACCTTGTCCACTGAGTGCTCATGCCAGTCTTACATTGATGAAAAACTTCAAGCTCTTCGTAAAGAGCTGCTAGAGGGAATGGATATTAAAATGGCTGATTTGAAGAACTCTTGTTATTACAAAGTGGAATCAGTCAAAGAGCAGTGTGAGGAGCAGGAGAACTCCTACCTAAGTCTTACTGAGCTCCTCGAATCTAAAGAGGCCGACCTGCGCCAGGACATCCAAGACCTCAGGCACCTCGTTTCAAACAGCACTTCCAGTGGATTGGAGGTGGCACAGTTTCAAGATGAGATTCAGAGCTTGAAGAATGTCTATCAGAGCTTGGCAAGTGCTATAAATGTGACAAACACGAAACAGAAGGCTTTAGAAGAGGCACTGAACACAAGGTTTAACATAGCAGAAAAGAGTGCAGAAAAGCACCGCCTCAAACTTGAGGAGAAGTTGAGAAGTGAGATAACAAAAGAACAAGCGGCACTAAACGTAACTCTGGAGAGCAAGATCAGCGCAGCTCTACAGGTCTTTGGCGACATGCAATTGCACACCATGCCAACTGATGGCCAAAATCTATTAGAGATGGAATATCAAATGCAGAGTATGAGGGGAGAGGTGAGCTCCCTTATGCAGCATGTTACGCAATTGGAGAGCTCGGTCCAAGTTTTTAATGAGTCCATAAGCCAAAGTCATATGGCCGGTCTGTATGACAAACTTAGTGAACTGGAGGAAGCGTGTGGAAAGAATCAAGAATCAGCCAATAAAGTGGAAGAGATGTTGTCTGGAATGGATGGACGGGTGGCCACTGTTGAAAGGGTCTGCGGTAGACTGGAGCCAATGTCAGACAGTCTTAAGAGAATTAAAGATGGACTCAACAAACATGTCAATGGCCTGTGGAACTGTGTCCGAAAGCTCAATAGTACTGTCCTCACTCACTCTACAGACATCAACACACTAAGAGAACATACACACACCACAGTGGGCACGGAGCATGGAACCACCAACACGCCGCAGTACACAGGTATGTATCAAATAAGTTACAAGTATGGGGAAATTGACCAAACAAAAGGGGGATGAAACACAACAGTAAAACAAAGAAGAAAAAGGCAATGATGGTGTTGTATGATGTGGCTCACTGGGAATGATGGAACTGTTCCTATAACAGCATTCCATACGTTTTCTTTATTCCTGTTATACCAAAACAGTTTTCCAAATGTTAAATTTTAACAAATGACACGTCGTGCTTTTATTTCATTTTTTAACCATTTCCAGTTACTTTTAATGTTCTGGATCTACAAGACTAGTCATTGGTATCAGTTAAAATCCTGCTGTCCTGTAGACTTTCCTGTATTGGGAAACTTACTGACCTCTACAAAGCACTGACCCTCCCTCACCCCGATACTCTTTCTTTATTTCAACAAATGTTTATTTATATATATAATTTTTTGTTAGCTGAACCTTCAATAAGCTGTTTATTGCAGAAAAAAGAATGAGAACAAGCGCATTAATGCATCCAATTAATTGGAACAGCTGCTGATAGCTTTGATATTGCAATGTATAATCTACTTGTACAATGTCGGTATTTTAAATGTGTCCGTAAATTATAATGACATTCATTCAGACTGTATAACTTTCACTATTTAGTTGAGACCCTGAACAGCAGCTGTGCACCACCTGGAAGTAACGCTTAGATAATGTTTAGGAATCCCCCCCTAAAGGTTACTACTTGGAAAATTATTTTACTTGGGTTTTTGTGTGCCTCTAATATGTGTTTGTGAAAATGTATTTAACCCTTCGTGAGGCCCAAATATTTTATAAGGACATTTAGCTTTTTAGCTACAGTTATTGAAAGTGCCTAGGAAATATGTTGAAATAAATGGGAGTGCATGTGTGCTTATAAAGTAGGTAGATAGTTTTCTGTGTACTCTGATTGGACACACATGTCGCCTGCTTTTAACAAGATGAACCCCAGAGCTGAGCCAAACATGAGCTCTATTTTGTGAAATAGAGCTTGAGAATGTGAGCGAGAGGGAAAAAAATCTGCTTTTCATTTGACCTGGATTATAAAAACAGTAAAGATTAGCCAATGGGCATTTAAAACCATAAAAAGCCAGTGATGTCTTGGCAGTATTCCAGCATTTGAAGAATTAGGGGTCATTTGTGGTGGTGTTCTCGTTTTTAGATAATTACTTCACTCTTAGTTACACTTCCCCCGCTTTTATTTAACCAAATTTAATAGCGAATATAAATTAAGTTTGGACTGAAATGATTGTTTAAGAACACGTTGCTATTGCACCCTGTATAAGTTTTATAACCCCACAGTTAGTAAACACTTAGAGTGTAAACGAACCATTTAGAGCTTTATTGTTTTAGTGGGCTGTGTTACAAATGAATTGGTCGCACTCACTTTTTTTATTTATCATTTTTTATTTCCTGTTTTGTGGATAACATCTTGTGCATAACTTGAAATTGCTAAATGAGAGCCATTTGCTAGTAAATGCGCACTTTATTTGCACTGCAGTCAGTTGAAAGTTTTTGAGGTACCGAGGTTGAGGTTCTCCCCAAGATCCTTCCTGACCTTTGAACTATGACTGCTGTGGTTTCTCTGTGCTGTCGTCTTTGTCCACTCTCAGTTGAATATATATATAGACATTTTATCTGAAGTACTGGAGTCACCTGATTACCAGACTTCATTTTCAAGAAAAGCTATCAGCTTTGCCCTGATAATAAGCATGTGAGTAAGACAAAGAGTTTCACAATAATTCCTTGTTAAAAATCTAGACCTCTCTGTTCAAAATATTAATATCTAATTGAAAAGCTACAACCCCAGTTCTAAAATAGTTGGATAAAATGTAAAAAAAAACAAAACAAAAAAAAAACAGAATGTGATGATTTGCAAATCTGATTTTGTTCACAATGGAACAAAGAAAACATCAATAGTTTAAACTAAGAAAATGTCAAAGTTTAAGGAATAATAATGTCATTTTGAATTTGGACATCTCTCAAATAAGTTAGGACTGGGCAACAAAAGACTAAAAACTAAGGGTTACTAAAGATTATACTAAAATTGGCAACAGTTCAGTAACATCATAAAAAAATCTTCAATTAGTCGTTCATTTGTGGAGCAATTTCAAAATAATGTTTCTCGACATTAAGTTGCGAAGACTTTAAATATCTTATCAGTAGATATCATATACAGTAGATAATAATGTAAAGAAAATATTCGTAGAATCTAGAATCTCTGCACAAGGGACAAGTGAAAATCAATATTGGATGCTTGTCATTTTCAGGCCCTCATGCATTTAATCAAGCATGATTTGGTAATGGAAATCACTGCATGGGTTCAGACACTTTCAGCAATTACTGACTGAACACTTCACCAGGTTATCCACAAATGCAGGTTAAAACTTTATCATGCATGGAAGAAGCTACATATGAACATGATCAAAAAATGCCGATGCCTTCTCTAGGTCAAAGGTAAAATGTACTGGGGCTAAGGGGAAAACTTCTTCGGTCTGATGAATTGAAATTTCAAATTCCATTTTTGGAAACCATGGATGCTACTTCCTCTAAACTAAAGAGAAGAGTGATCATCTGTCTTATCAGCTCTCAGTTCAAAAGCCTGCATTTCTGATAGTGCTTTTCCAGGTGTGAAAGCTGCCCGTTCCATAAACACACATGCAGCCCCATACCATCAATGCTGAAGGTCTGTACAGCTTTTAAAGAAACATGCATCCAGATGACGTTGTTTTTTTTTTTTTTTTTGTTTTTTTTTTAAGGGAAGGTTTATTGCATATTACAGAAAGACATTGCTTTATCCCATACTGCATCTATTACAGCTGCACTGCTTTCTAATGGTAGAGTCTGGGTGCTGAACTGGCCTGCCTGCAGTTTAGACATTTCCCAATTTGAAAACATTTGGCACATCGTGAAAAATACAACCAAGACGACACATGTCAGATGAGCATCTAGAATCCTGTATCAGGCACAAATTGGACAACATTCTTTTTCCAAAACTTAAACAACAGGTCTCTTCATTTCCCAGTTCCCCATATATGGACTGCTGTTAAAAGAAGAAGGGATGCTACGTAGTGGCCCTCTCCCAACATTTCTGAGAAGTGTTGCAGTCATAAAATTTGAAAAAGATTTTCCTCAAAATGTACATTTACTCAGTTTAAACATTTGCTATGATTTTTGTTAAATTGTGATTAGCATACGAGTTTGAGATTTGTACCAATCATCCAGTTATTTATATTTTGCATTTTTGGGAATTGGGGTTAAAATACTGGTGTGTTTTCATACACACTGCATGTCTATGGTTGTAAGGATGTAAGGTGGCTTTTTAAAGAGCTAAATTAGATGGTTAGTGACCCGATGACATGACGTGTTAAACAAGTCAGTGTTAAACTGATGGTTTGGTGATGGAAAGGTAGAGAAGTTGTGTGTTTCTTCTTATCAGTATCAAAACAGATGCTTCTTTTGTTCAAAGGAGAGGGACTAAAAATTAGCAGGAGCAGATGGTTTTAACATGAGGCTTAGATATAAACCTTGCAGGACAACGAAAATCTATTTTCCAAAAGCTGTGTGTGTGTGTGAGCGAGAGAGTCAAGTTTTGTGGGGTTTTCCTGGTATGCAGTGGTTAGTTTACCTTTTACCTACTTAAATGACACCAGGATAAACTACGGTGTAGGCAGTATGGTGCAATGGCCAATGTTCCAAGGAAAACCTTGGAACCTAACATTGATATGGATGCTACTTAAATGGATACCACCTACTTAAACATTGAATCAGGTGTCATACACTGCACCAGTTCATGGCAACAGTATTTCATAATGGCACTGGTCTCTTTCAGCTATGCTTTCTGCAAAAATTGTTCAAGAATAGTTTGAGGAATATTAAAAAGTGTTCAAGGTGTTGAATTCGCCTTTCAAATTCCCCAGATTGAGTATCTGTGGGAAGTGCCGGACAAACAATCTGAACTATGGAGGCTTCACCTCACTATTTAAAGAACATTTTTGCTGCTCATTTTGGTGCCCAATAAATGTTTTGTGGAGTCATGTCCTCATTGGATCAGAACTATTTTAGTGGCACAAGTAAAACCTACACAATATTAGGCAGGCGATTGTAATGTTTTGGCTGTTCATTTTGTATATATATATATATGTATATATATATCTATATATATATATATATATATATATATATATATATATATATATATATATATATATATATATATATATATATATATATATATATATATATAAAATGTGTGTGTGTGTGTGTGTGTGTGTGTGTGTGTGGTGTGTGTGTGTGTGTGTGAGAGAGAGAGAGAGAGAGAGAGAGAGAGATCATTAACCGTTCAGTAGCAGCTGATCCATTGCTACAGATTGTGGGGACCAAATGGTAAGCCGCATAACTAACCAGTGAAGTGTTTTATCTAAAAGTGTTTATCATTTCTTGGAAGTGTGCTACATATACAATATATATCCAAGCTTTATATTGCTTTTAAGCAGTCAAACTATATGACCGGATATTTTCCTTTGAAGAAACCTCTTCTTTCTTTGACTCGAAAATGTCTGAAACAATGTCAAGAATATAAAACTTTTTTTTTTTTTTTATCAATGTTTAAACCCTATCTGTGTTTAGGTGTATGGGGAATAATTCAGTCCAGCTGTGCGCTCAATACTGTCATCATCGAGGAACACAACTGCAAAGTTACTCCTCGAAACCTTTCACTTAATTTGTCTGAGCCTCTCCTATTTCTTAACTTTTGCATTATAGCCATGCCAAATACATACTCATAGCCTCCAGGGAAAGATATAGAGCGAGACTAACCTATAAATAAGCCCTAATGTGGTCATTCGTTTGGCTCAGCCTTACATCATAGTAAGTGTTGTTTGAAAAGCAAGCAGCAGTGAACATCACAATTTGCTAACTGTGGTTGATCGTGGTGTGTTCAGTACTGGCTCAGGGATAGTTAGAAAACAACCTGACGTGTGTGGGCCAAATGTACCCACAATCATTTTGAAAAAAATGTAAAAAAAAACCAAACAGAAAAAAAGCATTTTAGATTTGCTTTTTGTGGCTTGACGACATGGAAGTACAATATGTTGGTTTGCCAGAACTTTTGATTTTGCCTTTATTACTTTTAAAGTGGTGTCAACCAGAGCAGTAGACTATAAGAAAGTATTAACATATGCTTTTTCTTTTCAGCCATATATGGTTCTTTTCCAAACTGTTACCACAAAAATGTTTTAGATTACATTTACATAAATTAAATTTTTCCCCCTCAATTGAACTAGGAAGTGGAGTTTATTTTAACAGCAAATAAGAACTGGGATGTTCAGAAAGCACATACAAATCTTATGCTTATGTGTCCACAAACCTTTGTCCATTTAGTGTAGCTTTATGATCGGGTCGTATTATTGTCTAAAGCGGCAAATGTCCTGTGATGTGCAAACAAATAAAAGATACTATATTGTAAGTAACTGCTGGAGAATCCCATGTACAAATACGAATTAGCAATATGCCAACAGACACCTGAATTTAAGTAACCTAGATGCTAGTTCTTGCTAAAGTGCAAGTTTCCAGATGCCCACACAGTTTAATTAAATGTTAATTAACATATTAAATAAATAGCCATATATTCAGTATGTATCCTTGATATTTTCAGTAAACCAATGCACAATTGTTACCAAAAATTTAAATAACCATCACAAAATAGTTTACATATTACATATTACATTACAAGACAATTGGATCCAAATAGATTGTGACAAGAATCAGATCAGATCAGAACAGAAAAATAATCCATATAGAAGAAGATGGTGAAGGTAAGAAATGTGCAGGCTGGCAGCTTTCAAATAGGTGTACAATTATTGATTAATAAATATTTGATTGCTGAATATTGTACCATAATTAAAGTAGCTGATGTAGGATTATGATTTTGCATACCATTGCAATGAACACATACATGCCTGACACAGAATAAATGATTATATTTATAATTAACAATCGAATGATTAATTAGTTAGAAACTAATTGCTATGAATACAGGTGCTATCAGTTATTTTCTTATAAATGGCTTGTTTGTCATTGTTGCTGATGCAAAGTAGCCCTTCATTATTAAACACCTAGGATACAATCAATCTGTGAGAGCACAGGGATATGAATGTGAATATTTGATCTGTTAACTGGTTGCACGTGTCAGATTTATTATGTGACTTGGCCAGAGAAAAGCCGTAGCTATCAAACATTGTTTATTTAATCACCTCAGTGTAATAGTAAAGGAACAGATCAAACAGGCCAATTAATGGAAGGTTTGTGAAGAAATATCATGTTTCCTTATATAAGGATTTTTTAGTATTTTTTAAATACAAAAATACAGTAGTCTATTTTGATACATGGTGTAGCTGCTGTATTTTGTAGTTCATTTTGATACACTTAAAGTTAAGGTATTTGGTATTTTATTTTAAAATACATTTCGATGTATCTTTGCCCAACCCTGGCAACCCTGGTCAAAATGGTCCTTTTTTTACGCACAGTGTTGTGTGTGTTGAAGTTGTGATTAGAACTTCGGATCTATTGGAAATAAATGGGCAAAAGTGAAATTAGTCCTGTCAACATCTGTTAGCTTCATCATGACTACTATTATATTTCACTGCTCGCCTTTCTCCTAATTTTCCAGGTGCTCGTTCTGGTTTGGAGGACTCTAGTGTTGTTCTAGAGAAAACTGCTCCAGTTTTAGAGTCTGGAGAAGCAGGTCCACCTGGAACCAAGCTTTCATCAAGCCCCCCTCAGGGCAGCAATGGCAAGAAGACACCTGTTAAGGGCTCTGCTACAGCTCCAGGTGAGTAGCTTTTACACTTCATTATTGTTTCTTTGTGTCATAATTTGTTACTACCATTTGTCTTAATGGCATCTTAGTGTGCTTTGACAGTGTTAATGACATGTTTTGTGTGTGTGTGCTTCAGGCTTTTCTCCATCATCCACAGTTTCTGTTACAGCTCATATACGTCCAGGTACTTTTTATTTATTGTTTTTGTAAAGTGCCTGTGGCCTAGTAGCAGCATACAGATCAATACAGTTAATATAGATATTCGTCAGCTAAATTGACTTATAGGGTGTTATTTCATTGACCTTCAAAAGTGTATTTTATGAATTTCTTTTTTTTTTTTCCAATTAATATATTTATATGAAAATGTCATTGAATGTGTATGTTCGTACTTGTGTATGTATATAGGGCAAAATAAAAGAAAAAAGATCAATTCCCCAAAGTGGTTCCCCTGGTTGCTCAAGCCAGTGCACCCTTAGTGCCGGTCCCAAGCCCGGAAAAATGGGGAGGGTTGCGTTAGTAAGGGCATCCAGCGTAAAACATGTGCCAAATCAAACCTGTGGATTATGAAGCAGAGTTTTATACCGGATCGGTTGAGGCCTGGGCTACTGTTGGCAGAAGGAGGAGAATGAGAGGAGGAAGACATCTACAGAGGCAGCAGGGAAGCGAGAAGTGTAGGAGCGTGGAGTTTCGGGTTGGTACTTTACTATGACTGGTAAAGGGAGAGAGGTAGCTGATATGATGGAGAGGAGAAAGGTAGATATCTTGTGTGTTCAGGAGACCAAGTGGAAAGGAAGTAAGGCCAGGAACATTGGAGATGATTCTGAAGGAAGCGTACAGTAAGAGTGTAGTGGAGGTGAAGAGAGTTTCTGATATGGTGAAGATCGTGAAGCTGAAAGTTAAAGGGGTGATGATAAATGTCATCAGTGCCTATGCTCCACAAGTGGGCTGTGAGATGAAGGGGAAAGAAAAATTCTGAAGTGAGTTAGATGAAGTGGTAGATGGTGTAACTAAAAATGAAAGATTGGTGATTGGGGCAGACTTTAATAGGCATGTAGGTGAAGGGAACAGAGTTTATAAGAAGGTGATGGGTAGGTATGGTCTTAAGGAGAGGAATGTGGAAGGGCAGATGGTGGTACATTTTGCTAAAAGGATGGAAATGGCAGTGGTGAACACTTATTTTAAGAAGAAGGAGGAGCATAGGGTGACGTATAAGAGTGGAAGAAGGTGCACATGTTGACTATGTTTTATGTACGAGATGCAACCTGAAGGAGATTGGAGATTGTTATGTGTTGACAGGGGACAGTGTAGACAGACAGCATTGGATGGTGGTCTGTAGGATGGTTTTGAAGGTGAAGAACAAGAGGAGAAGTGTGGGGACTGAAAGAAGAGTAAGACGGTGGAAACTGAAGGAGGAAGAGTGTAGTGTAAGGTACAGGGAAGAGGTCAGACAGAGGCTCAATGGTGGTGAAGAGGTGTTGGATGATTGAGTAACTACTGCAGGAGTGATGAGGGTGGCAGCTAGAAAGGTACTTGGTGTGACGTGGAAAAGTGAAAGAAAGTCAAAGAGACATGGTGTGGAATGAGGAAGTGCAGGAGAGCATAAGGAGAAAAAGGTTTGCAAAACAGAATTGGGATTGACAGAGTGATGAGAAAAGTAGACAGGAGTACAAGGAGATGTGGAAGCAGGTATAGAGGGATGTGGCACAAACCAAGGAAAAGGCATATGAGGGGCTGTTTGGACACTAAGGAAGCAGAAATGGATTTGTACTGATTAGCCAGGCTGGGAAGGATCTGCTGCAAGTTAGAGCAATAAATGATGGAGATGGAAATGTGTTAACTAGTGAGGAGAGTGTGTTGAGAAGGTGGAGGGAGTATTTTGAGCAGCTGATGAACAAGGGGAGAGAGAGAGAGAGAGAGAGAGAGGGAGGGGGAGGGGGAGAGAGGATAGTGTTAGTAAGGAGGAAGTGAGAGGAGCAATTAAGAGGATGAAGAGTGGAAAGTCGGTTGGACCAGATGATATACCGGTAGAAGCATGAAGATGTTTAGGAGAGATGGCAGTGGAGTTTTTAAACCAGATTGTTTAATAAGATTCTGTAAGGTGAGAAGATGCCTGAGGAATGAAGAAGGAGTTTGCTAGTACCGATCTTTAAGAATAAGGGAGATGTGCAGACCTGCAGTAACTACAGGGGAATTAAGTTGATCAGTCACACCATGAAGTTATGGGAAAGAGTAGTGGAAGCCAGGCTGAGAGAAGAGGTGACCATCTGTGAGCAACAGTATGGTTTTATGTCGAGGAAGAGCACCTCAGACGCATGATTTGCTTTGAGAATGTTGATGGAGAAGTATAGAGAAGGACAGAAGGAGTTGCATTGTGTGTTTGTGGATTTAGAGAAAGCGTACGACAGGGTGCCGAGAAGAAGAGTTGTGGTATTGTATGAGGAAGTCAGGTGTGTCAGAGAAGTATGTGAGGGTGATGCAGGACATGTACGAGGACAGTGTGACAGCAGGAACGACAGACTGGTTCAAGGTGGAGGTGGGACTGCATCAAGGATCGGCTCTAAGCCCTTTCCTGTTTGCAGTGGTTGATATTTGCAGTTACAAACAAGTTTATTAGAGGAACAGCACATGTAGGACGTTTTGGAGACAAGGTGAGGAAGGTGAGATTGAGACGGTTTGGACATGTGCAGAGGAGGGACATTGGGTATATGGGTAGGAGAATGCTGAAGGATGGAGCCACCAGGAAGGAGGAAAAGAGGAAGACCAAGGAGGTGGTTTATGGATGGGGTGAGGGAAGACATGCAGGTAGTTGGTGTGAAAGATGCAGATGTAGAGGACAGGGGGGTATGGAGATGGATGATCCACTGTGGCGACCCCTAATGGGAGAAGCTGAAAGAAGAATTAAAAGTTCCTTCTCATAAAAACATAAAAAAATGTTTTACATGAATTGTCTTCATTTATGTTTATCATAATGCCGTTAAAAGTTGAAAACTGAGTGATACATGGAAAGGCAGTGTAGTGATAAAAAAAAAAAAATTTCTGTTGTGCAGCAGAGTACATTTTAATGGCACTTAGCCAAACATACCATGTTCTTCTCTACATTTAATAGGTGCTGTGTATGGTCAAAGCTGGAACATGCTAAAAAATTGTCAATCAACATAATGTGTTCATAACTATGGAGGATTACATAGCCAAATACCTTTCAGTGTTCACAGAGAAACAGAGATTGCTATAGTGCGATGTAAGGAGAGTCCAGAGGGACAAGATTGCAGAAGGTTTTTAAAGCCAGACACAAAAACAGATTTCACCGAAATTTCTATATGTTGGAAAAAGTTGACGATGAGGTAATTGTTCGGATGTACATCCTGACTAAATGTGAACTCATTACAAACCCATTGAGCAAATATAAAACATATATTTAATGTTAGGTTCAGCATATTGTGACATGGGTTCATGTGCAACCTGATACATAAAATGTTTAGTTTTATGGTTTACTAATGATAATTTTAGTAGATTTAGTGGTTGCTATAAAACATAGAACTATTTTGTGTGTATATTTTTACCTACACTGCTACTAATAGGGTATTGTGTAATAAGGACACCAATATGAACTTTTCTATTGTGTTACTAACATTTTCTGACTAGGTCCTATGATTATAAGTGGTCCTGTGTCCTTTTCGACTGGTCTGTCCCTCTTACCGTTTTCTGAAGAGGTCGGCATCATCCGCTTTAACAGAGTGCTGCTGAACGATGGAAATCACTATGACCCACATACAGGTGTGCACCCATGCATAGTGTAGTATATGTATATTACTATTGTATAGACAAATAAAAACTTCTGTTTGTGTTTTAGGTGTATTCACTGTTCCAAGTGATGGCCGGTACTTGTTGAGTGTCGTGATAACGGCCCAGAAAGGAGAACGAGTGGAAGCTGTGCTCTCAGTGGCCAATCGTAGCATCCAGAAGCTCGTAACAGCAGGAGCAGAGGGGGACACCTCTACAGGGTGCCTCTGTGGAGGCTCTGCCTCTGCCTCTGCCAGCCTCATCCTTGACCTTAGACAAGGTCAGAAAGTGGGCGTTGTAAAGACATCAGGGACTCTGGCAATTTCATCGTCCACTGAGGTCTTTTCCACATTTAGTGGTGTTCTACTGTATCCCCTGTCAGCTAAAAGATAACGTAAAACTAAAAGAATGTATCATACGAGTCAGATTTTTATTATTGGAGTGCCATAGAAATGCACAGTGCAAATAGTTCTGCCAAGATCAGGGTAGAGGTCAGATATTAGATATCACTTTTTAAAGATTTTAAAGAGACTAAATGTCAATGTCCATAAATATTTTAATTCTTAGTGTCAAACCACTACACTCACTGTCCACTTTAATAGGAACACCTGTACACCTGCTCATTTATGCAATTATCCAATCAGCTAATGATGTGAGAGCAACACAATGCAGAGCTTTAGTTCATTTTCATATTAAATATCAGAATGTGTGGAAGAAAAACTGTTTTGTGACTGTAACTGTGGCTTGATGGTTGGTGCCAAATGAGCTGGTTTGAGAATTTCAAAAACTGTTATCTCCTGGGATTTTTACACTAAACTGGCTTAGACAGAATTCTGTTCTGTTTGAAAGAAAGCCTTGTTGATAAGAGAGGTCCAAGGAAAATCGCCAGATTGGTTCGAGCTACCAGGCAAATTGCAACTCATGCTTTTAATGATGCTTTTAAGCTGTGTGGATTTTCTTTTCTGATCTCTTTCATCAATGCCTCAGATCACAGGATGTTTTTCTTGTTTGTTTTTTCCACACCATATTGTGTAAACACCACATTTAATGTGATCTTGTTTTTCACCAAAAATGCGCAGATAAAATATAGGTTTGTTCCTGTTTACATAAAATGCCACTAGTGGGTTTTTTAAATATTCTTGTCTGTGTTTCTATAAAAGTTCAATGCTTGAACAAGCAGTTGCAAACAAAATAGTTAAAGGATACATTTCAAGATGTTTTTTGGGGGGCTTCTCCATTATTTGTACTACCCACGCAATAAATTGTCAAAGAAAAGAAAAAAAAAAGTTAATCTCATTTAAAGATTTTAAAACAATTTTCATTTATAGATGATAATTGTGTCATCATGTGGGTGTGTAAAGGTACTTGTTTAAACTGTGTAATAGACTGTATGTAAAAAACATCCATCTTTACCCGTTCTCACTGTAATTTAGTTGAAATTGCAGTACCGGATGGTGTAAACAAATTTACAAAAAGCATATTACGTAAAGAAAGTTTTTTAAAATTGCACTTTATTGCAATAGTAAATACAAATATAAATTAACTTGAATTTATTTTTTAACTGTGGTGTCATTTATAGGAATTTGACAGTTTTCATGTTACATGTTACTATAAATGAGAGCACATTTTAAAATATCCAACTTTTATCAAGCACAAGAAACTGTCCAAAAAACCTCCTATTGCAAATTAAGAATTTTATAGTTTTTTTTTTGTTTGTTTTTGGTCTAATAAATATATATTTACACATTAAAATTCCAGTCCTACAGTAAGTCAGAAACTGCTATTTAGAACTCTGACTTAACATAAAAAAATAAAATAAAAAAAATTACACACAGAACTTAAACAGCATGGAAATATGGAACTTGCCAAAAAAACCCACTAATTTATATACAAATAAGACGTGCTATATAACTAAATACAGCTATTTACATGATAATTCATTCAGTTTTAGTAGCTACTTTACGCTTGTCCCAGAACACTCGAGGTCCAGAAAGAGGTGGGAAGTAACCATGTACAAATACTTTGTTACTGTACTTAAGTAAATTTGTCTGGTTTCAGTACTTTACCTTTTTTTTTACTTTCACTCAAATCTTTTGCACAAATATCTGTACTTTCTATTTCTTAAATTTTCAAACCAGACTCGTTACTTGAGTTTTAGTTTCGTTATTTGGCGACATCAATATTTTTTCTTTTCATTGTGTGCTGTTTTCAGCCAATCAACCGGTTTCCTGTCATTGTGGGGTTTTTCAATCTACCACTGTTGTATCATTTTCTACATCACACACCACAGATGTGGACTAGTTTACAAAACTAAAAATGAGCAGGGCAGAAGGCAACAAGAAGTATGGGGCTGACGTGAATGAGACAGAGGGAGTCAGTGATGTAAACATAACTGAGAACAGACACATTCCTGATTACCTGATCATCATCATCTTTTCTCTGCTTGTGTTCTATATGGTGGTTCAGCCTGGATACATTCATTAAATAACAAAAATTTATATTCGTTTTTGTATTAATATATTATGATGTGAGGTCCAGTTACCAGTGTGACGCTAAAACAGGTAGTAGTAATGACTACTGTTTACTTAAGTTCATGTCAAAGTCCATACTTCTTTACTTTAACTTGAGTATAAAAATGTAGTCAGAGCTTCAACTTTTACCAGAGTCTTTTAAAACAATCAGTATTTTTACTTCTGCTTGAGTGAACGGTACGTGTACTTTTTTGTGTGTGTACTTGAGTCCGGCATGTTCTTTGGAGGAGGAAAGACACCAGGGAACCCAGAATAAACCCACACTGACACTATTCAGATTTTAGGATTGAACTAAGATCACATTTACAGACTTCAAGGCTTTTACCTTTAAAGTGCCATACATGCTGTAAACATTTATATTAAAAAATATATTTTTTAATATAGATTAATTTGTTAAATCCTCAAATACAAGTTCTAAACCTGTTTCAAGGCATTATTACAGAGTTTCTAAAATATCAAACTTCACATCTAAAATCAAGCTTAAAATGAGTTTTTTGTGCTCTTAGAAGAGCTCTTTGTAACATTTAATTATATTCATAACCTTTTTTTTATTTTTTATGGTTGAATCCTTACAAACAGTAACTGTTTCTAAAATCTATTCCAGTCTCCGCCAATCAAAGTAACAGGATGTCTTCCTGTCTGATCTCAGCGACAGGCTGCCTCCAGTAGCAGAATGAACTGAAGTCAGGAAAATTCAGGGCAGCACTTTGTTCTTTGGCAACCAGAGGGAAAACATGATCTACAAGCTCATTGAGGCGACTATACCTGTAAAACATACGTAGTAAAAGTTCATCACCAAGGCCACGTAATCATCATGCTATAAAATGACAAATGATAAACTCCATTTAGGACATTAATGAATTTCAAAGAAACAGTTTTTTACAGGTAAAATTATACAACAATTTATTGCATACATTTGTATATTCAACGTTATTAGACACAGTGAATTGAAATGCTTTGAGTCATCGTGGTTAGAATTTAAATGATCAATTAATTCAGTCTGTATTGGACCTTAAAGCAGAAGGAGTTTTAGAAGACAATTCATATCTTGTCTTGACACTTACGATGTCTTGTTGCCTTTGGTCAACTCCTGAATGACCTCCCCTTTGGGGTTCACTGTGAATATGTGGCATGCAGGAACATGCACATGCTTGTAGGCGAACACATCCTGGAAGTACATTGACAAATCTGAGCATTATTACATGTCTTGCAAAAGAAATACAGCATACACTTAAATTAGATGCAAATATGGTACAGAGAAGCCTCAGTTGATTAGAACACCTGCTTTTGTTTAATATGTTGCCATGAAGTGGGTAAATATAACAAAAATATGTTAACATTATAATAATATCCACAATGTGTAGTAATAAAGATACCTGCAAGTGGCAGCAAAACAGTAGTGCACCATTAAAATAACGCACAATAGATTTGGTATAAATATTTTTCACCTAATTACCTGTCAGTGTTTAAAGTAATGTACAGAGTATCATACAACACCCACAATATCATAATATAATATCTCATCACCCTGCCTTCAATAGAAAACTGGTCACTAGAGACATACATTATTTGTAGATGTCCAATACCTGCATCTGACTTTGTATCTTACTCACTCAATAACAGGACAGGTTCCTCATCACATAAACTATTAACAGTGAGGTAGCATTCACTGGGTGAACACTACAGACTTGAAATAAAGTGACTACAGTATATTCAATACATTTCAAATGTTTATCATTTCATTTGAACAATTTAATTTGCTCAAGTCCTCTCTGCGGCTGCATTGTGATTTCAATTAAACAGCTTGTGACTGTGACTCCAGACTAAAGCGAGAGATTAAAGACCACTTGCGCAACAGGACGTATAACATGGTTTGTAAAGAACCATGCGGATGTAAGAAGCCTCAGAAAAGGAACGCTACACTAAAAGCTCACATTGCTGCGGTTGCCGAAGGCTGCATAAAACGGCTGAGCGTTCGAAGGGAACAAATTTCTGATGTCAGTTAAGCACTCGATCTTAAACTTCTCCGGTTTCTTCTCGATCAGCTCCCTTGGAAACAAAGTGAAAGTTTATTTCAAAAGCTGTACTATAATAAGGCTTCATACTATAACTGCTTGATTAAATTTTATTTTGGGGAAGTGTTTGTGTGGTTTATTTACCTGTGGAAAGCTGAAAGCAGACTGCTGGGTGAAAGCATCAGAGGTCCTCGTGGTAAAATTGTGCCGCTATCATTAACCCCTTGCAAATATCCTCTAGTAATACCAGCCATCCCAATCGCACGTGCTGAACAGTATAAAAACTTATAGCCATTCCTGTAAAATAACACAAAAGCTGTAGGTTCTGTATGAAGTTGGATTATAAGGTACCGGATTATCCTTATATACATATGTTTTAACATATCCATGATATATTATGAATTAATTGCATGGCTGCTATATATTGTGTGGTGTTATACAGTATCTTACTCATGTATAGTGTGGTAGAGTTTGGCAATGCCCTGATGTGTCCAGTCTTTTCCAAACTGTGGAAGGAAATGCCCTAATACGTCAGACCTAAGAGAAGCAATTCCATACAATGGTAAAACAGTGTTCACATGACTATACCAACTCCTACATAAACTTAATTAGGAAACTAAAACTTCACATGCACTTTTATGAAGAAAATCATGACTATAAATGAATAGATATGCCCAACCCTGCTTTTGAATATAAGATGGTCCAAGAGATTTAAATTGTATGGACATTTACATTATATGGCACACAAGTTTGTGGACCCCGGACCATTACAGCCATAGGTAGTTGTCAATTTTTAGGCCCCTTTTGCTGTTACAGTAACATTCATGCACAATATTTTGAAATGTGGCTGTGTTCAACTATACTTATATAGCCACATGAGCATTAGCTAGATCAGACACTGAAGTTAGACAAGGAGATCTGGGGTGCAGTCAGTATTCTAGTTTATTCCAAAGGTCTTCAAAAGGTCAGGGCTCTGTGCAGGACATGTCAGTTTTTTCCACTTCAAACGTTCAAACCATGACTTGCTTTGTGCACAGAGGAATGGTCATGCTGGAAAAGCCCTTAGTTCCAGGGAAGTAAAAATTTAATTTGCATTGTAACAAATGACTGAGGAATACCCACTAATTATATTGTCCACTGATCTCTTTTGACCACATCTGGAGTCTGTTCAACAAATAAATACGTATGGGTGGTCAGGTTTCCGCATTTGGTCACATGGTGTATTTTAGGTAACTGACCAATCAAAATCTGTTAACAAAAATAAATAACTCTGTAAAAGACAGTTGAGATTATTTTAAAGCTCTTTTTTTATCTGGGTTTGCCAGTGTTTCTGATGGCACAGTGGTAGATGTCATATTAAATTCTTTTTCTTCTTGAAGAAAAATTTTATTCTTAAATTAAATTCTTTTTCTTCACTTCTAGATGTCATATTAAATTCGTTTTCTAAATGTCATATTAAATAATACAAAAAAACAGAATGCAAATTCCAGAAGTAAAGAAACTGGTCTAATCCTATCATAGTGCCACTGCACCAAAGAATTTATTCTATTTATATTTAATAGTATTTGAATGCATCTTCAAAACAAAGTCATTAATGTAGCAATAGACACACTTCTAACACATGAACTCATATATTATTTCCTAAAGCAGTGCTAAACTTCTTCTTTTCCTTTCGGCTTCTCCCATTAGGGGTCACCACAGATCATCCGTCTCCACCCGTCCTCTACATCTGCCTCTTTCTCACTAACTACCTGCATGTCTTCCCTCATCACATCCATAAACCTCCTCTTTGGTCTTCCTCTTTTCCTCCATCCTGGCGGCTCCATCTTCAGCATTCTTCTACCGAAATATACCCTATGTCCCTCCTCTGCACATGTCCAAACCATCTCAATCTCGCCTCCCTCACCTTGTCTCCAAAACGTCCTACATGCGCTGTCCATAACTAAAAATAATCAAATTACCCTTTGTGGAAATTAAATGAAAGATCTTCTGGAAACTTATGTTGGCCCAACAAGTCCATTTCTGTTTTTTCTTTCATGTGTCCCCAACTGTAGTCTAAGGACTATTGAAACAGTGATGCTAGGCATATCCCTTGATATCTGCATTAATACCATGATAATGATAGCATACTTAGTGATGGTGCCGTCGATGTCGGAGATGACAATCTTGTCATTCCAATGCCACAGATAGATGGTGCCCTCACAGCGACATGTGCCCTGGTACTGCGTCGTGATACTGAACACCACATCATTCGGCCCCTCCTTTAGGCCCAGACTCGCCTTTCATAGATATAAGAAATTATGCAGATCAGGAAAACTCACTTTCTCGATTACTTCACATGTCTGAAAAACTAATTTGGAATTTGCCACTTACTATCTGATCGGATGAGAGCCGTAATGATTTCTTGTACGAGTGCATGTGTGTATGGCCTGCTGCTTGGACAGACTCAGCAAACGCAGTTGTGTTTAGCTCTTTAGAGTCTTCATCAGTGGATGAGTCTGCACATGCCATCTGCCTGGAAAATATTGGAATATCGCTCATTGTACTGTATGCTAAATATTTATGGAAACATACTCTTTGCAACCACACTGTATATCTATATCGTATATAGAGTAGTAAAAATCTATTTGAATGTTTTTTAATGAAAAAAATTTTCAGATTATTTTTTTTATAATAGATTCATGATTCATTTTTTTTTTTTATATGGAAGCCATTTTTGGAACAGTACGTGACAAAGGTGTCAAAATAATTTTTTTTTTCTTAAATTAATTAAGATTGTATGTTTTTTTAAGCATTTACACAGAAGCATTTTATGGCTTATGTCAATAAAACTGTGCTTACTGTGAATCAGGACTGTCATGGTAATGGTGCTGGGTTCCACGGAGTGTATTGCATGCTGGTTGTTTGATCTCGGACTAAATAAGAAAAAAAAAATCGGAATAAAAAAGCCAGCTATTTCAAATGTACTACAAAACTAAACAGAGTACTGTTCATACACATATGTAACACATAAATACCTGTTGTACAATGTTCTTCCTCCAGAACCACCAGCGGTTTGTTTTTTTCGGCATCTTCTGTTTCACCCAGGCATCCTCAGCTGCCTGCATCATTACAACAAACACAACAATCATGTGTAATATGTGATATAGGACTTCTACTGAGTTTAGGAGCTGTAAAAATGTTTGCATAATGAGTACTGATGTCAAACCTTGGGCAGGGTTTTCTGAAAAGCCTGCATACAGAGAACAAGTGGAGCAGCCAGAGTCCAATTATAGTATCTGAGGGAATAACCAGAAAGCTTGGAGGCCACAGGTATACTTCTAATATTAAATATATAATGAAATAATTCCAACTATAAATGTTAAAGTGTTAACTGACCTGTTGTCAATTCTTACAACCAGGTTTGGGTTGTCAATGATGCCTGGGTTGTCAACAAACTGCTGGTAGGTGACTATATGTTTAAAAAACTTCTCTGTAATATAATAACATAGTTTCAATCTGTAAAAATGTGAACTGCAAAACACATGGCATAGCACAATTATTCATACACCCTGTGAGAAGAGAAACGTCTGCATCTGGACTTTATGCCTCTGTTTTAATAGACATGAAGTCACACACAGATGTGGCTTTGTGCATGTTATAGTTGTCACTCTGAAATGTGGGAAAATTCGGTTTTGCATTCATCTTTGACATATAAATTAAAAAAAGCGGCATCAAAATGACATACATCCACCCTATGAGCAACTTATTTAAACAGTACAATTAGGCACTGCTTTACATGAATGAATCAGATGTTTTTTCATCCTTAATGTAATGCAGATGTTCTTACAGGTCTAAAGTTATTTCGACTTGCACTGTAAAGACTATCATTGTATTTAATTAAAGAAAAAGATTTGTAATTTTGGGTCAACAAGCTAAGTTTACTCACTTTGAACAATTTAGCACAAATCAAACACCTTTATTTCAGCATTAAGGATGCACAGTTTGTCAGGTTCTGGAACATGCTTGGGCAAATCTGGGTGCATCCGAGTGAAGCTTCAATGGTTATTATTCTTACTTTTATACTGATTCTTGCGCTTAGCACACTTATATGGCGAGTATAAAATGTACCTTTTCACAAACCATTTTGCTATTTTGTTATAATTCAACTTTCAACATAGACTTATTAGAAAAATATATATTTTCTAAAACAAGGACAGCCAGCTTAATATTGGCGCCATTACCACAATGTGCTGAAATCTCCCACGTTTGAAATGATTATCATTAATGAAATATTGTACGTTTGAACGTGAAATGCATGTGTACCCTTATTAACATAATCATTGTCTCCAATGCCTCCGCAAAGAGACAGCGATACAGGTGGCAGGTCCAGTGTGGAGTCAGACAGACATTCTGTCCCGCTGTCTGCCGCTGCGCTGCCCACTGACTGAGGAGAACCAGATCGAATACACCCTTGCTGCCACTGCTCCGATGACTCACTACACACACATATACAAAACTATTTGTACACACGTATAAATATAGGCAAACTGCTTTTTTAATGTCATAGAAAACCCAAATACAATAATTTCACAGCAATGCTGAAGGATTGTACCTTCTGGGGAAGTAGCGAGCTGCAACATGTGGCTCTAGTGTTGTGAGGTCATCCAGGTAGATATCTTCTGGACCTTGATGCTGACTCCTTTTTCTCACTACTTTATTACACACAGATGCATATTAACTGTACAAACAAACAAACCCACATGGATGTGTCTATAGTATATGGGGAAGAGTTTGTAGACACCGGACTATCACACAGATATATTAAAGTTTAGTAATTTCCCTTCTTTGGTACTAAAAAGCTAAAATCTGTCTACTATACACAGAATAAACTCCATGAAGACATGGTGTGCCAAGGCTGGTGTAAAAAAAACTTATTGCCCTCAGCATCATTTGGGATGAACTGGAACACCATCTGAACCCTAGCCCTCCTCAGATACACCTGTGCCTGACCTCACTAATGCTCTTGTGGTTAAATTAGCACATCACAACATCCCTGTTCTTGCAGAATGGAGCTCGAATTTTTATGAATAAATGAGATCTTTAGATATCTGAGATGTAATAAACTACACATGATGTCCACACACTTTTGCAGGCAAATATGAAAGGGTATATTTTTATTGAATAAGCCTCCATATTCAAAATGAATCAGTGATCAGGATTGTAGTGATGATCAGTGCCTGCTGACACCATTACAAGAGAACATTTATTCTATAAAAATGTGTTTGGCGTGTGTGTGTGCGTGTGTGTGTGTGTGTGTGTGTGTGTGTGTGTGTGTGTGTGTGTGTGTGTGTGTGTGTATTGTACCATACTGTAACCAATTTTCCCTTTTCTTTTGCAGCTTGGATCTGTTTTGTCACCCAAGGCACGAACAGCAGCAGTCTGAAGCACACAAACAGGAAGCAGGCCTCCCCCAAGTGAATTAACAGAATCATGGTTTGACCCTGAGGAATCAGACTTTAAGGTACATTGTTCAGACTTGGGCGTGTTTTGGTCCCGTCTACATGTCTGACACACTATGTGTTGCACATGAGTTTGTGAATTGCAGGTACAAGACTCGGAATCGTTTACTTGTGTTTGTGGATCACAGTTAGGTTCAGTGTGATTCTCTGATCTATCTGGAAAAGTTGTTTGTTTAGGTATTTTAACGTCTGCTTGGCTTATTGTGGGTTGTGGCTGAGGTTCTTGTTTGGTGGTGGGTGGTTCAGGCTGAGGTTTGATGATTGCTTGGACAGATTCTCCTCTGTGCTCTATTTCTGTTGCCCAGGCTTTTATGTTGTCAATGACCCGAAAGTGAGTACTGTCATTTGGCGTAATGCTGACTGTCTTCAAAGACTCCATCCATTCTCTACAACTTGACTAAATGCCATTGAGGAGGAACAAGAAAAATAAAATGAATTACTTGGACACAAATGTAAAAAAAAAACACTTCACACATTAACCATTTCCCCTTATTACTATATTATGCTAAAATCTCATACTAATATCAGAATCAGAATACAAAGTCTTTAGTCTTAAGTATTCTTACACATTAAAAGATTTGTTGCACAGTAAGTCACAAGAAGCATAAGTAAAACTAAAAACTCTGGATTTTTGTGCAATTTTTACTTTATGTTTAACTGTTCATGAGTGTGATGGCATACAGGAACATGCTTTTCTGCAATTTAAACTGTACACTAACTGTTCACAGGCAACTACATCCAAAAAATACAGCATGCCATGTTACACCCAGTGACATCATATGGAATCTGAGTTACACCCAGATGTATAATAAAAGCTTCTGACAGAAATAATGTACCAGTAATGTATTCAGACTATAAGTAGAAAAAAAGTAGACAAAACTAATCCACTAGACATCCTAGATTGATATGTCTATGAAAAGAACATGCTGACTGATTCGCCAGATTCACTGAATTTGTACCTTGGTGGTTTCTGGAAGTTCTCCCCAAGTCCACTGCATATGGTTGTCATGGTGGTTGACATTGTTGAATGACTTTATTGCCAGTTCTGAATCACTCTTTGGAGAGCTGGGCTCTGAAACACTCCTACTGAAACAATATGCAATACATTTGTGTTTGTATATAGTTTTTTTCAGTGAGCATGTATATGTTTTTACTAGATTGGATTCTTAGGATAATATAACGAACCTTAATATGAATGCATTAAAATATGCTTAAAGCAACAGTGTGTCCTACTGAGGACACAAGACTGTGTCTTCAGAGCAGGTGACAAAGCGGTCCTAATAACAGCAATGTCCTGGGCTATCAGAGAGGCAAGCATGCACAAGCACAGACAATCCACAACCACTTCATGTACAGAGGTGACACAGGGTGCATGCGGCATGATATTCAAGCCATCACCAATTACAGGACAACATCCCCTGCCTGTGACAGTCATGGCTCCCTTCCAGATGGGCTAAACAGCTTCTACGCTCGGTTTGTAGAGCAAAAGAGCACCCCTCCTCCCAACGACCAGATGCTGTGTAGGGAAAGCTCTAAACAGACACAACCTACAGAAAGCTGCTGGAACAGACAACATTTCTGGCAAAGTGCGCAAAGGATGTGCAGACCAACTGTTCCTACCAACATCTACCTCTCTCCGAGCAGTGCTATCGTTCCAACGTGCTTGGAAGGCAACAAACAATGTCACAATGCCAAAGAAGCCTTCAGTGTCATGCCTCAATAACTGCCGAGTCATCACACTTACACAAATCGTCATGAAGTTCTTCGAGATGCTAGTCAGGAGGTACATCAAGACCCTGCTGCCCCTTCCCACTGGAGCTGCTGCAGTTCACATATCAACTCAATGCATATCAACCAAAACTATTGTTTGATTTCACTGTATACTGTACTGTACATGGATGAAATGACACTCACAGCAAATTAACTTAACTTGATATATAAGAAACAAAAATCATTTTTCACATTTAGAACTTTCTCTGTCATAGTACAGCATAACTGGTTCTGTTGTTAAAACCAAAACACTGAAGATGTTTGGGTTTAAGATCAGGAGATGATGAAAAATTTCATTTTCTGATAAATAATAGGTCTGAGTAAATTTCCCTATCTTCTTCTCTCTTTTAGCTTCAGAATGGCTTGTTTTCCTCCCATAAAAAACTCTCCGGTCTTAATGTTGGTTTATCCATTGGAATTCTAAATGTTTTTGTCACAGGCAAAACCCTGGGCTCAAACCAAGAATACACATTATTAAATACGTTGTTATATGTTTTATCGCTTATTTTTTGAATACTGAAACACATCTAGATATGTAAATAGGTAAATATCAAGAAATAAATTCTGATCTGTTGTGTGATATTCATTCTTTTTTAATCACAAACCAAACTGTCCTTTTGACAAAACTACGGTATGGCCTTGACATTCCAATACCTTCAGAGGGGACTGTATGCAAGGTTAGAGCACCACCTTGTGGAGACTCTTCCATATGCTAAATGTCAGTAAAGGCAGTGAGGGAGTATGGAAGGGTGTGTGTGAGGAAGCTAGTTAGTTAGTTACAAGGCTAGTAAATAATGCTTGTGTGTGTGTGTGTGTGTGTGTGTGTGTGTGTGTGTGTGTGTGTGTGTGTGTGTGTGTGTGTGTGTGTGTGTGTGTGTGTACCTGTCTGGAGCCCAATCACCATCAGACAATGGGTAGTTATCAATGTAGTGAGAAGTAAGTTGCTGTCTGAGTTCAGCTGAATCCCTGATTGATGGCATCCTGCACGCACAAAAGCACAGATAAGTTTTTGTTTAACAGTATTAACTATATAATGATAATGGAATACAATATATATTTTTGGCTAACACATGTCCTATGTCCCTGGAATACGTCTACCTGTCTGATTTAATACGATACTCAGCATATGATTGTTAATAATAATAATAATTATTATAATTATTATAACTCAACTCTGCCTGTTCTCTCCTCTGCTCACTTGTTTTGTGTTTTCGCTTTCTTCTTTTCTTCTTTTTCATCATTGCACCCCCTCCATCCTCTATTACTCCTGTCTCATAGCATGATTCACACATGTGAGAGTCATGGCTCCAGAATACTGGTTCCTCAGTTGGGATCGGTGACGTAACCAGATGGTCAGGGACCAATTCCTGTAATTACAAAACCATAAAAACAATTTTCATTTGTTAAATGAATTTAAAGATTAATTTCAATTATAAGATGCTAAAAGCAAAAAATAAAAAAATAAAACCACTAAAGCCATATGATTATTGTGCAAAATAAAGACTACACTTGTTAGTTGAATTGCCCTGAAAATGACATTGACAATTTTTCTGCCAGTTGTGGCTATAGAATACCGTATTTTTCAGACTATAAGCCGCTACTTTTTCCACGTTTTGAACCCCACGGCTTAAACAACGAAGCGGCTTATTGATGAAATTTCCTGGGTTTTTCCCGGTTTCACAAACTTCAAGCCAAAAAACTGAACCCCATAACATTAGACCAATGAAATTTCCGAACAGACACTGGGAAAAAAACGCACCTCGCCTGTGTTCTGAGCTGCACGGCATCGGGAGAAGTTGCAAAAGAAATCATATAAGCACAGACAGGTTTCCAAAACACGTGCTTTTTTATTATTCTTGGCAACAGCGTTACGGGTTAGTCAAAGAAACTTAGAAATGAGCATCAGAAAATAATAATGACATAATCCTCGGCCTCCACACATGCGGTAATAGCGGAAAAATACGGTGCCAGGCTTTTCCCAAAATGCCGCTCTACTCCTAAAGGAAGCGCAACATATTTCACCCGTTACACCGTGTAACAGTCACTGTCTTTCGTTAAAGCCTGTTTAAAGTGCATTAGTTTCAATGCGGCTTATAGACAGGTGCGGCTTATGTTAAAATAAAAATCTTTGTCAAATTCAGTGGGTGTGGCTTATATATGGGTGCGCTTTATAGTCCGTAAAATAACGGTATATAGATGCTTACTGCTTTACCAGCTAGTTATCTCACTCACTTTTACATATCTAAAACCTTTTCTTGGGTCCTTTACAATACATAGACTTTGTAAGCTGGCTTACATCAGCGTCATGGGTCTTCTGGACGAAGAAAGCCTCCCCGTTATCACCCAGTTTCATAGGCAGATTCACTGGAGACCCATTAACCTCAATGTCAATCTGTAGATTGAGATGAAATAAACAGTCTAAAGGAAAATACAGTGACAAGGAAACATATATTATATATCCTAAACATAACTCATCATTGCATATGTATGTTAAGCTGAAATAGTTAGAGCTCTCTGACAGTGCAGCCTCATACCGACATTTTTATTTCATGTTCGCAATTTTATCTAAAAGGTTTAAGCTAATTGCTTTTATTTAATTACAGCAATGTCACATTAAATAACATATAATCACTCTACATAATATTAGCCACTGTAAAATGTAAATATAACACTGCAATGGTTGTTAAAGGTTTGTTTTCTTCTTCTTACAAATATTTATTGTATATGCAGTGTTTGGTCTTTGAATGAAACCCTGGTGCGATTTTCTCTTTGGTTTGGTTTTTGAGATCATCTGAATAAAGTGGAGTTATTATGGTTTCAGTTCAACTTTAAGCATGATTCAATTGAATCAGGCAAACAATTTAATCCTCATTGTGTGTTTTAGGGTTGGGGTGACATTTTTATTTCAATAAAAGCTGATGAAATGAGCAGTAAAGTCCACATAATGCTGAAGGGAAAGAACTAAGAGCCTTGTGTAGCCTACAGCAGTAAATCTACCTACCAGCATGTTTTTGACAGGTGGAAGAAAGCCAGAGGAAACACACTCACCTGGGGACCCTGGAGCTGTCAACACTGTCTGCTGTACCACAGTGCTTCTCTAGGTTCCACTGTGCTATTTTTAATGAAGCAAATTATTGAAGTTTGGAGAACTTTATTTACAGCGTGTACACTATAGCCACGTTTACATGTACACCTTTCTGTCATTCCGATTAAAATCATTCTGAATTGAAAGATTTAGTGGACTGTTTACGAGACGTTATCTAAAATATGATATGATATGATAAATGAATTATGTAAAGTGTTGCTCTTAAACAAGCAACAGCATGAATTTGTAGGCATACTTCTGCCAGAAGTTATGAGGACAAGGCAGGTGCAAGAAGCTGAGCTTTTTGTTGGCTGTGCATCTCTAAGGAGCATCTCAATAAAAAGCAGCAAAGCAGAAGCGTGTGGATGAGGGTCTGTAGTAAGGACTGGTGGGAGGGGGTTGTATTGCTGGAATTTAGTAACAATCCACTCACCACTTTCTCTCTGGAGTGCAGAACTCCCAGCTTGCCAAAGCGGACATGGAATGGTGAGCACTGGAAAGATCCATCAAGCTGCTTTACAACCACCACATCGATACAGCCTGAAAGAGTAGCCTGATTTAGGCCTTTATACAGCTTCCTGACTGTCCCCAGCAACTGACCTACATAGTTCATTCTGGCCACCTGAAAAACAGAGCAGAAAAGAGCCAGAGAGATGTTGGATCATTGGAACAAGTAAAGCAGAAGCTACTCAATGCAAATTTCTGCTTGCATATTTGTTAGTAAAATGTTTTCCCCTCCAAGTCATGACAGATCCATGAATGCACACCATTCAGCTGTAAAAGGCTCATGAAATATCCTTTGTGAAGTATAAATTAACTAAAGCGCTCAGATTATTATCTCTCATAAACAAACCAGGGTTTGAGTTATAAAACCAAAACAATTTGAAAACAAATAGAACTTAAATGTTGTCCGTTGACCTGTTTTAGAATATTGTGTGGACTATTTTAATCCTGGCGGAGTGTAATTTAAGGTATAATAAAATGCAAAATAGTGTAATTGCTACAGTTGCTCAAATGCCCAAAAGTGTAATAAACTAATCCCTAATCTCTGATCAGTGGAGATGACTTTGATACATGTGCCTATGTGTTTTGTGCATGTCAGTACTCACAACACAACCTTATGCCCTATGAGTCTTAAATAAAGTAAATAGACATTAACATGCCAGAATTGCAAGGAGCAAGGAAATACATTTCATCACAAACACTGAGGTTAAAACTTAAACAAATTCTAAAACGCAAAAAAAAAATCCCCTGAAATCTACTAAGTAGAGACCATAACTCACCTTCTTGTTTTCATGAGAAGTCAAACTAACTATTACTAAAACTCCAAATCTTTTACGCCCACATCCTTTCTCCTTCAATGAAATGGCTTTCTTGTTGGACGAACTCTATTTGCTTTTGTATTGAAAAGTGAATTTTCTATCTGAGATTCTACAAACAGTTTGGAGTGTTGAAGTCAAGGAGTCAATAATAGTGAATGCTCTGACCAAGCCATATACAGTATGTTGCCCACACACTCTTATTAGCAGAAAGACATGTTTTGACTAGTTGGATATCAGTAGTCCACCACATTTTGATTGTATTAATTTAAATACACACTATACATTAGTGGCATTTGCATGCCAGATGTGCACGTCTGACATGTTTACACAGACATGTACAGAAAAGGCCTTGTGCACTAACCACATCCTGTCTCTGTCTGCAGTGTTGTGTGAACTTGTAATGGATCTTACATAGTATACTTTGTGTACTTTTTAAGACCTATGTAAGGCATTTAAGACCTGACATGCACCTATAAATTAAAATTCACACTAAGTAGAAAGGCTGAAATTGACAGAAGTGTCATTTCTGTGAAGATTAATTGGGTGACCTTGGGTTTATAAGCCCTTCAGCATCAGGTGAGTGAGTGGAAACCTCTCAAGAGCATTAGACTATTTATCCAGATTAAGCAGACCCCCCCCCCCTCTCTCTCTCTCTCTCTCTCTCTCTCTCTCTCTTTCTCTTTCTCTCTCTCTCTATCTTGTGGATCATATGTTGTTGCAGAGGAAAGAATCTAATCTAATCTTCCACATATGATGCTTACCAGTCATATTATAGTTTAGTTTATAATGATGTACAATTCTACAGATTCTAAAATGACTACCAACATTATTAGAATAATATAATATGATCTTTACAATAATAACCGGTTTATTTTTTCACAAACTACTAAAATCACAATCTATTCACAAGACCGCTCTTGAATTTCATCTCACCTGGTTTTCCAACTTGTTGCACACCTTCCTCCTGTACTCCTGTAGCCTCCTCAAGGTTCTTTCATTTACATTCTTTTTTTTTTTTTTTTGTAAGAAAAACCTGTCACTGAGAGTCTGTTTAGCTCCTGTGCTCTGTGTCAGAGCTTTCACACTACTCTGACTGTAAAGCATGTGACTCAACCTTGAGGCTAAGTACCACACCGCATACTACTGTACTGAAGAGTGTGCTGGGTGCCACAGAGGCCACGGTAGCGCCCTGCTCTGCTCAGTACTGAAGTACCGAAGTGTGGGTGCGGATTGGGAATAAAGAGCTGTGCGATCACGCGACTATCAGGTGTGTGTGTGTGTTTGTGTGTGTGTGTGTGTGTGTGTGTGTGTGTGTGTGCACATTGCTCATATTCTTATAAGTATTACCATTTTGATTGGAAATATTGACATTTGTTTGTGCAAGGGAGCTTTTGATTAATTTATTATGTTTTTTAGCTTTTGATTAATGTATTATTTACATCCCACCAATATCAACCATCTAAGAACCTGAGAACCTTCTCTGAATCACAAGTAATAACATCATGAATCCATCTAAACACGTACAGTATAAAATCCAACAAATATCAACAATGTGAGAAAAATCCTTCTCTGAAATCCCATAATAAATCATAAACTAAATTTGTTCTAAATAAGGAAAAAATATTTTCAGGATAAAAAACAACAACAATGTGGTTTGTATAAGTTTCCACTCTGGTAAGTATGGTTTACTAATATAGTGATCAGGAGTATAGTGGTATATTGAATAACCTGAGGTAACTCTGGACTGAACTTGAGTACTTTTTTTTTAAATAAGTGCGTAAATTGCATTCAGTTAGAATCTGTATAAACCATTTATAAACCATTATTCCATTACATCTGTGTGCTCTAGACCAGAGGTGGCAAAAGTACACACATCCTTTACTTAAGTATAAGTACAAATACTCATGTTTTAAAATACTCGGGTAAAAGTTAAACTTAAACTTTTTTACTTATGTGAAAGTAAAGAAGTCTTGGCTCTGACATGTACTTAAGTAAAAAGTATTTATTACTGCTACCTGTTTTAGCTGTTAACTGGACCTTACCTCATAGATGGATGGATGGATGGATGGATGGATGGATGGATGGATGGATGGATGGATGGATGGATGGATGGATGGATGGATAGATAGATAGATAGATAGATAGATAGATAGATAGATAGATAGATAGATAGATAGATGGATAGATGGATGGATGGATGGATGGATGTGATAGCCTAGTGGGTTAATGTCAGTATCCCCACAAGGATTAGTTTGAGAGTTTGATTCCTGGTTGCTGTGTTGGTAAATAAAACCTCTGGACCTTGTCCACTCTGAAAACATTTCAATTCTGTCCTTTCTGTGTTGGATTGATTTCCTGATCTTTAATGAAAGATAACTCCACCAAAAAAAAGGCACTGCTGTGGTCGCTCAGTGGTTTAAGGCTTGTGCCTCATCTAAACATGCTTCCCAGTCTGATAGCTTCCATGGTTCAGTGGGTTAAGGCTGGTGCCTCGCTGATGGTGAGGATCAGGGTTTGAATCCTGCTTTCTGCCTGCTAGTTGCAATGTCTGTTCCTGCTTCTTAAATCTTTATTTAGCTTTATATTCTTGTGTTGATGGTTTAAAGGTATATAGACCTGCTCTAAACAACCTTCCTGGCCTGTCTTCCCTGATGGTTCAGTGGGTTAAATGGGCTTTAATGGTTCAGTGGGGCTTTTGGTGGGGTTCAGGGTTCGAATCCTGCTTTCTATCTGCCAGTCACGATCAGGATTCACTTCCTACATCTTTCTTTAGCGATATATTTTTGTTTTTAATGGGTTGAAAAGAAAGATAGACCTGCTCTAAACAAGCTTCCTAGCCTGTCCTTACCAATGGTTCAGTGGGTTAAGGTTGGTATCTCGCTGGTGGTTGGGATCATGGTTTGAATCCTGCTTTCTTCCTGTTATTTACAATGTGGGTTCAACTTGTGCTACTTACATCTGTATTCGCTTCCTACATCTTTCTTTAACGTTAAATTCTTGTGTTGATGGTTTGAAAAGAATGATAGACCTGCTCTAATCAAGCTTCCCATCCTATTTTTTTCTGATGGCTTAGTGGGTTAAGGCTGGTACTTTGCTAATGTAGGTGGTCAGGGTTCAAAGCTAGCTTTCTGTCTGTTAGTCATGAGGTAGGTTAAATTCCTGATTCCTGCATCTTCATATTCTTGTTTTGATTGGTTAAAAAGAAAGATAGACCTGCTCTAAACAAGCTTCCCAGCTTGTTCTTCCTGATAGTTCAGTGGGTTAATGCTGGTGCCTTGCTAATGGTGTGAATCCTGCTTTGTCCCTGCTAGTCACATCATGGTTTTGCTTCCTATGTCTGTCTTTAGCATGATATTCTTGTGTTGATGGTTTGAAAGAAAAGACAGACCTGCCCTAAACAATTATCGCAGCCAGTCTATCCCGATGGTTAAGTGGGTTAAGACTGTTATTCCGCTGTTGGTGGGGTTCAGGGTTCGAATCCTGCTTTCTGTGTTTCTGTCTGGTCTGAATTTCTTGCTTTGAAGCCTGAAACAAACGATAAACCCCCCAAAAAAAAGAAGGTTTGTTGTGGGACTTTATGGCTTTGTGATAAAAGCCTTGCCTCTGAGCTCAGAGGTTGCTGGTTCAAATCTGGCTTGTCCCCACACTGGGTAAGCTGTGTGGAAAGTAGTGTCTGGTGAGCAATGAGGTAGTTGACTGTAAACAAAGGCTGTGAATACTGGCTGCTTCACAGCCTCAGAAAAAGTGAAGGTGATAGGTTTTTGGCAGAATTTTTCCCTATATATGCAAAACTAAGTCGATACTTTTTTGAACGTTTTTGCTTCATAACCCGCTGTTTTTAGCTACTCAGACACCCGGGGGGGCAGATGCCCGGATATTGCCCCCCTGCTTCAGGATACACCCTCCGAAACCACATCCAACCTTCCACGCAGCCATTTTCCAACACCTTCCTTACTACAGCCACCGGAACCTTCCACACTCTTAACTTCGAGCCCTGGCCGGGGTTTGAACCGGCAACCTCTCAACCCAGAGGTAAAGCTCTTCCAATTGAGCCACAGGATCTCCTGCATGAACCTGATTTTTAGAATCTTTTTTGTTCTTTTTAAAAACTTTTTAAACAATTTAAAGGAAAGCTAAGGGGTAGGAATCGAACCAGGTGAGTAGGATAGCAGCGACCACTTCACTGACCATTACACCAACACAGGAGAGGCAAACAAGCCTTTGCTTATTGGACTCTTGGCTTTTTTATAGTTAGGAGACCAGTGTTTTCTCTTAGATCATGATGGTAGAGGGTCAAAACTTCTCCTTCCTGTACATTCTCTCAGTAACTCGAAGTCTATGAGAAGTGACTCAGGTACAAGAACCACATCTCCAACACCTGCACCACTGATATGCCATGATTTGCCAGCAACCAATTTTAATGATCTTTCATTGTTCTGTTTTTTAAAAACTTCTTCTAATGTTTAATATGAAACTAGAGGTAAGAATCGAACCAGGGAAGTCTTTCATCATAGATCACTAATGGCATTACTTCAAAACTCAAAACTTTGTTAGACATGTAAATAAGCAGGAAAGACAGAGACAAAGACAAAGAGACACAGACACAGCTTTAGAAAGAGTAAGAAACAAATAGAGAGACAGCAAGAGAGAGACATATACAGTGAGACAGAGACATTTACTAAAAGAGACACAGAGACAATTAGATAGAGAAAATAGAGAGACAAAGATAGCGAGATTTAGCCACTTCCTGTTAGAAGTGTTTATCCCGAGAGACTGTTAATGATCTCATTTACTAAATGAGCAGTAGTGAGTTAAAGGCTTGCTCAGGTGCCCAAAACTGGCAGCTTGGAGGTGTTAAACATGTATCATATGTACAGCATGTCATTAAATATAAAGGCTATATCAGTGCAGAGATGTGTGGACATCATTTAGAGCCTTTGCTATGTTTCCACACGGACAGTTAATGAGGTGATACCGGAGAAAATGCACCTCTTCAAGTCAAGTCAGGAAGCTTTTATATATATATATATACAGTATATAAAATTATAGACATTTTACAGATTTAAATGATGTATTGTTTTTATCTGTACAATCAATAAAGACAGAAATTTAAGTTTGTGTCGCCATTATAAGGGAAAAACCCACAAAACGCCACCCAGAGGGTAAATTGTGAGAATCATGGCGGATTTTGGTGTTTGATTTGAGACTCAGAAATAAAACAAAAGTTTACTGATTAAAAATATTTTTATCTGAAGTTAATTTATTTTATATCTAAGTAAAGAAAAATTTCGTGCTGTTTAAAATTATTTTAATTTTGACAGCCAAATCAAAAGGTTTGCACACACTGCAGGAGGGATTTTGGCCCACTCCTCCACACAGATCTTCTCTAGATCAGTCAGGTTTCTCTCCTGTCGCTGAGAAACACGGAGATTGTGCTCCCTCCAAAGATTCTCTATTGGGTTAAGGTCTGGAGACTGGCTAGGCCATGCCAGAACCTTGATATGCTTCTTACAGAGCCACACCTTGGTTATCCTGGCTGTGTGCTTTGGGTCATTGTCATGTTGGAAGACCCAGCCTCGACCCATCTCCAATGCTCTAACTGAGGGAAGGAGGTTGTTCCCCAAAATCTCGCAATACATGGCCCCGGTCATCCTCTCCTTAATACAGTGCAGTCGCCCTGTCCCATGTGCAGAAAAACACCCCCAAAGCATGATGCTACCACCCTCATGCTTCACAGTAGGGATGGTGTTCTTGGGATGGTACTCATCATTCTATTTCCTCCAAACACGTTTAGTGGAATTATGACCCAAAAGTTATATTTTGGTCTCATCTGACCACATGACTTTCTCCCATGACTCCTCTGGATCATCCAAATGGTCATTGGCAAACTTAAGACGTGCCTGGACATGTGCTGGTTTAAGCAGGGAAACCTTCCGTGCCATGCATGATTTCAAACCATGACGTCTTCGTGTATTACCAACAGTAACCTTGGAAACGGTGGTCCCAGCTCTTTTCAGGTCATTGACCAGCTACTCCCGTGTAGTTCTGGGCTGATTTCTCACCTTCCTTAGGATCATTGAGACCCCACGAGGTGAGATCTTGCATGGAGCCCCAGTCTGAGGGAGATTGACAGTCATGTTTAGCTTCTTCCATTTTCTAATGATTGCTCCAACAGTGGACCTTTTTTCACCAAGCTGCTTGCTAATTTCCCCGTAGCCCTTTCCAGCCTTGTGGAGGTGTACAATTTTGTTTCTAGTGTCTTTGGACAGCTCTTTGGTCTTGGCCATGTTAGTAGTTGGATTTTTACTGATTGTATGGGGTGGACAGGTGTCTTTATGCAGCTAACGACCTCAAACAGGTGCATCTATTCATTCATTCATTCATTCATTTTCTCCCGCTTATCTGTAATTCGGGTCGCGGGGGCAGCAGTCTAAGCAGGCCCCCGCCTTCGACTGCTGCCCAATCCTCACAGCACCGTCCCTTACGGTCCCTCCTGCAGGTGGTGAGCCCACGGGAAGGCGGCCCCACGTCACTCCGACGTCACGGACCTTGATATTTCCCTCGTAAGGGACCCCCGGAGCATAGAGGGTTAAGGGCCTTGCTCAAGGGTATATATATATATATATATATATGTATATATATATATATATATATATATATATATATATATATATATATATATATATATACATATATATATATATATATATATATATACAAATACAAAACTAATTAAAAATGTTGTTACCTAATGAATGTGTCCAGGCTGAAGATCCACATATAGAACACAAGCAGAGAAAAGATGATGATGATCAGGAATGTGTCTGTTCTCATGTGTCATGTTTACATCACTGACTCCCTCTGTCTCATCCACATTAACCCCAAACTTCTTACTGCCTTCTGTGGTGAGTGAGAGTCAGGACTTTATACACCAGTGGATTGAACGCGCAATGACAGGAAATCAGTTGTTCGGCTGAAATCGGCACGCAGTGAAAATAAAAAAATAATATTTCACCAAATCAATGGATTAAAACTAAAGTAACGAGTCTGTTTTGAAAATGTAAGAAGTAAAAAGTACAGATATTTGTGTAAAAATGTAATGAGTAAAAGTAAAAAGTTAAAAATAAATAGTGGAGTAAAGTACTGATACCGAAAAAATCTACTTAAGTACAGTAACGAAGTATTTGTACTTCGTTACTTCCCACCTCTGCTCTAGACTATTAAACCGAATGGTAATAAGTGTGTTAAAACAATGTTCAATATCAGCAAAAAGTGGATAATGATAATGGGATAAGCACAGATCAGGCAAAACATTTCTCATAAAAAGCTGGCAACATCTTATGTACTGTAGCAGAACATTAGATGGTTTTTTTTAATGTTCTTAAAAACAACAACAAAAAAACCCTCTGTGCCACAAAACAAAAAATTATTTAGCATTTTCCTATATATTTCAAATGATGTGGCTGTGTCTCCTATTACTGTCTCCTTCATTTTTTGTTCTAATTTGGACAGATGTTCTATCATATAGTTTATGTACACATAGTCTTCCTTACCACTAATCTGCCACATTTATACAAAACACACATTTATACAGTCCATACTTAAACAAAATGGCATAAACGCTTGAGACACACATGATGTGCAGTAGTTAACTTTTTATTTACCCAAAAATGTACGAGTATCTGTCACATCAATTCTTCACCTTTATTTCAAAGCAGAAAAAAATTGAAATTAATCATCAATCATTTATTTTAACATTCACTCAAGACAAAGAATTTACTCCATCAATCATATTGTTTATTTAGTAAACTAATAATCAGTGAATGTACTGAAATGTATTTGTATTTGTAAATGCATTTCAGAAATTTCCCCACTGTGGGACGAATAAAGGTAGAAAGGTATATCTTTGGAAAAGATTCTGTAGAGTGTCCTTTAACACCATTCCTGCACACGAAAAGTAGTTAAATAATAGTTATTTTTCTTTCAATCAGATTAAATATGTTGGTTATGATTGCAATATAATGAATGTCTGAATATCCTTTACTCTATTTTACCCACTCCTTAACTAACTCACATGCATCTGCTGATGCCTCAGGTTGTGAATCAGGGAAAGGCATCGTTTCTGTTCCAGGTGTAACAGGTGTCGTTGTGGGGGTAGACTCATGTGACTCCGCCTCTCCAATAGGGAGTTTCAGAATAACAGAGTCTGGATAAAAGAGCACTGGTAAAACATCTGCACTGTGACAGGTTTGTATGTGTTTGTCACTCATCTATAGAACATATTGTACATCCAGACTGTGGACATAATTATGCTTTTTGACGTCTTACCTTTCCTTTTCATAACTTTCTTTTTCTCCCTTTTTTTTTCATCTGTTGCCTTTTTCTTGTTTTTTTTCTCTGATGGGGTAGTTGATGTTGGAGAGTCAGGTGTTGTCGAAGCAGGCTTTAGAGTTGGTGGAGTACATGCGGTTCGATTTGATTGGTTTGGTGTTGGAGGTTTTGATAAACAGACTGTGGATCCAGTCACCACTTTGCCATGTTCATCAGTCAGGTATGAAACCACACCCTGATCACCCATGTTCTCTGTGATTTCCAACTGGTGACGTGAGGAGACAAGTTAGTACCATAGAAATACACTTGTATCGGGCCTTGTTTATCAGTCTTTCAGTAACGTTGTGTATGAATGTTTGGGTAGGCCAAGTACAACTAAAAAGTTTCCAAAAAAGTTTCAGAAAGTCAATTTTTTTAATCTTCTGTTTATATAATAACATTTCCTATATGTTGTTATAATTTGACATTTTTTTCATTTGCCTTTAATTTATGACATGTTGTTTTTCACAAAATGTTCTTGAAGGTATCTTCTTGAAGGTGTCCCTGACCTAGCATGAGGAAACGTTTTTGAAAGAGGTTTCAAAGCTCTTCTGTAAGTCACTTCGGATAAAAGTGTCTATTAAATCCTCATGATTTAAATGACCTAAATGTATTCACATTCTTTTTTTTTTTGCATGTGCGCCCAAAATACGTGTCAATCTTTTCATTTCCCGTTTGATAAATGAGGCCCAGTGTTTAATTTTAAACTTACATTACATCACATGTGCTAACAATTTACAAAATATTCTAGATTTGGGTGTCAAAAATGCAAGCTTTATTAATGCTTAATTTTAAGCTGAGTATTTACTCAATGTGTTGAAATGGAACCAGATATCCTACTGACCTCCGTGCATACGGAAACAGTTTGTTCAGTCACACAAATGATAATACTGATTTTCTGATCACCTTATCTGAATACTGTTTGTAATACTGTTACCTTCCCCTAATGACAAATCACATAATCAGTCACATTCAGGACAAAATGTCTGAGTTTATCTAAAGCCTGAAAAGTTTCCTGGGTCTGATAAATGCAAAAAAGCATCCATTATTGCATCACCTTCCAATCACCAGCATTTACTGAATAATGTGTATTGCAATCTAATTAATTGCTACTGATTTAATTTTATTGACACTTCTCATTTTCTTGGTGAAATCAGATATGAAGTAGTAGCTCAGTTGGACTTTTGATCGCAAGGCCTTAATTCAAATTTTTGGCTCTGAAACAAAGCCATTAACCAGACCTTAAATCAAGTAAAAGCTGCTGAGAAGGAAACCAAGGACAACTCAACTATTACGACTAGGAGGCAGCTTAAAGCAATACAAGTAACTTAAGAATCTATCACATTCAAAAAAAGGAAAATCAAACTTGAACTTTTCAATATTACATCTTTAAAACACGATGTGCTCTATTTGTAGGAGAATTCAGTCATTTGAATGTAATAAAAGTAATTTGAGTTAGGAAGTTAATCATTTGATTTGGGCTCAAACTGATTTTTATCATCATACATTAATCAACTCTGCTGATTCATGCTATAATGAAGCATGATTTTAAAATCTCTTGATGCATTCCAAATCAATTTTGGTCCAAAACTGCATACCTTCTAAGACATGCTCTCAGCAGTATTTTGTGAACTTCAAGCACAGCATTTTAAGCCCTGTCCCACTCTGGCTTAGTTTAGTATTGATTAAATATTTATATTAAATAATTTAAACAAGTTGAATAAGTTTGAACATTATTTTAAGAATAAGGTGTTTTAGCTAACTGAATGCAGATTTTCTTAAAATAGCTGTAACATGTCAGTATGATAAATCCAACAAAACCAGGTTGTTTTTTTTGCTTACCTTAATCCTGTTGAATTATAGATCCTTGATCATTCACATGAGAAAAATACAGTGGGTGTTCTTGTGAAAGTATAGTAGAGTGGTTTCACTCTTGCATCTTTTTATAAAACTTTTTTTTACCATGTACATATAGCAGAAATGTTGCTCTTTCATGCAAAAAAGGTCCACTATGTTTTTCTGTCTAATTAGAGTCATCATTATTCAAGACGCAATACTAGTTTATGATACAGGTTGTGAATGAAAGACATGAGTTTCCTATTATTCTTGTGTCATTTCTCAAATTTCATTTCAATTTGCAAAGTACTTATAAAAATCTTAAATGTATCAATATTTGGTCAGTCAAAATACGTTATTATTATTTTTATATATATATATATATATATATATATATATATATATATATATATATATATATATATATATATATATATATATATATATATAAATACTTTCACTCAAGTAGATGTGTGTAATGCTACTTTTAGTAGTTAAGTAGTTTTGCTCACATATTTAAGTGACATTTTACAGTAAAAATTTAATAATATGATGGTTCTAAAGAAAGATAAAGAAAGAAAACGCTGTGAAGTGGCTAATCCAGAGATGCCCAAAATAGGCCCATGTCTTATATGAGACGTGGTAAATATGGGAAAAATGCCATTGCCACAGATCTTCATTTTTACTTTAACATAATATCTTATTTTTTAATTTGAAGCTGCAAATTAAATGTAAAAAATAAAAATGAATGTGACCTTTTTTTTTTTTATTGTATATGCATACTTCCAGTGCAGGTATAGTATGTTTTGTGACACTCTGCAAACAGCTAATTATGGAGACACTGAGGCAGTGGCACACAGTCAATAGGAAATTGTCTGCTGTTTTGAAAGAATACAATATTTGCTGCTGTTATGAAACAGAACATTTTTTGATTTTTCAAAGTATGGAAGCAGGAACTTTTTTGTTATATTTACTTTCAGCCCACAAGTTAGATTTTTGACCCTTCATAGAAAAAAGTTTGGGCATCTCTGAGCTAAACCTTTACCCCACACACAATTAGAATTTTTATAGACTGTATAGATAGTTGATGAAGCTCTGCTTACATATCCACAGGAACCCCATCCACAGCAGGTGCAGGAGCATGAATAAGGGAATCAGAGTGAGGTAGAGGAGTAGAGAAGTGGAGGAGAACAAAGTGAATGAGAGACACGAGAGGGAAGTGAAGGAATATGTACTCTGTTTATTGGGAACAGGACAGCGACGTCATCATCTTAGAGTGACACAAGAAGTGGTGCCAAAACATTAACACAGTGATTTGTGATATTACAATTTCTAGGCAGTGTCCAGGAGGCAGTGTGGTTTGTGATGCAGATTCGGGGTAATGAAGTTATATCCACTCAAACGTGACATGACATGTAGCCATAACTAACATGCAGTGACTTATTAATGACAAGACACATCAGTGACATTTCAATAGTAATATTCCTAACTAAATGAAGCATATGAGAAAAAAAGGCGAGAGTTCTTTCTCTTCATATCTACACTTTTATGCTCACATCAGTGTTGCAGGTCTTTTACAATAAAACAGTTCACACACAACATAATAAGAGACTAAATCTAAAGTGCTGCTCTAGTCCTGAGTTTAATCACACAATAGATAACGTTTTCGTTCAGTGATGCCACATAGAAAGATTCCAGATTCAGTCACTGATGACACTTCATGGTAATAAACTGTAGAGTTGTGACTTTAGAAAACTCTGAATACTGATTAAAGGAACCTCAACCATACAGCATGACTTCATTAAGCATTATTATCCCTATACATATAATAAAGTTCTGGGCCATTCTGGGGTAGTGGTTTGGGGAAACAATTGGACCAAGAGTTTTTTTTTTTACTTATAATATATTTTAGCACCATTCTGTTACACTGTCCAAAGTGAAAATACCACCCAGCTGTAATAGAGGCTTTTTTTTGTATGCTTGATCTTGTAATGGTAAAATATTATAAGAAGGCATTTTATTAACTAGTTCTGTGAGTCTTGAACTTTGTACATATTGCTTTTTATGGCAATCCCAGTTGTGTTTCTTGATTACTTTTTACTGACATGAATCTCATCGGGGATGAAGACACTTACGGTGAAGTCGCCGCTCTCCGTGCCATACTTATTCTTCACCAAGATGCTGTATTTTCCCGAGTCACTTGTGTTCACGGTGGTGATCGTGAAGCTGGCAAACTTGCCAGATTCGAACTTGAGTACGTAGTGGCCGTCAGACACCATCTCTCTCTCGTTCTTCAGCCAGGTCACCTCAGGCACCGGGTCTCC
>NC_139578.1:10634466-10784466 GCF_946808225.1 Silurus aristotelis
CATGAATTCGGGACTATACCATTAAGTCCATGAAAACGATTCCATGTACTTAATGGAATAGTCCTGAATTCATAAATAAGCAAATAGTATTTCTAAATGTTTCTCACCTGAGCAATGTCCAGCGTCAGCACTCCTTCAGAGAAGTCCAGTTTCTCACTGGCCTTTATCTCTCGTCCATCCTTATACCATAATGCAACAGAGTCCTTCTTCATGTTACCCACCTTGAAACACACACAAACAAATAATCAGAATAGTTTCAGGCATGGAAATGTATTGAACTAAACTGGACAGAATGACACTCACCTTGCACTTCAGTCTCACAGTGCACTCAGGTGTGACCTCATAACTTAGGTACTCCACAAAATGAGGACCTGCAAGAGAAACACAAGTGATAACCCCCCACACAGACACACAAACACACACATTTAAATGTGTACAAGGTGATATAAAAAAAAAAAAAAATCTGAAAAGTTTTGTAACACGCCAACAGATGGCAGCACAAGGCTGCACACACAGTCACAGGGAGCACCGAACTTCATAAGTCAGTGTGCCAAAATGTACTGTGTACTTCTGGAGCTGTGCAACTGGTGTTATTCTTCCCAAAGATGAAGATCCAGCACAAAGGTTACCGTTTTGATACCATTGCAAAGAGCCAGCGCGAATAGCAGAATGTGCTTGACTCGCTTTGAAAAGAAGACTTAATAGGACATATTCCAGAAGTGGCAGGGATGCTGGGAGCGCTGTACTGCTGTGCAAGAGGGCAATTTTGAAGGTGAGTGTGTAAATGTAGATAAATAAAGTACTTTCTTGTAAACAGTGCTGGTCTCGAAACGTTTTAATACCACCTCGTAAAAGTGTACTTAATCGTATAATTGATCCAAAAAAAAACTGGGGTGCTTATAGCTAAATATCAGCAACAGCACTGAAAACTGAAGAATTGTCTGTGCTGGATCTCTAATGAACCTTGCGCTGTTATTCTTTATGATTTTTATGTTAGTGTTCTATCCTGCTGTTGGTCAAATTCAAGTTGCACCTCGACTGATAGTTGTGTTCAACCTAGAACATTATTGTCCAACATCAATGCCTGCATAGTTTCCTATTATACTATTATACATACAGCAATTGTATGATTTTAATCTTGTCTTTCCTTGTTATTTTTTTTATTCATACTTGCTTGAATCAAAAGTCTGTCCTGTGCTGTTTTAGGAGTTTTATTTATTATTTTCTTTTAGTGAAAAGCTTACCCTGTTTCCTGTGCCATTCTTTCTTCTGGAACTCTGATTCTTTCTGCAGTTGTTTGAAAACTACAAAAGAAAAGACACATATATGTAGCCTATTTTATATGCTTTGTATGCCAAAGTAGTGAAGATGGGTTGGTGTGAGGAATGTATGTTTAGACAGTATGTACCATCTCCAATAAGAACAAGGCTGGACTGGTTGGTGGCTTTTCCATCCTGGAGTTGGAACGTGTACGTTCCTTCATCCTCTTTACCCAGTGACTCCAAAAACATCTCAATGATTCCAGTGTTCTTATCAAAGTTCATCTTGTATTTCTAAAACACACAGTTAGACCATTTACATCTATAAAATTGTTTGTAAAAATGTCCTTTATAGGAGAAATAAATCTATACCATATCTCCAGTCAATCAAAATGTGTTTAGCTGGATATGAGCTCACCTCTCCCTGAGAGATCAAGTTGTCATTGAAAACATATTCCACTTTGCCGTTAGCAGAAATCTTCTCAGCTTGGAGCCAGAAGCGGACTCTACCTTTCTCTAACAACTGCACAGCCAACTCTGATTTCAGTGGAATAACTACAATGAAAATGGAAAGACATATTGCACATGTGATAAGAGAATTTGGCAATTTAGATAATGTGCTTAATCATGCATATAATCTCATAGAATATTAGCAATTATATGTAATGAATATTTGCCATTTGTTCAAGGCGTCTACAAAATCAAGTCCAGTACTCACTGGGGAATTTATGGTCATGACTGATCTTCAGCAACTCCTTCAGACCTGTAATAACAGATGAGCAGAATTTCAGTTTTAATCTCAACCCTAGCTAATAAATCAATAGTATTACAAGGTTGAATGAATAGTTAGGAATCAAACTACCTAAATATCAAACTTAACTCAAATGTCAAGTCAAGTCAAGTCAAGTTTATTTCTTTAGCGCTTTTCACAACAGACATTGTCTCAAAGCAGCTTTACACAAATCAACAGTTAAGGTGAATGGTGTGCATTTATCCCTGATGAGCAGCCGTGGCGACTGTGGCAAGGAAAAACTCCTTAGATGTTATGAGGAAGAAACCTTGAGAGGAACCAGACTCAAAAGGGGAACCCATCCTCATTTGGGTGACATCAAGAGTTTGATCATAAATCTTTCAACAATACAGAACACTGGAGAGTGAGAACTAACTTGAGTACTGGAGTATAAGATAATAAGTGATAAATGTAATTAACATGCCAATATATCCGGAATTCATATTTGCATAAAATGGCTAAACAATACCTTTTGCACCTAAAATAAGTAATATGGGTTCAGACTTGTACTGTTACAGGTGTTTAGATTTAGGACTATTTTCCAACCAAATTCAGCAGTGTCCAATTATTTACTTTGGGCTCTTCTGCAAATAGTTTGAATTAAGTGTGCGAAGTTGTACATGTACATGTAACATATTGAACTTTATAGTGCCTTTGTATACTATTATAATGGACATTCAAAGTTTAAAACCAAAATTTGTAGCTTTACATGTTACCATACCTTCTTCAGTCAGAGTGTAGCTGGCAGAGGCTCCATCAGTGTGTGTGACAGCACAAGAGTAGATACCCAGGTCTTCCTCAGAAGGGCAGTTAAAAATTGTTTTGGACCTGCACAAGTAAGATTAAAATTTATATTTTTTAAATGTTGGACTAAATAAAATTATTCCTATAATGAAACAAATGACCTGAATTTAATTCTAATTCTAAAATATTCTTTATCTAATTTTTATTTTGAATTTCAGCAAGAAATTCTGCACACACATACTTGGTGCCCTTAGTCTCCAGGGTCAAATTCTTAGAATCTTTAATCTCCTCATAGTCCTTGGACCAGATGAACTTGGATTCAGCATTGAGATTTTGACATTCAAAGTTCAGTGAAATCACGCCTTCATCATCAACATCCACAACCAACTCCATGGTGCCTAAGAATATTAATAAAAAAAAAAAATTTATGTTTGATTCCATACAGTTTTTGTGTTTATATTGTTCGGCTTTCTTGTTATATTATACTCATTACCATGCTTGGTCGAGCATTTAAGTTTGTTTACAGATCATTTTCCAGCCCAAACAAAGACATGTTTTCTTGTACCTGGTTTGGTCACAGCCAACACTGGCTCTGTTTCTTCAGATGCTTTGCCCACACCAGCTTTGTTCTGAGCCCTTACACGGAAAACATACGACACTCCTTCTTCCAGGTCCTTAATCTGAAAACAGGAAGTAAAACCATAAATCAATTTGTTCTTATGCACACCGTATACACCAGATGTTACATAGAGAAACTCAATTTCAACGCTATATTATGCAAATTAAAACACTTTGTATAGTCACCTGATGGTCACTAAATATACAGTATCTCACGAAAGTGAGTACACCTCTCACATTTCAGCTACCATTTTAGTATACTGTATATTCTCACTTTTATGTATTTTAGAGTAGTCAGTAGTGTCCAAAGTGTCAATATTTAGTGTGAGCACTGTTATGTAGCACTGCCTTAATCCTCCTGGCCATGGAATTCACCAGAGCTGCAGAGGTTGTTGCTGGGATCCTCTTCTACTCCTTCATAATGACATCATGAAGCTGCTGGAAGTTAGACACATTACGCTTATTCACCTTCCGCTTGAGGATGCCCCACAGGTGCTCAATAGGGTTCAGGTCTGGAGATATACTTGGCCACTCCATAACCTTCAGCTTTTTTAGCAAGACAGTTCTTGGCGGCGTGTGTTGGATTATGTTGGAAAACAATTTCTGAAGGGAGGGCATGTTGGAATCCATGTTTCCCTCAATGAACGGCAACTCCTCAGTACCAGCAGCACTCATGCAGCCCCAGACCATGACGCTATCACCACCATGCTTGACTGTAGGACACAAATTTCTTGGTACTCCTCACAAGGGTGTCGTCACATGCTGGACACCATCTCAGCCAAACAAGTTTATATTAGTCTCATCAGACCACAAGACATGGTTCCAGTAATTCATTCTCTTGGACAGGTTGTCTTCAGCAAACTGTTTGCAGATTTCTTGTGAGCCAGCTTTAGAAGAGGCTTCCTTCTGGGACGACGGCCATGCAAATCGCAGACAAAGCGGACCTTCCGCTTCTGCAACCTCTAAAGCAATGCAAGCAGCACACATGCGGTTGTTTGTTGAAGTCAGCTCCTGCATCTGACGCACAGCACGAGTATTAAAATTTAACCCTTGCGTGGCCTATTCCAAGTGGAACCCATCTTGAAAAACCTCCGTATGACCCTGACCACTGTACATCACACAGGATGTTACAGATCTTCTTATTCGTAAAGCACCAAATTCTAAATGCTCTAATACAACATACAAAATTTTGTATGGTCCTGTCAAGCATGAACATGATGAATAGGACATGTGGCTTTGCATGGTACAGCTGTTATCACTTTTGTTGCTGGCTATTTTGACAATAATGGTTGTATGTTGAATTACTTTTAAAGAACAGTAAATCTATACTGCTATACAAGCTGTACACTGAATACTCTGAAATATGTACAAGTTTCATTTCTATAGTATTGTCCCTTGAGAAGATATACTAAAATAGTTGCTGAAATGTCAGGGGTGTACTTAATTTTGTGAGCTACTGTATGGTTACAGACACTGATTTCTGCAGGTGATGCTGAGCCCTTGCAGTAAGTTTTATTATAGAATACCTGATTTTAATGCAGTGCTGCCTGAGGGCCTGAAGATCATGGGCATTCCATATTGATTTGTACCCTTGTCCCTTAATTTCTCCAGGTTCTCTGAAAGTTTTTATGATTTTATGTACTATAGATGATTAGATATTGAAAGTCTTTGTAATTTGATGTTGATAAACATTATTCTGAAATTGTTCCACAATTTGTAGATGTAAAGTTTTTGCGAGAGAGAATCTGTCTCTCCAAGATACTCTTTTTAAACACAATCCTTTTCTTGACCTGTTGCCAAATATCCTAATTAGTTGCAAAATGTTAATCCAACTATTTATTTTTAGTAAAATTTACTTTTCAGCCTTTAGTTGCCCTGTTCCAACTTATTTGAGATGTGTTGCAGCAATCAAATTTTAAATTACCTTAATTGTTTCATAAAATAGTAATATTTGATATGATTTTTATGTTTGACTGTGAATAAAATATGGTTTTATGAAATTAGTAAATTATTGCATTCTGTTATTATTTACATTTTACACAGGGACCCAACATTATTGGAATCAAGGATGTAATTGCAAGGAATATTCTTTTAGGAGTCTTTTAGGAATCTTTTTTCCCATTAATTATCAGTAACATAATACAATTTTTAATATTAAAGTTATATGAACTAATAATACTTCAGTTAAAAATGACATCTTAAACATTTAGCACACAAAGACAGACCTTCATGTACGTCTTGTTCGTCGCTTTCTCGTTGACTCCCCTCCATTTCTCAAAATCTGCATCAGCCTCCTTGATGTCAATGTAAAATCCATTGACCTCATCACGACCCTGGTACACTGGTGGTTTCCAAAGCAACACCAAAGAGTCCTTACGTACTTCCAGCACTTGAAGGTCATGTGGTGGACCTGTGTACATGTATATTTAACTGAAAACAGTCCAGCTCTGGTAAAAATGAATGATTATTAAAGCATAAATGTTATAATATTGTCCCTCATACAAGTGCACTAACACTCACTCACCTGGCACAGCAATGGTCCACTCTTCACATTTAAAGGTCTGACTGGGCAGAGATGGGATGCCAACACCAGCTATGTTTGCAGCACGAACCTGGAACTGGTAGAGTTTGTTCTCCTTTAAATCAGAGACCTGTGAAGAAAAAAAGAACAAAATCCTTAATGCCATACAGTAAATGGTCGGATTTAGGACAGTGTATTTAAATTTTAGTTTTTAAATGCGAACAAGCCCCAGTAAACCTACCCTGTAGGCTCTTTCACTGATTGCCTTAATGTTAGCCTCATGCCATTTTTCAGGTACTCCATTGATGACCTCACGATAATCCACAAAGTACCCAGTGATGTCAGCTCCACCAATAAAGGTCGGCTGCTTCCAGGCTAACACCATAGAATCCCTTACACTCTCCAACACGGAAATTCCATGGGGTGGAGCAGGGGAGGCTGGGGGTTAATGAAGGTATACAGTTAGGATTTTAGAGGCTGGTCAAGATTTTTTTTGTCTGATAAAAGTGTCCTATGATCCTTCTTTTGATAAATATTTTATTATTTTCCAAACCTACTTTTTATTCCAGTACCCAGAGTCCAATTTGGCTAAGGAGCCAAGAGTATGGTTCAGAATGGCTGTTTAAAGGGCAGTAAATATCAAAGTCCTTTCACAGCAATAATCTTATTGCTATAATTTATAGCGTACAATGGAACGATTGCTGTTTTTCAGAAAAATATCAGGACCCTTTCTATAAAGTATTAGGTGTAAAGGTGGCCAGTGCACTGCAAGGAGAAGGTGGCAAGAAAATCTCTCTATTTGTGTAAGAACGGTGTTATAACGAGGCGTTTAGCAAAACTAAAATACTTACTACAAACAAACAAAAAACTACACAGTCAAACTTACCTTTGAAAAACACATAAAAATCCACTCCTTTACAATATGCCTCAACTGTTAACTAAATGGTGAGAATAAAATACACCAATCTGTAATTAATGTAAAGTGTGTCCTTTCCAACAACAATCTTCACACACCAACATATCTTGGTTGTTATTAATTGAAAAGCAATTTAGGCATATGATAACTTCTATAAATTATCTGGCAATTAACAGATGTTCATTCTGGTGGAACAAAATAACAAAAGATTTTTGTAGTTCAGTGTATTTATGGTTTGTCAGACACATAATGGTAATATGTAGTAATATGTAAGTAGCTGTAATAAGTAATAAGTAATATGGCCAAGTAACTGGGAAATGTGGTGGGCACAAAGGTGGGCAATGACCTTCTTATGTTGGAATAAGCCTTTAATATAGTTTATGACAATTGTCTTTTTTGTCATTTATGCCACTGACTCACCCAAAAGGCTAAAATGTTAACAGAAATCAATGGGAAAAGCTATACCACACTAAGTAACTCCATATATTTGTTTAATTCTTGCTTGGCACACTATTTTGCAATGGTGTGTGTGTGTGTGTGTGTGTGTGTGTGTGTGTGTGTGTGTGTGTGTGTGTTTGTGTGTGTGTATGTGTGTATGTATATATATATATATATATATATATATATATATATATATATATATATATATATATATATATATATATTCTTAATATGATGAATATAAAGAAATACTGTAGTTACAACAAAACAAAACCAGCAAAACCAATATTCAAAGCAGTCAGACATATCAGATTTACGAGAAAAAAAATATTTGAAAATTTTAAAACAAGTAAAAATAGATGAAGTGCTAAAACAAGTGCAACAACAACAACAAAAAACATTCATAAGGCTATCCATAGAGTGACTACTGTGTAGAAAATGCTAACTCCCACTTTATCTCCTCACCTGAACCTCTGCGCCCATTTCCTTTTTCGTGTTTTCTCTCTTGCTCCCAAGAAGAGTCAATTGGGGACTTACGTTTTTCCAGCACCTCAGATGCTGGTTTGGTTATGGCTTCCATTACTCTATCAGAGGAGGGATGGGGAACCTGCTTAGCCATGGGCCCTGAAGTGTTTGCGTTAGCATTTGAATTGGTATCGGGTTCAGAATTTGAATTGCTGTCTAAATTGGTTCCAAATAAAGTGTTCATTGTAGTGTTTAAATTGGTGAAAGGTTCAAGTCCTGATTTGGTGATTAAATTGGTATTAGATATAGAGACTATTTTGTTGTCTAAATTACTGGAAGACTCATTAGCCAGTTTGATTTTTGCATTGGCTCCAGGTTCCCTGGCCATTTTTGGGTCTGAATTGGTACCAGACTGGAGATCAAACTCACAGCTGGGTTCAGAAGCCCAGGTTACACTGCCTCTCTTCCCCCCTTTGCCTTTACTTAGTGCACTTGGAGGACCTTGAGAGCCTGCATTATTAGCCTTCTTGCTAAAACTAGCTAGGGTAGTTAGCGCCGTGGTAGCAGGGGAGCAAGGGGGCACATGCCTGCCCTCCTTGCCTGGCCTGTGCTTGGTTAGTCCAGCTGTGTTACCCCCTGACTCCAGAAACACACCATGTGGAATCCCGCCCCCTAAAGGCGTTAGTCAGGAACAGCAAGAGAAAAAAACAAAAAGTAAACTCAGTAGCAGTCAGACAACAGTACACAATAAATCAAGCTGCTTTATACAAAAAGTAGTTCTGCACACACAATCATATGTAGTGTTTTACTTGTTTTTAATATTCTCTTAATTTCCAGCATGCATGCATAGCATATTTTTGTCAATATTTCTATTTAAAACAGTTCACTTAATAGAATAAGTTACAACTTAGAAAAAAACGAGTTAATCTAATGAAGAACGGGAGGTCTTCATTTGTAAGTAAATAATTACACAGAATGACTGAGGGGTGATTTCTGAACAGGGACACACCAGAAATACGCAGGAGAAAGCAGCTGGCAGATGGCAAATGCGAAAGGGTGAAAAATAAGAGGAATGTAAAATTAGTTGAGAGCTTTAATTATGGTAGACTTAGCAGAGGTATTGACAGAGAAAGTGGAGCAAAAGGAATTGAGTTCGTGCAGGTAAGTACATTGCTTTGTGCCAACCCTTGATAAAAAAACATACATAGTTTTGTTGCAACATAACTGGAATGATTTTCCTTGAGAAATTTATTTGGGCTACATATTTACTTTAATCAATCAAATGAGAACAGAAATCATGAGGGTTTTACAAGGGTACACAGATCATGCAGTTCAGCACAAAGCCCAAACATAGCTATGTTGCTGAGTGGCTCAGAAGGACATCATGGGTAAAGGAAGAGAGGAAGAGATGTGCTACAGTGGAGTAAAAGGATGCGAATGCTGAGAAGTTGAAAGGTTGAAAAGAGGGTGTGTGTGAGTGCGGGTGAACTGGTTTTGTAGTCACCACTATGTTGGATCACTCAGGACCCAATCTAGAGGAAAGCTACAAGTCCTAACCCCAACTTCTGGGAGAATCATGGGGGTAGCTGCAGGGGATGTGGGTGTGGCCTCACAGTGCAGTTGAAAACATGAGAAGTTAAAGAGTGGAACAATGGTGTGGAGCACAAGGAACAGAACTGCTGAGTATACAAACATGTTCATAAACAAATTATCACTAATAAACTCTTTGGAAAGTTGCATATTGCTTGCAAACAAAACAGTAAAACTTGACCTCTTGATAACATACAAAACAAAATGTAAATATTTGTTAAAGCTAGACAGGAAGCAGTGTTGACTCACCAATAGCAGCTTTAACTTCAATGGCCTCAGACTCCTGTGAGAAATCACTGATTCCGGCTGCGTTAACCGCCCTCACACGGAAAACATACTTTCCGCCTGTCGTCAAGCCATGACACACAAATCTATGGAGAACAACAGAGTATAACACATTTTTGTGCATTTAATATACACTTCCTTTTTTTTTTTTTTTTTTTTTACATATCATAACTTGAAAAGGGGTCAAATTTGACCTTGACACAATATAAGGGTTGAGACAGCATGACTGCAATTCCTGATGATTTTTAGGTGAACTTTCAAACTGTAAATCTCTTGTTCTATCTCATCCCAAAGATATTTTATTGGACTTATATCCAGTGACTGGAAAGGCCACTAAATGACACTGAGCTCACAAGTTTGAAAAATTTTTTAAATATAAAAAGTAAATTGTAAAAAGAAGGATAAACTGTTCCCCTGTATGGATGCACATGGTCAGCAACAATATTCACATAGTCTGGCATTCAAATGATGATTGCTTGGTATTAGCAAGCCCATGGATTTATGCTATTGGTGTCAAAACCTGACCCTGCTATTTGTGTGCTTCAGCAGAATTTGAGAATCCTCAGACCAGTCTTCAACTGTCTTCAACAGTTTTATTAAGCCTGTGCCTATTACAGCTCAACCGATTTTTGTTCTTGGGTGACAAACCTTGAACCTGATGTGGTCTACAATTGTCCATTCTCCATTATCGTCTCCTACCAGCAAGACGTTCACGACCACAAAACTGCTGCACACTGAAAGTTTTTTTTTTTTTTTACTGCATCATTCTGAGTAAACTCTAGGGAATGTTATGCATGAAAATTCCATTAGATAAGCAGTTAAAGACACAATCAAACCAGCCTGTCCAGCACTACCAATCATGGCACAGTTAAATCATTGAGATCACATGATTCTGACACATGATTTTTTCATTGCACTGATGCCACGTTATTGAGTGTTTAAAGAATTGCACAAATGAGTAGATTTTAAAGGTGTTCTTAATAAAGTGGTCAGTGAGTATATGTTTTTATAATCATGTTCTTGTATAGCCAGGTGTGTGTGCAAGTCTGTGTCTTTCTAAATCTGGAAAATGTACCTGGTGACTTTGACAGGCTTATTATTACAGGGTTCCCAAGCATTGCTTCCAGCAACACTGGTCTCAATGTAGTAGCCAACCAGCTCTTTAGCTTCCCGTGATGCTTCCCATGACACAACGACAGATGTGTCTGTGTTCCGGGTGGGCACTACGCGGCCTGGGGCAGACGGAATATCTAAAGAGTAAACGATGGGGAATTGTTAACTATAGGTTTACTATATTGAAGCTTATATTTAATTAATAACTATGATTATAACAATATTACTACTACCAATACTAATACTAATACTACTACTACTACTACTACTACTACTACTACTACTAATAATAATAATAATAATAATAATAATAATAATTAAAAAAAAGGATATCAAGGTACAATACAATACAAAACATGTATTTATCTGAACTATAAAAACTACTCTCATCGTTATTCACTGCTTGATATCCATCAGTGCATCTTTCATATGCATGTCGTCGTATCGCAAAGTTAAGAGCAACGTTTCAATCGAAGATATTGTATAGAAGTGAGGGCTTGATTCACCCAGTTTATCTCCCACTTGAGTGGCCTCTGTGGGATCTGAAGGTTCACCAACACCAGCAGAGTTGCAGCAGCGGACACGGAAGCAGTACGATTTCCCCTCAGACAGGTCAAACAGAGCGAAGCGTGGAGACTTTACTGGAAGCTCTGTGTTCACACGTTGCCAGCTGTCCGTGCCAGTCACACACTATAAAATGCATACATTTGCACCTTTAATTACTTAAAGTTACTAACTGCACCCACAGGATTTTCTAATTTAAATGAACAATAACTATAAAGAGAATTCTACAGGGTTTCATAAACAATTAATGTGAGTATATATTATAGTTATAAATCTATTTTTTACACTTAATATTACACTTTCATTTACTGTATTAAGGTGCATCTTAAATGTGATATAATTAGAATAACTGTGGACCTTCTCAACATAGTACATGACACCCTCATATCCCTTGTCACTTGGGGGCTTCCAGCTTAGCACCACATAGTTCTTGGTGGCCTCAATAACAGTGAGGTCACGAGGTTTGCCGGGAACCACACCCTCTAAAAGAACCAGAAAAAATGAAGAAATGGCACTCAGTCTAACTGATATTCTTAATTTAAATACCCTTTGGTAATCTGTATGATAGAATTATGTTATATGTAGAAAAACTATTGGATCTAGTATGCAATCACACCTCACTAAAACCGGACTCATCCTCATTAGGGTCTTTCCAAAATGCACACTAGCACACAGTTCTGCTTACCTACAGGCTCTTCTTCAGTAACAATGATTTGGCCAGTCCATGGTGCAGAGGTTCCTGGAGAGACAGAGATCAAAAGATAGACAGAGAGAGATAGAGAGAGAGAGAGAGGGGGGGGGGGGGGGTTGGGGGGTTTACAAAAAAAAAAACATGTTTAAGTAGATAAATATAATGTCTTATTCATTTTTTATTTATTGCTTATTTAAATTGATACCCATGGGCAGTGTGAAAATCTATTCCATAAACATTATCATCATTATCACCGCTGTGCCAGACTGTGGTTTACATAAAACAGAAGCTCAGAGTGATACGTGCTAGCAAATTCACACCTTTGCGAGCACGGTCAGCGGGGTCCATGGCCGCCACAGGTTCAGACACACGAGAAGGATGACTCATGCCACACTTATTTACTGCACGCACACGGAAAATATAGCTGCGGCCTTCGACGAGACCAGTAACTGGAAAACGGGCAAACTTGATTGGAGTATCATTGCACTGAATCCAGTGAGAAGTGCCGACTTCACACCTAGTGAGACAGAGTGAGAAGGAAGGTGAGAGATAGAGACAGTTGGACAAGAGGAACTGTCATCAGCAGAAGAAGCAGCACCAGGGAATGCCCTCATTCTGATATCACACTACATTTCTGCATGATTTCAAATTAGCTGTCAGTTTTATATCAGGTTTGCACCAAGGCCTTGTAGAATGCTATTTCATTCTACTGTATACTTCAATACAGTTAAAATGACAAAAAAAAACTATAATAACACACTAATGTCACTCACTAACAGTTTCATGTCTGTTAAAGAGTCCATAGGGGAAATTCATATGGGGTAAATGATTCACTTAATGCATATCCCTTCATTTCCTCTTTTCAAAAAATTTTTATACAAATGCACCTGTCGACAAAGTAGCCCAGAATAGAGCTGCCTCCATCCACAGCTGGCTGTTTCCATGTAACAATGATATAATCCTTATTAGCTTCTTGACAAAACACATCCAGAGGAGCACCAGGAGCACCTGCAACCTCTGCATCGCTATCTATAACACACAAAGTCACACAGTTCAGTGAAATTCAGTTATCAATTTAAACAATTTCATTATTTTATATGGTAAAGCTAAATGTGTCATCTGCATATTTCTCCATTCAAACTCTTATTTGCAAGAAAGGTAATTTGCCATAATTTGGGCTACAATTTATATCATGCGTTAGCACTAGATATGATAAAACTGTTATAGCAATATTAAAAACTGGTGGTGGGCTGTCAGGGCCAGCAGAGTCTTCTCTGCTGATCTAAACACTATCAGAAGCAACAACCTACATTTACAACTTAAATTCTAATATTTGTTCTATGAAATTGTATACATTTATTCCCAACAGTTTATTCTCTTCATTTCTTAGCGTTTCTCTTGGCTGCACTGCTTTCAGTACATGTATATGGATGTTAGATTTTTTGTCCAAACAAATTTCATCCTCTATGTGCTGCCATGTCAATCTAATCTGCCCAGGTCTTTTACAATCAGTAGCGCTTGCCGTTGTACATTAGACTATATTAGCAATGGGTCTGTTTCTTTACCCAATCAGATTCCAAATTCGCCCCACATGGCCAGCTAGCTGGCCCAGAATAGCGTCAACATTTTTCCGTCCTCTGATTGGTTGTTCAGAGCGAAACTGTAACAGCCAATTTTGACTAGCTAATCTGTAGCACGCTGCACACATTAATACATCTGAGTTATACTTTTTACGCCCACAATGGCTGACAGAGGAAGAGAAATTGATTTGGTCTCGGACATACTTAAAAAATCCATTTTCAAAGCAGAATTTTTCCAGAAAAGCTAGACATCGTGAGAAGGGTTGGCCAACCCCGAAGCTAGCTAACTTGTTTCAGCCCGGGAAAGGGTTTGTTTGCCACTTCCAGACCAGTGCCCACGAGCCGTACCACTGGCTTACAGCCTCTGAGGAGTGGTGCAAATTATGTGAGTATGCAATATGAGTCTGCATCTCTGGTGAGTAGGTTGTATTTGATTACATTTTTTATGTTTTTGTCATTTTATTAGACAAATATTAATTCGGAACTGCTCCAGATGATGGTGGCACAGTTGCGGTTGTAGTGTAGAGGTTTGGAGCTTGCTTTAGTAAAAATGGTATTCACCCTCTATACGCGAAATGCCTCTCTCTCTGTAATGCCAGCCATTGTTATATTGCGTTTTTGTATAGTATTGATGGTTTCTATAATTGCGACATGATAGTAGTGGTATTAAGAGGTGGATTAAGTCGGGTCCCCACTGAAGGCCCAGGTAACAAATGCACGGCCCGACACTGCTAAATACATAGTATAATATTACATTGTTTGATATTATTTATTACTAAGATCCTTGTCCCACAGGATTAACAAGATATTAAAAGGTCATTTCTCCCACAGGTTTTAATCGCTACTTAACTTGAGCTGTTGCAGCCATCCAGCAGACAGATTTAAAATTAGAACGAAACCTGAGCCCTAAGAGAGCCTCAAGCCTGCACTCATAAATGCACAGTGTAACAATCCGCACATTGTTTAATTCATTGCCTTATTTTTTCTTTGATGCCCAGATTCTAAGTATCTTTCCATGAGCCTATGTTCCATGAACATATTTTTATGTTTAATGGCATGTGCTTAAGACTTTGACTATGACACCCACAAGAGCCCAATACAACTACAGGCCAAGTCATTTAAACTGGGATTTCAAATTTATATGAGGTCATGCAGGATAATAGGAATCAACAAAAAGACATCACTTTTTCCACAGCTGCCTGTGTGTCAGTTTGTGTGTGGGGGAGGGGGTGTTATGGTTGTATGGTCTAAAATTCAGATGTCTACTGAGAGCAGATGGATTATAACCTATTACACAATATTCTAATGATTGATAGCATTGGATATTTAGTACTCAACATACACATACAATGCATACTACAATGTAGTTTAAAACACACACTATATATACAACTTGAGTATATGCCATTATTGCTAAAAATTTAGAAACATTCATACTGTCAAATCTGGACAAGACAACCTGTCCCAGACTATTACTCAAAGTACACAGAGGAATAGAAAATCCACTACACCACCAGCCCAGAATGTTGACATAAGGGAGGTTTGTTGGTTTCTACCATCAAACCCGGTGCTTCTCTGTAAATCGGATATCCTGAAGGGTGCAGAAAGGACATCTTTGTTTAACCTGGATAACAAAGGTTAAACAAAGATGTCCTTCCTGCACCCTTCAGGATCACTGCATCCCAGTGTCAAAGACATTAGTGATGTCTTTAATGAATTGTGGTCCATAGCCTCAAGAGATAGTGAAGAACACTGCACACAAACACCAAGCTTCCCATCTCTTTGGAGCCACTGCTGGTGTTGGACTAAAATTAGACTATAGATATGGATACTATGCTTATTGATTTGTCATCTTTAACTAACCCTTACCCACCTACATAAGAATGACACTTGTGTTCATAACTTTAGTACAGAATTCAACATTGTCATTCTAGCAGGTTTGATCTAAAACCTGCTGACCTTGTGCTTTTTCTGTAACTGTGTCAAGGATTTCTGACCTCAGATTTCATCCAGGATTAGCAACATCACCTCTAGAATCATTGCATTGAACATTGGTGCCTCTCAAGTATGTATACAGAGACCACTTCTGATCACACTTAAGAACTAAAAGCACATTTCTTATCATGTTATTATGACTCAGTGACTGAGTATTTAGGATTCAGTAGGTTGTAGAATAACTGCTCACAAAATAAATGTGATTAAGACAAATTTAACAAATTTAAAGATGATTAAGACAAATTTAACTCTGTGGCTTTGCGAGAAGGTACTGGAGCAAGTTTGAACAATGAAATTGAGAAAGTCAAGTTTTCTTTAGTCACTATTTACTGCTTTAACATATAAACCAAAAATGCACACATACACCAAACCAAATTTATTTGTTGATTAATTAAATCTAAAAAAAACAGTTTGTTCTGTTACTCATCCCTTTCCTCCAGTCCTCCCAAACCTTACCTTGGACAAAGACATAGGCAGAGTGTGTCTCATAACCAGACTTTGTGATGACACGAAGAGTATAAAGCCCCTCGTCTTCTTTATTGAGGTGTGTGAGTGTAAGTGTAGCTCTGTCTCCACTCCAGTGCATCTGAACCCACTTAGATTTCACCAGCAACTTATCTAACACATAATGCATAAACCACAAATAAACATTGAAAAGGTTTATAAATACATTTTAAAATGGAAAGATTGAAATTAAAAAAAAAAAGACATTTCAGGTAGCTACTGAATATCTGTATAATGTTAAGTGTTTGTTCACTCACCATCCCTGTACCACTCAATCTCAGGCTGGAAGCGTTGCAGGGTTGGGTAGATGACAACGGAGCAGCCCAGACTCATCGTCTCACCCTCACGTCCAAAAGACACGCCAAACTTTTCTACAATATGTGTCTCAAAAGTCACTCCATACTCCAGGCAGGGCACTAAAACACACAAATAACCAAGAATATGTAGAGGTAAAAAAAAAAATCTGAGGTCTACAGAATCACTAGAAATAGGTGAGAGAGTGCTCCACATCAGACTTGGTGAATGTTACCTGTGCAAAAACAGCATTTGCATTACATTAGACAGTGCAGAATGTTGGTTAGGATACACAATAGTAGAAACAAGAAGTAAAAATGTAATGAATTTATTTATGGCATAAGGTGTTAATCTCAGCTGTGTTTGTTTATCTAGCAACAGGATCAATGTTCTATGTCAAATTTCAGGAAAATAATTATTCTATTAATATATATAACAAAGCATAAATATATTCTGGTATAAATATACTTTATTTGCTTTGAGACAATGTCCGTTGTGAAAAGCGCTATAGAAATAAACTTGACGTATTTAATTATTCTATTCTGATGATAATTTGCTGTCATTTGAAATAATTATCCTGCAAGTTTTTTTTATAAAAAAAAATGTAGCTAAAGAACAGCTTTTCCATGCTGAAAAAAAAAAAAAGCATAACCAAGAACTTCCAAAAAAATTCATTAGGCAGATATCCTAGAACAGGGAAGCCCAATACGTCGATCGCAATCTACCAGTTGATCGCAAAGGTAGTGTGGGTAGATCGCATGACATAAATAGATATTTATTTATGCATTTTTTTATAGTAGGTAGATCATTTTGACTTGATAATTTTATAAGTAGCTCTCATGCTAAAAAAAAGTGTGTGCACCCCTGTCCTAAACTATTTGCCCCTAGAGTGGAGGTGTGAATATGTGCATGGACTGCATTGGCCTGATTACCTGTGTTCCTGCTTCACAGGCTGCAGGCTAAATTAATAAATGAATCTAAGGGGCAGTTAAATAGTGTGACTAATGTGAGTACAGGAAGGCACTTTAAATTTACACCGCAATAGCTGTTCTTTGGAAACAACATACGTAAGGAAAAGAAGAAAGGAGGATGAAAGAAAAATAATTTGTGATATCAAGAAGATAGAAATGAATACAATACAAATAGTGCAGGGACAGCATTCATGCAGACATTTATAATCATATAGAGAATGTAATATTTAAAATATTCAAGCTACAATGCATAGGATTTTTGTTTGTAGTTCTCCTGACTTCGTATAATAGTAAATCATAGTGCTGTAACAGCCTTTGGCCATTAGGGGTGCTGCAATAGAGCACTACATTGCAAAAGGAAAATATTAGAATAATATAATTATATAAACTTTGTGTCCATCCTTAAGCTATATTTATCAGACTTAAATTCAGAATAACTATATACATAAAAAAAGTACCCATGTATTTTCTGAAATGATTATATTTGCAATTGAATTATTTACAATGTATTATAGTTAGCTAGCTATTGTTATCAGATTATCTTAATCTGTGGAGATCAAATCCAGAGAGAACCCCCATATTCATTACTACATTATGATTTCATTAAGTTTTAATGAAGTGAGTAGTTTACAATGGTTTATTGGTTATTTTTTGATTGTGTAGAATATGCACAGGTACACCATAGAATCTATAAATCATGGGCACTGCTGCATGATTAACAGTATTTCACAACCAACATTATGGAATTTTCTGCAGCTAGGATCTTATACTAGCATTGTTCTATCAAACAAAAAAACAATCCCAAAATCGTACATACTGTAGCTTTTTTTTTTTTTTTTTAATCTGGAAAAATTATCAATATCTCTAAAGATACAGAACCTAAACTATCAGCATCTTTAGTTTTTGGAGTTTCACACTGCTTCAAGTTTAAAACAAAACTTGGACTGAGACAGAGTGATCATGCAATATTGACCGGTGGAGGGCATGCAGTGCTTAGAGAACTGAACACAAAAAAATGTATTAACCCAGTTACCTCTAGAGCCGGACCATTTTTTATCTGCACCCAGTACATGAGAAACAAAACAGCTGTTAGCATTAGTAACAATAGCCTTTGACTGGCTGCTGTACTTCTCCTTCACATTACCAAAGCACAACAACTTTAAAGAAGAGTCATCAAAATTAACGCTTTAATAACACATTAAGGCAAAGTGTGAGTGATTAATGCAGCAGGCTTTTTTGCTTGGCCATTTTTATAAAAAAATATAAATAAATAAATGTAAAAAACACAACATCCTTTCTTTAATCAGATCTTAAAAAAGAAATTTATCATTAAACATTCATTATCCAGCAATAAAAACCGTCCGTGTGGAAACATAACAAAAGTTCCATTTGGTGTCCTAATGATTTATATAATTTAAAACACCATAATTACTTTAAAACATTTACAAGAATATTTTGTCATCATGCTCTATGTTGAGTTTGGTTTCACTAATAATGAACAGACATTTGCATTAAGCATCCATATTTGACCTCGCCCATGTTCATTTGAGTATTAAAAACTTTTGTTTTATTATGAATTATTTTAAAAAACTTTTAGAACAGATTGTGTGCTTTAAAGTTGCGATTAATCACAAATTAACTTATGACAACCATGCGATTAATTACAAGTAATTTGTGTTAATCGAATGCCAGCCCTACTTTAAAGTTGAACTATTTTTAAGTTTTGACAGAAAGGACACCCAACCACTGGAAACCTACAGAGTCGGGGAGCAGGAAAAGACTCGTCAACTTCACCCTTGAATCCTAAATGTTAAACAAACAAGAAGAATTCCTTAATATCAAACCAATTACATACATCCTATATTACAAACCAAGATTTTCTTTATTGCGATCAAATCATACTGCACATAATAATAAATAAGAAGAGTAATTTTGAATAATTAAAATTGATATATATATATATTTATACATTAATCCCAGGACTTTGAAATGCCTAAAAAAAACTATATTTATAAGAATTTTCTATAAATTCTGGTATAATGTTTGACATACTTTTGACCACAACAGAGGCAAAAGCCGAAAGCTCCCCCTTGCTGTTCATGGCAGACACACGATACTGAGCAGTGTCATCAAAGTCACATCTAAAAAGACAGAAAAACATGTGACATTCACGTACACACCGCAGTGTCACATACACATGATTCAATGCACTGTAAATCATTGTGAACTCTGTATGTCTTCCATGTATCACAACCAAAATGAATTTTTAACTGACAAAAATAGATTGCAAGCAGTGATATCACCAGACCAGGGCTGGATCATTTTACCAGCACTGTAATCTATCATGTAGCCCATGAACTTTGACTCCAATGTATTTAGAATGTAAGAGCACGAAAACTGAATATTCAACCATAGTGTAAAGTAGATATGTATTTATAGCCTGTGTGTACGAGTGTGTAGACTAGTAGGTGAGACAAAGAGACAGATACCAATCTAAGAGGGAAGGAATGCCAATGATGCATGGGTTTTTTAGGTGTCCCTCAGGTTATGGCCAACTGGCAGAGGAAGGTTTGGATCATGTATCACTATTTGCATGAACTATGAACTATGCAAGACTGTGGTTACAGTATGGACAATGGTAATTTACTATTTAAGCTCAGCTGTTTAGTTTTCGTCAGTGTAAGCTCTGGTGTCATGGTTCTAGTGGCGCAGTCTCCTGTGTGACTGTGTTTGCTATGCTTTATTTTCCCTTGCTGGACCTATAATCCAATGAGATCAGTAAAGATTTAGGATGTTTTGACGTACTAAGATAAATGGTAATAACAGGTGTGGATGGTCTGGTATATATGTGTTTGTATGTGCATGTGGGTTTATGAGTATGATTACTTGTTAATCTCCAGAGAGTGGACGTTGTAGCTGCTCACTATTTTGTACTTCCCTGGATGAGCCATTGGATCAATGCTAACATTGTTCTTGTACCTGGTTGATGGGTGGCATGGAGGGAGAATCGGTATAGAGGGAAGAGAAGGAGAAATGTCAGAGATAAAAGAACAAGTATAAATTGAAGTTATTGCTTTTATTTTATTTATTTATTTATTTATTTTTACAAATTGTTATATTAGGTGCAGCTATTCCTGGTTATGAGAGTTATGTGTGTGCCATCATAATTCATAGCAGATCTATGTTTTCTTGTAGCTATGGGATGTGTTCCATATACTGTATATATCTGTATATATACATATGCATATATATATATATATATATATATATATATATATATATATATATATATATATATATATATATATATATATATATATATATATATATTTACTCAGGCTATATAAAATAAGCTCAATACTAGTGTTATCTGTGTTAACATAAATGTTAATCTGTCCAACAATATACTTTAATAGTGGGGACATTAGTATTAAAGTGTGTGTTTGTGGGGGTACTGGGGTGACACCAGTCAGTTCATATTTCAGTCATATAACATATCCATCTTTGCTTATGATTGTTCATATATAACATTGCATAAGTATTCCCCCCTTGAACTTGCAATCTTGGAACTGAAATAATCTTAATTCAGATTATATGTAAACATAAAATAACCCAGTGTAATAAAATGTAAGAAAATCAATAATATTTGCTAATTTATTTACAGCAACAACAACAACAAAAAACTTCAAGCTTGAGATTGCATAAATGTTCTGGTACAATGGCCAGCTGCCATCAGAAGTCACATAGTTAGTTAAATAATGTCCACCTGTTTGCAATTAACATGTCATTTGATCCCAGTATAAATACAGCTGTTCCTGTTAGGCCACAGAGTTTGTTACAGAATTATGCCTCAACAAACATCATGAGTAAAGAATAAAGTGCTATCAAAACAATTGCAAAACATTGTTCTGATTACTTCTCTGACAGACACTGACTTTTGACTCATTTTCAAAATATATGTCATCTCTGTGCCATTTCCTTAGTATTTGTAATAATTTGGATAAGCTCAATGGGGGGTAAATAGTTATGCAACCCACTGTATAGTCAGATCCTTATAAAATCTGTTCACTCTAAGCCACTCAACTGCACTTAAAGGGTTTCCTCAAGATACCATGATAAACTATACAAATGTTAACAGAAAGAAACCATCCATAATTTACACTGTTCATCAATATAGACAAGAGGCAGATATTTGTAACAAATGTGTGTGTGTGTGTGTGTGTGTGTGTGTGTGTGTGTGTGTGTGTGTGTGTGTGTGTGTGTGTGTGTGTGTGTGTGTGTGTGTGTGTTGCTTACCACACAGTCCGGGGCTCAGGCCATCCTGTAATCGTGCAGTGCAGCCGCACACACTGTTTTTCCCACACAGTGTGTGAGCGGGGCTTGATCACAAACTCCGGTGGATGCATTAGATTATCCTTGTTCAGGTGCTTGTGATACTCCTCGTTGTCATGGATCTACAGGCATGCGGTCACACACAGGCTTGATATAGAGCTAAGATTTTGTTTATAAATAATGCAAACATTTATACCATACCATTCAGCATGCACCATTCATATTCGCATGTTTAACATGAACACAAACATGAAAACAGCACAGTAAGTTTGACAGACATCATGCTTCATTATTGTTTGTTCCATCTATAGTAGGTTTCATTTACTCAGAGGACAGGTCTTTGTAGTTTTTATCATTATATGATAGAAGTCTAAGTTTAAGCTTTCCTTTAGCTTACAACCTCATTCATAACATTAGCACACAGTCCAGAGACATCAGTGCACTGCTGCTGTGTCTTAAGAAACCTCAGGCAGGAAAATCCTATTCATTTTGGAGAGACTGGCTCTAATCAAATGTAAATAAAACCAAATACAGATTTTAGCGCATGAAAAAACAAATGGCCAAAGCAATTTAAAAATAATAATTAATCAGCTGCAAGAATGCAAAAGTCCTACGCATAGTGTCTTTTTACATGTATACACTACTTACGAAGAATCAAAAGACATGATCTACATAATGACCTGAAGCATTACAAATATATAAGAACATGTTATCAAATATCAGTGTAACATTGTTTTAGTCACAATACAGGCCTTTACGATAATGGTTATGCTACTTCTTTCTACATCACACTCAGGTATTAAGTCATGTATTACTGATCTGGAGAGAATAATTGTGACCATGATTGTGCTCCCGATCTGCACTGACCCTCTTGTTGAGGGAAATGCGTTCTGCAGACTCCCTCATGAAGGTTCTGTGAGACTTGTGCTCCATGCGTTCCATCTCCACCCCGCTGGTGAAGAGATCCCTGCGGGCCAGGTAACCAGCACTCTGTTTAGCCCGAGCTTCTTCAGTGTCTGACAGACCACTCGCAAACTCTTGACTTGGGTGGAGAAGGTGAGGGTGGAGGAATAGGTGTTGATTGGGATGTCAGTATCATCACAGCATATATACTCATATACATACATATAACATATTTAAATGTGAACGCCTTTTTTCAGACTTCCACATACCACTGATGCTGTATTTATTATTGCTAATATCTAAGTATCATATCTGTTTCTAAAAAATAGTATCAACAGATTTTCTTCATTCCTGCAGTTCAAAACCTGCTCATTTTCCCCCATATATAAGACTATGCGTAGTCCCATAAGTCCTGGCTCATACCTTCCCCTGAAGATGGGCACCACATAGCCTATAATCTGGTTCTCTCTGTCCACAGCCAGGTAGGTGGGCTTGGATCTCTTTGACTGAGGACTCACCCCCGTCTCATCCAGAGAAGTGAAGGTGGTATCTCTAATGCTAAAATGCCCACAGCAAAAATATCATACGTAAGTAAATGTCTTGTAAGCAAAAACATGGTGAGGGAATATATAAAGTATTTTGGGGAGTAAAAGGAATGTGGGAGAAATGCAGAATTATGGATTAGATGGGTAAAGGAGGGAAGTAAGTCAATGCCCTTTAGTAATATTTCCTAATATCCTTATAATAATATCGGTATAAGAAACCAATACTCTAACCAAGTTTGTTAAAATACTGTACATTTATGAAGCATGTTTGAGAGAGTCCACTCTGGAAAAGTTACACAAGCACATAATGTCCCTGTCTCAAAGCACACTGCGACCTTGGCATATGGATTAAATTATAGTATAGTTCTCACAGAGACAGGTATATTTACAGACTGTAAAGAGGGAGGTGCAAGTACAAGTGAGAGTAAAACTATCCACTCAGACCTCAACAGAATTTGTGCATACAAACTTAGCACAAAGTGGCAGGCAGTGTAACAGATATTAGTGTCTTGATCCAAGGGCTTTAAGCCTTCTGATTTCTAACCACATACTATTTACAAAATCTTGTATATTTCACATATGTTGCATTGTTCTGTTATATTGTACAGTTTCTTGTGAAACAAATGAGTTGGCTTAGAATCGCTTAAGAAGTTTTTTTAGAACGGCGGAAATTGAGCAAAGAGTACTTTTTTCATGTGGTATTGAATATTTAAAATGCCAAATGGTGTTAAAGTTATAATGAAAACAGTGTTACCATATTATTTACTACCTAGTTTGGCCTATACCATATAGCATACTTCAGAAAGGGTTTAAAATAAATTTATAGAAAAAAAAAAAAAACATTTAGTCTCAGCTAAATATCTCTCTTTTCCAGGGTTTTCAAATGTATTATAACCCTGGGAATTTACACTACAGATTTTTAAAATCCACAATAGCCTTTGTGCCAAATGTAGTTCAACTGCACTGCACAATGTGGTAACAGTCCCACTTACATTATAATTATCATTTAAATCATAGTTTATAATTATTAAAATTGTGTTTTGATTCATCAAAACACCAGACAATGTGAGGTGTCCTTCAAACAAATATTTATTGAATCCTTGGGATGTGTGTAAAAAGCATATGATTGTATGCTGTTTGGTACATTTCCACTGGATCCCCAGTGACACTTTGACAGCTCTAGGATTTGAAATCACAACATTTCAGCCACAGGACCTTGACCACTGAGCGACCTCTCTACAATAACACATTTCAATGAATTGGGTATTCAATTAATCCCTTAAACATCCAGGACCTGTCAGCAGCACCAGATTTACATTCCTCACTCTCATAACTATATATCATTCCTATTAGCTTCACTGTTGTGGCTAAATCAGTCAAGGCAGTTACTGAATAATTATAATAATAATAAAGCCTTTTTCTGAAAAATGAACTGATATTTTAAGTGCAATACAAGTTATATTTTACCTTCTGATTGGCCTGATTTGGCTGTTTTTAAGCAAATTGTCAGTTTGTAACTAAGAGTTTTTTGTTTGTTTGTTTGTTTGTTTATTTGTTTGTTTGTTTTTGAATTGATATTTCAGTTTTCCTTCTTTCAAAGCATACATAGTTTCTCTATTTTTTTTAACAGGGTTTTCATAATAAGCATCTGATTAAGCTAATTTGTGTATGACAATCTGCATAAAAACCATATAAAATCAAAATCCAGATTAAAGTCATCAGTATGCTCTCAAACACTAGGAAATATGAAGACAATGCAGACAAAGTGCCATGTCAAGTCTAGTGTCTGCTAGATATGAACTTGATTTTATTTCAGATCAGCCCTGAATATAAGAATTCAGGGCCAACCAAAAATCCAACCAAATAATTTCAGTTACACTCAAACCAATCTTTGCAATAAAATCCAACCTTTTGTATGTACAAACAATTAAATCTTCATCGACTCAAAACCTCTTATCGAACGAATATTTATGCAACTCATGTAAAAACAGACAAACTTTTGTAGACCTTGGTACAAAATACCCAGCATACAGTATGTTTGTCGAGAAGCTAAAATACAATATTAAAGGTCTCTAATAACAGGCTGCCGGTCTTAATAAAAACAAACCAAGTATGTAGACTTTAGCAAATGCAGTGTTTGCACTGACAATAATACAAAGCGAAACTCAAGGTTGACTACGCTATAAAATCAAACTTCAACCTAAACAGTTACATCAAAAACACAACAACAAGCCCTGCACTTCTTCACAGACTCATCACAAGCCAGACCTGAACATGGTTCTGGAATACATTTGTAGACATTCTAGCAGTCTCAGCAGGCACCACCAAAGGCAAAACAGACATGTATAAAGCAAGCAGGATTCACAGACAAGTTGTTTTGTTTTAGGTGAATTTAGATGAATATTTAGTGGGATATGCAGGGAAATGCAAGGCAGCAATGAATGTTCAGCTGAAATGAATTACTGGGTCAGTGATATACTGGACCAAGGAGATGTTAAACCAGTGTTTAAGGATGGGACGTGATTACGTTTTTGGATTTCACTCCTTGATCGCTTACCCTTTGGCGTCTGTTCTGTGGGCGGAGTAAGTGCTGGAGCTCTGCTGGTATTGGCTGACTGTAGACTGCGCCTCCCGACTACGGTAAGCACGGTCATAGTGACGGTGGTGCTTCTGGTAGAATGGGATCGATCCAGACATCGCCTTCTCCTTATAGCTCAGTGCCTAGCTTCTGCTCTGAAGTTCTCTAACACTGAAGGCTTTAAAGTTTCTACACACAAGTTAAGTGAGTTCAGTTATATCTGCATAAGCAGAGGTGGGGTTTATTTTATAATTTAAATAATGAACCTCATATTGTCAAGTGCTTTTTTTGTCATTTACTATGTTACAATGGCAAATTTTTTTCTCAAATGTCTAGAAAGGTCGTGTTAGGTTTAGGTCCTATCAATATTGGATTTATACAACTATTAAAATGTTCAAATAATAGATGACTTTATGACATATGTCAAAGGTGAAGTTACTCAGATTAAATCTTGTGTCTGTGGGATAATATTATTATTTTATATAATCACCCTAAGAGCCTGTGAATCCACAACTTTGGTAAAAAAGTTTAAAATTCAGGAAGCACATGCAAAAGGACCATGATGCACTGACAAAATCCGAAGGACATTTTGGCAAAATCATGCAGCATAAAATTTTCGTAGATAATTTACCGAGCATCTGACACAACAAACCTTTACATAGAACAATGCAATAAAATTTTCTCCACTACAAAGTTAACAACACAAATTGAATAGTTTTTACCTTATCCAAAGCTCTGTGGGTAGAAAATCAATTCAGCTAGCACTGAGGTAACAGGATGGCTTCAGGTCCGAGGGAGGATCAACAAAGCTTAAAATTCACGCAAAGTACTGTGCAGTGAAGAAGCAATCTCCAACAACCAAAATAATACCGAGGCGGGACGACATGCCTCAGCCCCACGCGAGACCTTTTATGGCCAGAGAGGGGTTAAATATAGCCCTAGCTCAACTATCTCAGTCACACAGATAGGCTCTTAATTATTAAGGTATAGGTTGATAAGGTAATCATGTGAAATCATTTAGTAGGGTTAATTGAAACCATATATGATATTTACAAAATGATGTATGGTGTTAATCTGACAATTTGTACATGTTAAATGGAATGGAAAGAACCAGATTTTCCTACACACCATCAGTCTTTCACTGCCTCTCTCATACCTGTGTGACGCAATTATTTTCACAAATGCCTAATTTTTTTTTTTTTTTACAATACCGTAACATTTTTTTCCATGTACATAAATATAAACTTATCAGTCATCTGGGGGAAACTAGTAGGCCATACTGGCCAACAGAGCTTTGTTCCACACTAACAATAGCACATGCTATTGTTACCTCAGTTACGTACCAATGGTGCAATGCAAAAGTGTGTGTTTGAGGGGGTAGGTGGAGGGTGGAGGTTGGGGGTTGGGGTTTGTCTGTTCTAAAGTCTATTTGATTGTATTTTGTAATGATCCATTTCTGCATTATGACCTTGTTACTGCGTAATCATGTTTTTTTTTTTTATTATTACATACATTTGTGTGTAACTGTGCTATGCTGGAAGGCTTCAAAATAAAAATAAAAAACAAGATTTTATTAAGGAGAAATGATGGAGAATTGACGACTTGGCATGTAAGCAATTCATTTTTCTCCCTAATTGATTTCAAGCCCAAGGATATGCTGTATACTTTGTAGCCATGTCCTATTTCTCTGGGAAATATTGTGGAAACCAAATATGAATAGAAGGTGCAGTGTTTATTATTTTTGAAAAACCTTGGCAGAAAAGTTCACATGGTGGAAACTAGAAATAGAGATAGAAGCAAAAAGGTCACTTTATGTTTTATCTTTTATGTAAGTAAAATTGTGAAATTTCCTGTAATGTTTAAGTTTGAGGAACTTTCAGACGATTTTACCTCTTGGTTTTTGTTCAGTGTTTCTGAGGTATGGTTCATATTTACTTATTTGTTTATTTAAAAACAGCTGGCCCACACAAGTCGTTATCATTTACCATTTGCCAGATGCCCTGATGTAGAGTTATATGCTGAAGTGTTTTATCTCTATCAGTAAATAGCTCTTCATACTGGTTCATTGGTCATGGACTAAGAATACCATCAATAAAAAAACATAACTCTTTTGTCCAGGCAAAATGTACTGGGCATACAGACAACACTGTAAGCACTTCAGGAAGATGAAGGTCTTTAGATGTTGTTTAGGGGCTGACAGTTACTCAGCTGTTTGGATATTTCATCACCTAGGTGCCAAAATAGAGAAAACTTCCTGAGAGATGGTGGAACCATTCAAGCAGTGGTAGAGAATCTGAGGAAACATGGTGTGGGGTGAGATAAGTGCTTAGAGGTAATTGGGTGCTGGTCTGTTTCTGGCTTTGTAGGCAAAATCTGATGCGGATTTCTACAGAAAGCCAGTGGAGGAAGAATAGCAATGGCATTGTGGGGGAGAACTTACAAAGCTGACAACTTCCAAGCTGCATTTTGGGTCAATTGCACTCGAAGGTAGACCTGCCAGGAATAAGTTGCAGTAGTCCGGTCTCAAAATAACAGGGGACTGAACAAGCACCTGAGTGGGCTGTATGGATCGAAATACAAAAAATCGGTAGAGAAATAAACATTAGCGTTTCAGATAAACATTGTGAGTGAAAAAGAAGTGTTGATTAGTCTAAGCTTGTATGGACTGACAGAAGATGAGATCTGAGAGTTCCAGGGAGCTCTAAAGATCCTGATATGGAGATAAATCACCTGGGCTTACTTTCAGCTGATGGGTTGGCACTGATGACACGATGTCTGCCAGACTTGCTAAGATCTGTCAAGTCATGTAACAGATAAAACAGTGCAAATACGTTTTTAACAGTAGATTTTACATTTGCAGTTTTGCTCATTTTCATTAAAGGTGCCAGCAAATCTGAAAGACACAGAGAAATACAGATAATAGTAGGGAAGACCACTCATTAATTAGCACCTTAACCAATTTGCAAATGGTGTCCGATACAATGTACTGTATCCTGAAGTTCATATTACATAAGTATTAAAACCTAGGGTGGACAATAACTGACTAAATGCACTTTGTTTTTAATAATCTACATTAAAACAGTTTATGTTATATTCATACTTCACATTGGCATTACTAATATTTAATACTTTTACTCTTATTTTATGACAAGAATAAATATTTTTCACTCCATAAAATGTTTAAGCCTCCAGAGGTTCCATCTTCAATTATCAGGCAATGGGTCATTCTCTTGTTATCTGTGTGCTTTTGAATATGGACTAGTATCAGACCATTGAGTGGAGGACAAGTGCCCCCTGCCTCTAAACCAGAAAAATGTATTAATAAACTAGATTAAGCAAAGATAAACATAAAATGAGTCATGTCCTTTGTGTTCATGAATAAAGGAAATTCAGAAAAATAAAACTAAAAACCTATTGAAAAAAGCATACAAGAAATGTTTTTGCTCAAATGGTAACATTAGCTACTTATAGTTATTCAAGTAATGTTAAATCATACAAACCTACAGAGATAAGTTACATAGGAAAGCATCTTTAAAATGTTATTTGTCACAAGAAAACATTTGATTTTAAGATTTGTGTATAGGTATGTTGTAATTATACTTTTTGGTTCACTTGACAGTTTTTTTTACCTGGATAATCTTTTAATTGACATATTATCTATACTTTCAGTTTAAATAAATGTTCTCAGTACTTTGGCCCCATGTGATTAAAATGTCTTCTGTGGCTGTACCCATCCAAAATGCTTCAGTGTGTTTTATATTTAAACCTTACTACCTCTCAGCTTGAATCCATATAACTGACTGGATGTGTTCCCTCTGAGTTCTCTGGTTTTCTTTCACTGTTCAAACACATGCAAATAGGTGGATTAGCCATAGCAAACAGTCTATCTTGTCATAGGATAGATTACCATACATTTTGCATCATCTACAAAATGAAAAAATATTTAATTTGCTTCAAGAAGGGCAGGTAACACTGCATTACTGATATACAGCAAACTAAGCATCCATAAATTAATAGAAAGACAGAACAGAACTGGGAACAGATATAGGAACAGAACTGGAACAATAACCAACTGGCCAACATGGTTCCTTAAAAATAATAATAATAATAATAATAATAATAATTAATAATAATAATAATTAACAATAAAAAAAAAACACATATTTTGTCTTATATTTGTCTTTTTTCACCCAGCTATAAGTTCATTAAATAAAATATGATATTAATAAATCACATGCATTCCAGTTGGATTTGTTGTGCAATCAAGATCAGGCATTCCCGTCTCGAAACACTTATTCAGTCAAATTACTTTGTTAATGATTCTTGGTGGAGCTGTTTAATGCCAACATGAGTGCTTTTCCAAATGTGCATTTGCAACTATAACATTGCTGGGGGTTTTCTGTTATTGCTCAATGTTTGTTTTTTTTACGTTAGATATTTTTGTGTTGCACATTAGTGTTTAGTAGTATAATGAGTATTGTAAGGCCAAAAAAATACTATGGGTTCCGCCATATTGTTTCTTTTTTAAGTGCTCAACCCCCTGTTAAAGCACTTTTCTGTTAATCATTGATGTAATTAAAAATTTGTGATATTTGCTAGTTGATTGCTGTTTGGTTAATTTTCTTTCTGAATTTCCCTTACAAACTAATTGCCATATTGTTGTATCGACTGCATCTGTGATTATCTAGGCAATCAGAGTGGTACAAACAAAATATATTAATGCTGAAACATATGCAGTATTTCACAAAAGTGAGTACCTCACACTTCCCGTGGGCTCACCACCTGCAGGAGGGACCGTAAGGGACGGTGCTGTAAGGATTGGGCAGCAGTCGGAGGCGGGGGCCTGCTTAGACTGCTGCCCCCGCGACCCGAATTACGGATAAGCGGGAGAAAATGAATGAATGAATGAATGAATGAGTACCTCACATTTTAGCAACTATTTTAGTATATCTTCTCAAGGGACAATACTTCTTCTTCTTCTTTCGGCTGCTCCCATTAGGGGTCGCCACAGCGGATCATCCGTCTCCATACCACCCTGTCCTCTATATCTGCCTCTTTTACACCAACTACCTGCATGTCTTCCCTCACCACATCCATGAACCTCCTCCTTGGCCTTCCTCTTTTCCTCCTACCTGGTGGCTCCATCTTCAGCATTTTTCTACCAATATAATTCATGTCCCTTCTCTGCACATGTCCAAACCATCTCAATCTCGCCTCCCTCACCTTGTCACCAAAACATCCTACATGTGCTGTCCCTCTAATAAACTCATTTCTAATCTTGTCCATCCTCGTCACTCCCAACGAAAACCTCAACATCTTCAGCTCTGCTACCTCCAGCTCCACCTCCTGTTTTTTACTCAATGCCACTGTCTCTAATCCATACAACATCGCAGGTCTCACCACAGTCCTATAAACTTTCCCTTTCATTCTTGCAGATACTCTTCTATCACAAATCACTCCTGTCACTCTTCTCCACCCACTCCACCCTGCCTGCACTCTTTTCTTTACTTCCCTAACACACTCTCCATTACTTTGCACTGTTGACCCCAGGTACCTGAACTCCTCCACCTTCTCCACCTCTTCTCCCTGCAACCGCATCACTCCACTGCCCTCCCTCTCATTCACACACATGTACTCTGTCTTACTCCTACTGACTTTCATTCCCCTTCTCTCCAGCGCATATCTCCACCTCTCCAGGCTCTTCTCAACCTGCTCTCTACTCTCACCACAAATCACAATATCATCTGCAAACATCATAGTCCAGGGAGACTCCTGTCTGACCTCGTCCGTCAACCTGTCCATCACCACTGCAAACAGGAAAGGGCTCAGGGCCGATCCTTGATGCAGTCCAACCTTCACCCTGAACCAGTCTGTCGTACCTACTGCACACTTTACTGCCGTCACACTGTCCTCATACCTGTCCTGCACCACCCTCACATACTTCTCTGACACACCTGACTTCCTCATACAATACCACAACTCCTCTCTCGGCACCCTGTCGTACGCTTTCTCTAAATCCACAAATACACAATGCAGCTCCTTCTGTCCTTCTCTATAATTCTCCATCAACATCCTCAAAGCAAATAAGGCATCTGTGGTGCTCTTCCTCGGCATGAAACCATACTGTTGCTCACAGATGGTCACCTCTTCTCTCAGCCTGGCTTCCACTACTCTTTCCCATAACTTCATGGTGTGACTGATCAACTTAATTCCCCTGTAGTTACTGCAGGTCTGCACATCTCCCTTATGCTTAAAGATCGGTACCAGCACACTCCTTCTCCATTCCTCAGGCATCCTCTCCCCTTCCAGAATACTGTTAAACAATCTGGTTAAAAACTCCACTGCCATCTCTCCTAAACATCTCCACGCTTCTACCGGTATGTCATCTGGTCCAACCGACTTTCCATTCTTCATCCTCTTAATCGCTGCTCTCACTTCCTCCTTACTAATCCTATCTACATCCTGCTTCACCAACTCCACATCCTCCAACCTTCTCTCTCTCTGATTTTCCTCATTCATCAGCTGCTCAAAATACTCCCTCCATCTTCTCAACACACTCTCCTCACTAGTCAACACATTTTCCTCTCCATCCTTTATTGCTCTAACTTGCAGTACATCCTTCCCAGCTCGGTCCCTCTGCTTGGCCAATCGGTATAAATCCTTTTCTCCTTCCTTAGTGTCCAACCTCTTATACAGTTCCTCATATGCCTTTTCCTTGGCTTTCGCCACATCCCTTTTAACCTGCTGCCGCATCTCCTTGTACTCCTGCCTACTCTTCTCATCACTCTGTCGATCCCACTTCTGTTTTGCCAATCTCTTTCCCCTAATGCTCTCCTGCACTTCCTCATTCCACCACCACGTCTTCTTGTCTTGCTTTCTATTTCCGGATGTCACACCAAGTACTTTTCTAGCTGCCTCCCTCATCACTCCTGCAGTAGTTGCCCAATCATCCGGCACCTCTTCACCACCACCAAGCCCCTGTCTAACCTCTTCCCTGAACCTCACACTACACTCTTCCTCCTTCAGTTTCCACCATCTTATTCTTCTTTCAAACCTTACTTTCCTCCTCTTCTTCTTCGCCTCCAAAACCATCCTACAGACCACCATCCGATGCTGTCTAGCTACACTGTCCCCCGCCAACACCTTACAGTCTCCAATCTCCTTCAGGTTGCATCTCCTACACAGAAGATAATCCACCTGTGTGCACCTTCCTCCACTCTTATACGTCACCCTATGATCCTCCTTCTTCTTAAAATACGTGTTCACCACTGCCATTTTCATCCTTTTAGCAAAATCTACCACCATCTGCCCTTCCACATTCCTCTCCTTAAAACCATACCTACCCATCACCTCCTCATCACCTCTGTTCCCTTCACCTACATGCCCATTAAAGTCTGCCCCAATCACCAATCGTTCTTTCCTAGGTACACCATCTACCACTTCATCTAATTCACTCCAGAATCTTTCTTTCTCCTCCATCTCACAGCCAACTTGTGGAGCATAGGCACTGATGACATTTATCATCATCCCTTCAACTTCCACCTTCACGATCATCACCCTATCAGAAACTCTCTTCACCTCCACTACACTCTTACTGTACGCTTCCTTCAGAATCACCCCTACACCATTTCTCTTCCCATCCACACCATGATAAAACAGTTTAAACCCACCTCCAATGTTCCTGGCCTTACTCCCTTTCCACTTGGTCTCCTAACCACACAACACATCTACCTTTCTCCTCTCCATCATATCAGCTATCTCTCTCCCTTTACCCGTCATAGTACCAACATTTAAAGTACCAACCCGAACCTCTACTCTCCTACACTGCTCCTTTTCCTGCCATCTCTGTAGACGCCTTCCTCCTCTCCTTCTCCTCCTTCGGCCAACAGTAGCCCAATTTCCACCGGTACCCTGTCGGCTAACGATACCTGTGGCGGTCGTTGTTAACCCGGGCCTCGACCGATCCGGTATGAAATTCTCATTTGTGATCCGCATATTTGATTTGGCACATGTTTTACGCTGGATGCCCTTCCTAACGCAACCCTCCCCATTTACCCGGGCTTGGGACCGGCACTAAGAGTACACTGGCTTGTGCCCCCCTATTGGCTGGGTTTCAAGGGACAATACTATAGAAATAAAACTTGGATATATTGCAGAGTAGTCAATGTGCCGCTTGTATAGCAGTATAGATGTATTGGCCTGAAAAGTCCTTAACATACAGCCATTATTGTCAAAATAGCTGGCAACAAGAAAGAAATGCCTTTGTGGAACAAGCAGCCACACTTTTTTCATGTTTGGTGTCACCTGTTTTTTTTTACCACACACATAAGCCTTTCAGGAATTAAATGACTCACTATATACTGCATGAACTGGTTTGGGATTTGTATTACAATGATGACGGAAGCCTTTGTGGCTCATAACATCTAAAGGAACACTTTGTCTGTATAAGATTTTTAATAATAACAGTATATTGTTGGTTAACAAACAAAATGTGGGATATATTTGACCATCTTTGTTTTTTATATATAGAGAGTAGTATTTTACATATAGTGTGTGCAAACTATTAGATGTTGGGCTGGGAAAGACTGGGTTTGGCTGGAGGCTGAGCATGAGTATGAAAAAATGTGTATCATAACAATGGAAAAGCGTTCAGTTTGTTTTATATGCCCTGTTTTATAATTTTGTACTTTTCTAGCTTTGGGTTGGCAACTTCATCAGCAATTGTACTATAGTGCTTTTTATATTTTTGCATTATTAAGTGTTTTTAGCGTGTATTACAAATCAGTATATTCAAATAAATGATTAATGTATGATTAGAATCAGCATATTTGAAGCATCAGGGAGCACTATGTACCTTGCTCCTATCTGAATGGGTGATTTTTCAAGCGTAATAAATGTGGCAGAAGAAAAGGTTGTTAGGGTTTGAGGTGGTATCCATGTTAGAGGGTCATGAACAGGCTAAGGCCTTTACCAAAGTAAAGAGTTAAAAGTAAGGAAGGGTGGATGAGGTAATAGTTGACATATAAGATGGGTGGTACACAGGATGCAGAAGATGGTATATAAATATGGATACTGTATATAGTACATATTATTGTGCTTTGACTGTGTTTTTGGGTGCTTCCATGGAACTGCCTGACTATGTTTTTTTGCTGAATAAAGCCCTTTTTCTTTGACATCACAACCCTGGATCTTGAACCTAGTTTGTTTATTTTGCTTGGAATTCTAACCCTGGTATTAAATTTGTTACCTTGCACAAGCAAGGACAATTTGTTAGGGAACTTTAAGGAAGCACTAGAAAGGTTTGTAGCACAATATTTGTGGTATTGTAATGTTGAATGATATGTTTTACCACAAAATATAGTATGGCAAGGCAACATTAGGATAGGTACACAAAACTAACTGGGGCACGACGTAACGTGCGACATTTAATGCAGAAAACAAACAAACTTAAGACAGTAAGACAGGTGCGATTTGTGCCAAACTGGCAATTTTGTGAAGTTAATGAATATATATATATATACATATACAGGTACCAGCCAGTACTTTTATAATGATTAGTCATTATTTAATTTGACCTGCCTTCTGTCTTTTTTTGAAGTGGAGTTTTTCTACCTGAAAAAATTTTGATAATAATGAAGGGATGATTTAAAGTTTGAAATAAAGGTACAAGAGGAAAACAGCTGCTTTCCTAAACTCTCATTGTCTTGTGTCTGACTATTAGCTCTCCCCATATATGGACATGTTGCAGAGTCTACGTAGGCCAGACTCTGACTGGGCTTGGATAAACTAAGTAACAGCACAGAGGGGTGTTCTTAATCTATTTTTGTAAACACATTTTATTAGCGTCAATGCAACATTCAGTCACTGTGTATATAAGGAAATAAAACCTTTATTTTTTAGTTCTGGGCTTTAGATAAAACGTATTTCTTGTTTTTTTGTATTATTTTTAAAGCCCGAGTTATATTGTACACCCCTATAACCCTAGTTGGGCTGATCTTGATATCCTGTCCGGAAGCTGGCGCTCCGATTATCAGGAAGTTTGGGCGGTGGTTGAGAAGGCCGTCAGTTTCTTTGGTTTCAGGTATGAGTTTTGTTCTCATATATTCATTTTTTATTTATTTATTATCTGAGTTACACGTATTTTCGCATTTAATGTGCGCATAGCTGTTTCTGAGTGTATTCGTCAAATTATGTTTATTTGGTCGAAGTCGGGTGGAGCGATTTAGCTCTTGCTAGCAAGGTTTGCTAAGCCTTTGAGATACGAGCCGGTCAGGTAACTGACTATATTGTAATTATTTATTTTATTAGAAATATAAGTCACTGGTATAACGCCATTTCTTCGACGACGTTTCAGATATTTTTGTAGTGTATTATTTTTTTAACACTACACAGTAAGCACTGAGGATGGAGCGATATAGCCGGAATCATATAATCTAACAAAATAACTCCAGTCGAAAGGTTTTCGGTGTTGCACATCAAATCTTGGCTTTTCGTTATATCTTATGCTATATGATTAGCTACCTTATAAATCATTTAATACACTCAACGGGTTTTAGTTAATCTTTGATCCAGTTCATTTCCACTGGCTCGCGGCCTTCTATAGGAATGCAATTGTAGTGTAAACGATCTGATCGTGTCTTTACAAGTGGGAGTAAAACAAAAAAAACACAAATCACTCAACGTGTTCAGTTGTCTGTTTTTGCCATCCTTTTGCTGAAAGTTTAGTGTTTGATATATCCGGTATTAAGCACAGTGTGATCATGTTCATATTTTACTTCTCATATATATTTTAAATGAAAATCAGGGCTGATTTTATAAAAATAAAAAAGGAGAAAATGTGTTTGGTAAAATGCAAAAAAAAAAACAACGAAATCTAAATCCAGGCCCAACACGTGTTAAAATGTATCATCATGCTTTAATCTTATGTATATAAATGTTGTTAAATTGGTTGTTAAAGATGAAAGAGGCTTCCACTGGCTCTGTGTGTGTGTGTGTGTGTGTGTGTGTGTGTGTGTGTGTGTGTGTGTGTGTATAGCAGCCTAAACTGAGAAAATACATTTATCCCTCTCCGATCTGTAATATGTTCCCGATGCTGATGTTTTTTTTTGGTTTTTTTGCTTAATCAGTATTGTGAAACTGCCCTCTACTTTCCTAAAAGCGTAGCTGTTTTGTGTTACAAAGAGCGAATTCCTGCATGCTGATTAAACAGAGTGGTTTAGAACAACAAGAGTCTATCGAGCAAATTTCTTCCATTCGAGTGTGGCAACTGGTCTGGTAAAAATGGCTCGTGTTAGTCATCATAACATCCTTACAATCTCATGGAGGCCTGGTGATGTTGGTGTTTTTAATGCTTAAAAAACATGCAAGCAGGAAATGGCCATTTCTGTTGTCCATCGAGCCTTTAGTTCTTTTGAAAAGATTTCCTGAAATATACTTTGCACTTGATTTTGTTCTTATGTTTCTCTGTGGTAAGGAAACACGTCAGTCATCTTAACCACTTTGGATATTTTGCATTATGTCATCATTGTCTTGGTACATTTCTCTTGTGCTTTGCCAGACCAAGGCTGCCCCGCTCCCCTTCCTTTAACAAGTAAAAAAATATTAAATCAAAATCTCCTCTCCAAACTTTTGTTAATCTGCTGTTTTTTGTTTTTGCTTTTAGGTAATATCACAGCAGAGGCAAGATGTCCAGCAAAAGTCGTGTGAAGGCAAAGACCGCGAGGAAGCGCCCTCAGCGTGCGACCTCCAACGTCTTTGCCATGTTCGATCAGTCACAGATCCAGGAGTTCAAGGAAGCCTTTAACATGATCGATCAGAACCGTGACGGCTTTGTGGACAAGGAAGATCTGCATGACATGCTGGCCTCTCTGGGTAATTATTATTTATTTTTTTTAACTTTTATCATTTTCGGTATCATGCGGACATTTTGTGTACAATATGCATGTGACAAAGAGTTGGGGATCATTTTTTTGTATTCTGCAAGTTTTTGTGAAATGATGAACTACTCTTTAAAAAGTTTCGGACATGATGTCTGATTCTGATCAGAATGAACTTGTGGTAGGGAGTTTCTGTTTAGGGTTTGTTTGACTTCATACCAGATGAGGTAACGAGTTAACTCTCCGGACAGGAATAGGTGGAGTATGTCAGAAGTTATGGCCATCTCTCAAGTGGGTGTGGCCTTTTTTGCCCTGTCACTTTGGGAAGCTAATTACATGAAGGTTGTATTGGGTATAACCGCATATCTGTAATAGTTAAGCACTAAGCATCACCCTGACGGTATCGATTAATATTTTAGAGGCAAAACATAGTTTCTTATAGTTTCTGAAGTGTTATACAGGGTGTTTGCCATGAAAGCCAATGGTATATCATGAACACCTAAAACACTATGTTTAAATTGTTTGGCTGAATGGACTTGGCCTTTATAAAAGCAGTTCTGAATGGAAACCTCCTACGAGTTCTTCCTTGCTAAGCTTTTACTACTCTGGAACTTCACACCTGGCATGATTCATGTGGTGACATGTACGATAAGCATGGAGTATCATTTGTTTTGCAGTCTGCAAGCAAAGGTCTCTTTTAGCTGTCAGATAAATGTTTTAACAAGTTTCATCTGTTAGATTTACACTAATGCTCAAAGTTTTGTAGCACGTTTACAGAGTGTGAATTTGGCTGTTGCATTAGTATTGCGACTTGAAATGAAACCCATATGCAGTTTGAGTGTCTTGTTTTTGTGCAGTATAACAAATATAATGATTTGTAGTGATCCGTAGAGAAATTAATAAAAATTCCAACATTTCTTTCAACATCTATTTTTGGTTTGTGAAATATTAAAATCTGTGTATCTTTACACGTGTTTTTTATTGTGCTGTTCCACACCTTATTCAGATTTCTCTCTCTTTATTTAATTTTCAGGTAAGAACCCGACTGAAGCCTATTTGGAGGAGATGATGACTGAGGCCCCTGGGCCTATTAATTTCACAATGTTCCTCACTATGTTTGGAGAGAAACTGAACGGCACTGACCCAGAAGATGTGATCCGTAACGCCTTCGCCTGCTTTGACGAAGAAGGAACCGGTAAGCGCATTTAACCTGCAGAATCTTACAGACCACAGATTATTTAATTTAGTTTTCATAAATAATAGATGCTTGTTCTAGATCCTGGAAAAACAGCACGTTATTTCATCATAAAGAAAAAGTAACAATGCCTCTTAGCTCTAAAGAGAATTTACTGAACATTGTGTTTGTTAATAAACATTATTGAACTATTGAATTCTGTAATCTACACTTTTGTTTAATCGATCATCTGTCCACAAACCATTCTTGTCTACTCAGGCTTTATCCAGGAAGACTACCTGCGGGAGCTTCTGACCACAATGGGTGACCGCTTCACAGATGAGGAGGTCGACGAGCTCTTCAGGGAAGCCCCAATCGACAAGAAGAACAACTTTAACTATGTGGAGTTCACGCGTATCCTCAAACACGGAGCCAGAGACAAGGACGACTAAATACAGAAACGCATCTCTAGTCTTTCCTTTTTAATCTTCGTTCTCACTTAAAGGAGCTATACCTAACGATTCTGGAAATATTCTGAGATAAATTCCAACCTCAAAAATCTGCCAGGCTGCTTTTTGTTTGTGTGTGATTTATTTAAAGGTAAACTTTAAGGGGGGAAACATGTTTAGTTTAAGACAAATCACGTGTTAAAGTATGTATATCACCCTGTTTTTTGAACGTGTCCAGATTTGGACTTGGCACAGTTGTTTGTTTTTGGGGTATGAGGAAGTTTCACAGTGGGTTACTTTAAACATAATTAATTCTGTTGTGTTTATGCCTTATTAATTATATTTGATTATATCTATGTATTTTAGGCCCTAATTGTTTATCCCACTAAAGTGTAACTTTAAGTAAACACAACAAACACTTGATGTAGATGCAGCAGAACTGCACATAACAGTCTTGGACCTTCTGGAGGTCTAGTTTCTCAGTGCTTTAACGTGGTAAAATGTGAAGAGGTGGTGGGGTCCATAAGCATATTTGCTGTTATGTACCGATCCAGCTGAATTTTTACATTTTATAATAAATATGAACTTTTTTTCAATAAATCACCTAAACTGTAACGTCTACTGGCTTTTCTCTATTTATTTAGCAACATTTCTTTTTTCAAGAAGGTGAAGGGGCCTTTTTTTTTTTTATTTTAGATTGTGTGCTTATGTGTTCAGGTAAACCTCTGATTGTGCAGTAAGATTATACACATGGGTGCTTTTCTCCCCCACATACCAAAGCTGTTTCCCCCCTCATACCAGTCAGCATGCTCCAGCTTGCTTGGGCTTAGTTCTTCTGGAATTCTACAGCTTTCAAAACTAGGGTTAGCATAAGAAAAAAGTTCATATTCAAAAATATATTTAATTAAAATTGCAGATACATTAGTGACATGTAGTGTGTATGTAGAAGATGAGAAATAATTCAGTGTTGATAAATGTGTTCATAAAATTGTTCAATCCACAAAGGCAGCAGAGTGTAGCAGCATAAAAAAGCAACTTTCATTATCAAATGAATAAACAATTATATAGATCTTATTCTAACTTGTGTTAACAAATACAAAAAAAAGAAGGCTAAGGACGAGGTTTATGGATGTGGTGAGGGAAGACATGCAGGTAGTTGGATTAAAAGAGGCAATTTTAGAGGACAGGGGGTATGGAGACGGATGATCTGCTGTGGAGACCCCTAATAGGAGAAGCTGAAAGAAGAACTATTTTATTATTACAAGATTGTAAGAAAATGCTATATGAATTTTGTTCAGAATAAAGTGAGGTATTGTGTAGTTTTTGTTTGTGGACACTTTTGACTAAAAGACAGGAGGTGGAGCTGGAGGTAGCAGAGCTGAAGATGTTGAGGTTTTTGTTGGGAGTGACAATGAGGATGGATAGGATTAGAAATGAGTTTATTAGAGGGGAGAGCACATGCAGAACGTTTTGGAGACAAGGTGAGGGAGGTGAGATTGGGATGGTTTGGACATGTGCAGAGGAGTGACATGGGGTCTATCAGTAGAAGAATGCTGAGGATGGAGCCACCAGGAAGGAGAAAAAGAAGAAGGGCATGGAGGAGGTTTATGAATGTGGTAAGGGAAGAGGCAGATGTAGAGGAAGCCACCAATCTCCAATCCAGTTTGATTCCAAAGGTGTTCAATGGGGTTGAGGTCAGTGCTCTGTCTCAGGCCATTTGAGATCTGAATGCTGATTAGCCATGTTTTTATAGAGCTTGCTTTTTGTACATTTCTGTACATGCTGGAAGAGGCTTCTCAGATTTTCTCTTTCTCTTTTTATTGATTCCTTTCTTTTATTTACCTAGTTTTTTCTTTTTAAAATCAACACAGTATGACACATTCCTTGTACATGCAACTAATGATGCATGGCAGTGAATGTTATTCTGAATTTATTAATAAACACTAATGTTTTTATACCAAACCATATTTAAGCAGCACTCAAATAAACGTATTATAAATGTTGGCCATCGCACGAGCCAATAATGAACTTAATGAATTGCTGCCTTGGTCGTGTCTCCATTCAATGCACCCTATCTAGGGTTTTTTTCTTTTCTGGCACCATGTGGATTAGATTAGCCCCGCCTACCACAGCGTAGTTGAGCCAATAGGGATCCAACAGACCGCGCATGCGCACATTGATTCCGAAAATGGCAAGATGGCACGCCGAGTCATTCAGCAGCTGCTGATCTCTTTGGGTAAAGTATATATTTTAATAACTGTAGTTTAAGTCGTATTTAGGGTGTCTGAACGTTTCGGTTGAGACGCCAGTCTAATTTTGTAAATGCTGATTGCAGAACATGAAACTCGGTGAGAAACTCCGCTTCCGGGTGCGAGTTCAATGGCACAAGGGCACCTGAAAGTGCTGTAATGCGACTGTGGGAATGTTCATTATGATCATATAACCTGCCTGATAATGTGCAAAACATATTTAATTCATCTTGTTATGGAAACAACTTGGGACTTTCAGCCAACGAAAGTGATGAAGTCCATCACCACATCTGTTAATAATAATAATAATAATAATAATAATAATAATAATAATAACAATAATCTATTATTATTATTATGTGCACATTTATCAAAAAGCATTCGTTTCTCCGTTTTTATTTAAGTATTTGATATTAATTCATTTTCTCCAATAAATGTATAGCAGCTACAGTCTCCTTCTGCTGTCAAAGTAGGGGTCTAAGTATTAGGGTCTAAGAGCTTATTTTCCAGATGTTTATCATAAAGTACTTTATTTAGTCAATTTTTATCGATGTAACAGTAAGAATACAAGGCTGTTTACACACACAATATAAAGATAAACAGTATATTAATATATTCTGAATATACAGTATAAAAAGGTTAAGAATAATATTTATATATATAATATGTATACATACACATACAGTAAAACCCTGTTGTACGAGCGACCTCGCTCGCAAAATCTTACCCTGTTTCACGAGCAAATTTCAAAGGCACGAGCGAACCCACGCTGCCGGTACATACATACACACACACACACACACACATCACATTTTAGAGTTTGCTTTTATTGACACCTGTGCAATAATCATGCTAATCAGCATCTTGATACGCCACACCTGTGAGGTGGATGGATTCTCTCAGCATAGGAGAAGTGCTCACTAACACAGAATTAGACAGGTTTGTGAACAATATTTGAGAAATAGGCATTTTGTGTACATAGAAAAAGATCTTTGAGTTCAGCTCATGAAAAATGGGGGCAAAAACAAGTGTTGCGTTTTATACATTTGTTCAGTGTATATACACATACATGAATTAAACAGAAGGGATGGATGGATATGTGTGACGGATATGGACACAAGTACAGATTAAAGTGACCTAGTGTGCTTGTCATTAAAGTGTCCATGTGCTGGTATAAAGATATATATATATATATATATAACACTTCAATAGTAAGGACCAACGTCACGTTATTCATTAGAGTTTATTGAATCACAGAATTGGGCATTGAACTCGTGTCCAATAAATTAGTAAATTAATAAAACTAGTAATACCACTGTACTAGTAGTTTCACTGATTATAACTGAATATAAAACTGCATAAGTTATGCAGATTACAGAGTCGTGTTATGTCTGTCCATCCATTTGATCATTAATATTATAAAATAATAAATGAGAGGGGCCATGGCAACTTTGATATAATGGTTGCTATAATGCATTATTAATTTAATTTTGGTCCATGGCCCACTGTCCTGTTTGATTTTTGGCCTTCATAGGAAGGGGTTTGGGCACATCGTGTAATAGCCGTGTAACACTGAATAGTGGCATTCAAAAAAATAAAACAATTCTCCAGTCTGATTCCTTTTTTTTTTACATTTATTTGTATTTTTTTTTACCACTATAGGTGAAGGATGTCATAGCGCTCTTTCATGGCTCTGAAAGTGGTGCGAAGGCTGCATGTGCTGCGGCAAGCAGCTTTTCCTCACCCGCTCTGTCCCACCACTCTGAATGTGTCTGTTAGACAACACATATGCCTTCCAGGCGTTCCCACCTTGTTCCAGGACGGCCGTCATGCTCTCCCCGTTAAAGAGGGAAAGCTGTGCATCACGACTCGCGAGCCTCTCTTTCTCGTGACCGGATCCATCCTTCCCGGTGACCCCTCGACAGGAGGGGCGCTCACCTCTCTGTTGCATGGCCTAAGCTCTGATGAGGAACGTGCCTTTAAAGAGCGCCTCGTCTCCTGCAAGACTTCTCAAGAGGTTTTGCACCTTGTACACTCCACGCCACATCTCTCAAGTGCAGGAGCTGTTGCTGTTCTCCATCGACTGGCTGATCTGGAGCAGGATGGAGCCAAAGGACTTAAGGAGCCCGAGGTGCTGCTCTCTGATCCGGTTTTAAACAAGTTGTGCATGAGGTTACATCAAAAAGCTGGCGAACTAGAAGACAAGGTGGTGGTGAGAGCGCTGCTGGGCTCCACACGCCTGTATTTAGACCCACAGAGTTTCCTAGTGATGAGGTTAATGTCTGAGAGCCAGGCGCGGCTAAACACAGGACGCTTGAGCATCGGGACGCTGTGCGAGTTAGTGCAAGCGCTTTTCGCAGTAAATGGGCCGGATTGTGGCATCCTAGACCAGGCTATGAGGCAGATCCAGGACAAAGATCCAACTCGTTGGAATTCCAGTGAGCTGACCTTCATCTATAAAATGCTAGCTGCAGGGTTGGGTGAGGGTGGACGTTATCAGGAACTGCTGAATGAAATGAACACCAGAGCACTCAGACTTGCCACTAGAATGGACCCCATAACAGTCAGTGAAACATTAGGAGCTCTTATGATGCTGGGCCAAAAACAGGCACTCCCACTGGTGATAGCATTATGCAAACAGGCCGTGCGTCACGTGGAGAGCTTTACGGATACAGAACTGTCTAATGTATTGAATGCACTTATGTACTATGGACACAGCGATCGCTTTCTCGTCGTGGCTCTGGAACGCCATGTACCCAAAATAGCCTTCACGGCTCATCCCGAGACAGTAACCAGGGTAATGCAATATTTCGGGTGGCGGCGCATTTTTTCTCCTCCTGTTTTTGACGCGGTGGCTGAAAGCTTTGTGTACAGGGCAGACGACTACACCACGGACCAGGTATCTCGGCAGATAGTGGCGCTGGGAACGGTGGGATACGTACCTCAGGAGGCTGGGCGACTTTTCCGGAAGGTGGAGTCCGTCCTCAATGCACGTTTTTCACACTTCCAGCCTCGAACGCTGGTCGAGTTGCTGCATGCATGTACCCTGCTGCAGAGATTTCCACTCAACTTTGTGTCAAAGGTCTTCAGCCCATTTTTCCTACAACAGCTTCAGGGTAAGGGGGTCTATCTGGTACCTACACCTTTTTTTTCTTTTCTTTTCTTTTCTTTTCTTTTCTTTTCTTTCAAACCAAAATATACAGTGGGTACGGAAAGTATTCAGACCCCCTTAAATTTTTCACTCTTTTTTATTTTGCAGCCATTTGCTAAAATCATTTAAGTTCATTTATTTCCCTCATTAATGTACACATAGCACCCTATATTGACAGAAAAACACAGAATTGTTGACACTGTTGCAGATTTATTAAAAAAGAAAAACTGAAATATCACATGGTCCTAAGTATTCAGACCCTTTGCTCAGTATTTAGTAGAAGCCCCCTTTTGATCTAATACAGCCATGAGTCTTTTTGGGAAGGATGCAACAAGTTTTTCACACCTGGATTCAGGGATCCTCTGCCATTCCTCCTTGCAGGTCCTCTCCAGTTCTGTCAAGTTGGACGGTAAACGTTGGTGAACAGCTATTTTTAGGTCTCTCCAGAGATGCTCAATTGGGTTTAAGTCAGGGCTCTGGCTGGGCCATTCAAGAACAGTCACAGAGTTGTTGTGAAGCCACTCCATCGTTATTTTAGCTGTGTGCTTAGGGTCATTGTCTTGTTGGAAGGTAAACCTTCAGCCCAGTCTGAGGTCCAAAGCACTCTGGAGAAGGTTTTCGTCCAGGATATCCCTGTGCTTGGCCGCATTCATCTTTCCCTTGATTGCAACCAGTCGTCCTGTCCCTGCAGCTGAAAAACACCCCCACAGCATGATGCTGCCACCACCATGCTTCATTGTTGAGACTGTACTGGACAGGTGATGAGCAGTGCCTGGTTTTCTCCACACATACCGCTTAGAATTAAGGCCAAAAAGTTCTATCTTGGTCTCATCAGACCAGAGAATCTTATTTCTCACCATCTTGGAGAACTCCATGCGGGTTTTCATGTGTCCTGCACTGAGGAGAGGCTTCCGTCGGGCCACTCTGCTATAAAGCCCCACTGGTGAAGGGCTGCAGTGATGGTTGACTTTCTACAACTTTTTCCCATCTCCCGACTGCATCTCTGGAGCTCAGCCACAGTGATCTTTGGGTTCTTCTTTACCTCTCTCACCAAGGCTCTTCTCCCCCGATAGCTCAGTTTGGCCGGTCGGCCAGCTATAGGAATGGTTCTGGTCGTCCCAAACGTCTTCCATTTGAGGATTATGGAGGCCACTGTGCTCTTAGGAACCTTAAGTGCAGCAAAAAATTTTTTGGAACCTTGGCCAGATCTGTGCCTTGCCACATTTCTGTCTCTGAGCTCTTCAGGCAGTTCCTTTGACCTTAATGATTCTCATTTGCTCTGACATGCATTGTGATCTGTAAGGTCTTATATAAACAGGTGTGTGGCTTTCCTAATCAAGTCCAATCAGTATAATCAAAAATTTCTGGACTCAAATGAAGGTGTAGAACCATCTCAAGGATGATCAGAAGAAATAGAGAGCACCTAAGTTAAATATATGAGTGTCACAGCAAAGGGTCTGAATACTTAGGACCATGTGATATTTCAGTTTTTCTTTTTTAATAAATCTGCAAAAAGGTCAACAATTCTGTGTTTTTCTGTCAGTATGGGGTGCTATGTGTACATTCATGAGGAAAAGAAATGAACTTAAATGATTTTAGCAAATGGCTGCAATATAACAAAAAGTGAAAAATTTAAGGGGGTCTGAATACTTTCCGTACCCACTGTATATTCTTCTGTGGTGCTGTGGTCAGAATTGGCACTGGTGATGTACACCTGCTTACTAATAAGTTTACACTGGATTTAGAGAAGCTAACAAATTACTAGGGAGTAATTTTGAATTGAGTGTATACAGTATTCGTACATTATATTTTTAATTAGAGTCTTGTTTCCTGTCAGAGGGCAGTGTAATGGATCAGGGAGTGTTGGCTCAGCTTACACAACTCTACATGACTATGAAACTGGAATGTCCATTCTATCGGGTGTGTTTATTCTTTCTCTACATCTAAACTAGCAGGTCAAGTCAAAATGCCTATTTAATACTTAATCTTTTTTTGGAATAATATTTAGGGTCCACAATTTTTACCCAAGCTGCGAGTAAAGTCATTTCTGTATCCTGGGTGTTCATTGGAAAGTCTGGCAGACCCTCACCTTTATAACTGGGTGAAGAATGGCCTCGTGGATTTGCTGGGAGATCAAACTTACTTCGCCTCCAAAGTCCTTACACCATATTGTTACACACTTGGTAATGTATGAAGACATTCTAAACGTTTATTATTTAACACAATAAATATGCTTATGTACAGCGAGAACAAGCTCTGTAGTATTAGCGGTTTACTCCAGCACACCAGATTCATTTGCCGAATAATAGCTGGTGTTAAACTGTAAAACATCGTGTTCTGCGATTATAGAAGCCAACAAACTATTTATCAATGTCTTAAAAAAAACCTTTTTCTTCAGATGTGGAGATAAAAGTAGATGAAGATGGCTTTGTCTTACCGGCCAGCCATGTTGATGAAGTATATAAAAGGTAATAGAGTTTAAAATAACATATTCGAGTAGGTTCATGTTTGAGTCCGTGTTAATAAGCATATCTTTATATACACAATCAGAATTGCTGTTTGTATTGATGGGCCGAAGCGCTTTGCTGCTAATGCCAGACATCTTTTGGGGAAGGAGGCTATTAAGCAGCGACACCTAAAGATTCTTGGATATGAAGTGGTTCAGGTAAGTTTTATAGCCAAGGTTTGGTTTATTCAGTCATTTTCTTGTGTGAGATATATAATAAAAAAATATATTGTTCTGGGCAACATAAAAGTGAATAATGCATGGACATGTACATAGTCGGGATTGTTTATAAAAATAAATTGAGACGCTAACGCCCCACCTTCATTTCTCCTTAGCTTCCCTATTACGAGTTTGAAAACCTAAAGGACAAGGTAAACATCGTGGAATACCTGCACAAGAAGATTTTCCCTCACACCTACCGCTTGACCTGGTGATCACTAGCTTTCCATATGCAGCAGGTTTCATGGCAGACTCATTCCCTCAAACATATGAAGACTACTCATGATACTAAAGTCACAAATTGCCTCTGTTTCAATACATAAACAGATTACCGTCGCACACGTCGCAATGCTGATGACTTGTTTTTCTTTTTTAATGATCATGTCCTAGTATCTAATGTATTTTTTTTTCTTTCAGACTTGTACTATAATAGTACTATATAAATTATTTGTTTAAATAAACCAAAAGGGCCATGGTGCTTTTTTAATGTTGTCATTCATCATTAAATAATAAGGAATTTAAATTCAGCTGAAATTTCACATGATCATGCCGTGTTTCATGGAATCATATGCGTTGGTATGTTATCTTCAGATTGTAGCACACTGTTAATAATGGGATGGGGGGAAGCACTTTTTCAAGAAAATCAAATCCTGTACCCACATTGCCAAATATAGAATAATTTATTTGTTGGTAGCTGGCAACCCATTGTTGCTGTACAAAGTCATTGAGGTACTTTTATTTAGAAACAAAATAGAGAGAATTGTATATATGATCAAAAGTTAATCAAACAAAAAAAAGGTCTGTAGTTCCTTTTAACGATTATCTCCTGACACTTAGTTGAAGTGACTATTACTTATTAGACAAGAACATAAGCAGGGCAAAAGAAAGCCTGGCTGTGTTTACAGTTGTGAATACTTTTAAATCATTAACCCCCAGAGAAATTGATCTTATATGAACCCTTCCCTTCTTCTTTTTTTTTTTTTTTTTTTCCTTTTTTTACAAAACTGAATGCAAGAATCGCAGTGTTTTACATGTCGGATGCATAATTGTACTGTATGATGCATACGTTTTAAGAAAGTTAAGACAAGTTCATTGTGTATTTACGATGCTGGAATTTGAGGAAGTCCAAATTCGTCAACCAGAACTCCATCCTGTTTCGGGGGAAAAAATGAAAAGATGCTGAATGCATTATTGCTGACAAAGCAAATTAAAAAGTAAAGAACACCACTAGATATATTTAGATCTAAAGCAAACATCTCAGCCATATAGTCAACTTTGGTGTTTCTACTTACCCGGTTGGTGCTTCTCTCTCCTGGAGTGCTATCTGGTATAGCTGGAGCTGAGGAGGCCTCGTCGAGGTAAGAGCTGTCATCGTCCAAAAGGAGCTCGTCTCCAAGTGCGTCCAGTTCTAACAAGCACAACATAAATTCATAATAAAAAAATAAAACAAGTAAATAGTAAAAGCTTCAATAGGGAGGACTACACTACCATTAAGTCTTTGATTGTAACATGGATTTTGGTACCATATGGGTTGATCTGAGATTTCACACAACAGTCAGAAAACTGAGTGAGTGACTGGTGAATAAGTAAGGTCAGAGGAAACATCAAATTTCAATGGAGTTATTAAAAAAAATCAGACAAATCCACCAGTTTTTCAGATGCTGAGCTAAAAAATTATTCAGACTGATACAATAACTGAAAAAAAAAGAAAGCCTCCATCTTCATATACTAACCTGCTTCTAGATCATCTTCATCAATATCCGGCACTCCATAACTGCGGCTCAGAGCCTCCTGGACTTCATTAGCATCCTCCATCATGTCCTCCAACTGGTCTTGAAGATCCTACAACCCATGTTACGTTTTATCCACAGCACATAAGATCACATCATTGGTCATACACACACACACACACACACACACACACACACACACACACACACACACACACACAAGGTAGTATCAAAGTTTTGAGACTAATGATGCTATTATAATTATGCTATTCTGGCCACGTGCGTTACCACGTCTGCAATTTCTTTATGGACAGCAAGAATAAAGAGCAAATGTGAAATTCTGAACGAAACTGAATGTGCGCTTTAAGAGCAGTAGAACAATACTAGAAGACGATGAAACATCAATGAGCTACAATGAGCTTCACCGCCGAAACCGTTTGCCAACTTATGCGTGATGATCGTCGGAGTACCCTGTTGCTGCCAAGTTCGTCCCCAGGCTGCTGACCCAGGAGCAGAGGAAACTCCGTCAGAGTCCTTTATATCGAGGGTGTATCATTACAGGTGACGAAACCTGGGTGTACAGGTACGACCCTGAGACGAGGCAACAGTCTTCACAATGGAATCGCCCATTATCTCCACACAAAAAAAAACAAGGCAGGTCCATAGCTTTTCCAAGTGCATGCTCATCGTCTTATTTGCCATTCGCGGCATTGTGCATGGAGAATACGTCCCCGCGGGCCATAGTAAGTTCCACTGCTGGGTTTTAAGGCGCCTGAAAGAGGAAATTCGACGAAAGCGACCGGATCTTTGGTGCACTAGTCTCAAAACTTTTGTATACCACCTCGTACAACACTATATAATAACAGGAAAGTTTTCTCTATATGGCTTGTTTTGCCTGGTGTAATTTGCTGTTTACCTCAATCTGATCAATCTTCACATTTTTGTAAGCCTTCTTCATTTCTTTGGCTCCAATCTTCATAGCGTCCACCTGTCAAACAGGAGTCAATCAAGTAGCTAAGTCAGCTCACAGGAAACAAATATTACATACTGATTATTTGCTTAAAAAAACAACAACACACTCCTAATGTAATCCTAATTGAATTTGAAAGATTCTTTACTACATCAGTATAACTATACAGAAGCATTTGTTGTTTGTGTTTCAGTTAGCATAATATACTTAGCTGTACCTTAATAAGTACTATAGTCAGAAGAGAACTGAGGGAGTTTCGGGGAAAAAAAAAAGAAACTGTTCTTACAGTTGTTTTTGTGTCTTTAAGTGTCTGAATGGTGTAGTTGGCCTGCTCCATGTTAAACGACTGCTGCATCAGCTGATCTCTCTGTCCTTCATACCTGCGTGCGAACGGCCGCCCCCCCACACACAGAATTAAAAACCAATTACGATGGCAGAAAAAGGTTGGTCTATAGCAAATTATACTTACATTCTTTTCTGTTTAAGCACTCGCATTGCTTTCTGCTTTACCATATTCTGAAAGACACAATGGTCAACAATATTAGCAAATCAAAATCCAATGAATGTTCTCGCACTCCTAATAAACCCAGCAATTAGGGGGGCACAAGCCAGTGCACTCTTAGTGCCGGTCCCAAGCCCCGGTAAATGGGGAGGGTTGCGTTAGGAAGGGCATCCAGCGTAAAACATGTGCCAAAATCAAATATGCGGATCACAAATGAGAATTTCATACCGGATCGGTCGAGGCCCGGGTTAACAACGACCGCCACAGGTATCGTTAGCCGACAGGGTACCGGTGGAAATTGGGCTACTGTTGGCCGAAGAAGGAGAAGGAGAGGAGGAAGACGTCTACAGAGACGGCAGGAAAAGGAGCAGTGTAGGAGAGTAGAGGTTCGGGTTGGTACTTTAAATGTTGGTACTATGACGGGTAAAGGGAGAGAGGTAGCTGATATGATCGAGAGGAGAAAGGTAGATATGCTGTGTGTTCAGGAGACCAAGTGGAAAGGGAGTAAGGCCAGGAACATTGGAGGTGGGTTTAAACTGTTGTATCATGGTGTGGATGGGAAGAGAAATGGTGTAGGGGTGATTCTGAAGGAAGAGTACAGTAAGAGTTTAGTGGAGGTGAAGAGAGTTTCTGATAGGGTGATGATCGTGAAGGTGGAAGTTGAAGGGATGATGATAAATGTCATCAGTGCCTATGCTCCACAAGTTGGCTGTGAGATGGAGGAGAAGGAAAGATTTTGGAGTGAATTAGATGAAGTGGTAGATAGTGTACCTAGGAAAGAACGATTGGTGATTGGGGCAGACTTTAATGGGCATGTAGGTGAAGGGAACATCGGTGATGAGGAGGTGACGGGTAGGTATGGTTTTAAGGAGAGGAATGTGGAAGGGCAGATGGTGGTAGATTTTGCTAAAAGGATGGAAATGGCAGTGGTGAACACGTATTTTAAGAAGAAGGAGGATCATAGGGTGACGTATAAGAGTGGAGGAAGGTGCACACAGGTGGATTATCTTCTGTGTAGGAGATGCAACCTGAAGGAGATTGGAGACTGTAAGGTGTTGGCGGGGGACAGTGTAGCTAGACAGCATCGGATGGTGGTCTGTAGGATGGTTTTGGAGGCGATGAAGAAGAGGAGGAAAGTAAGGATTGAAAGAAGAATAAGATGGTGGAAACTAAAGGAGGAAGAGTGTAGTGTGAGGTTCAGGGAAGAGGTCAGACAGGGGCTTGGTGGTGGTGAAGAGGTGCCGGATGATTGGGCAACTACTGCAGGAGTGATGAGGGAGCCAGCTAGAAAAGTACTTGGTGTGACATCTGGAAATAGGAAGCAAGACAAGGAGACGTGGTGGTGAAATGAGGAAGTGCAGGAGAGCATTAGGGGAAAGAGGTTGGCAAAACAGAAGTGGGATCGACAGAGTGATGAGAAAAGTAGGCAGGAGTACAAGGAGATGCGGCAGCAGGTAAAAAGGGATGTGGCGAAAGCCAAGGAAAAGGCATACGAGGAGCTGTATGAGAGGTTGAACACTAAGGAAGGAGAAAAGGATTTGTATCGATTGGCCAGGCAGAGGGACCGAGCTGGGAAGGATGTAATGCAAGTTAAAGCAATAAAGGATGGAGATGGAAATGTGTTGACTAGTGAGGAGAGTGTGTTGAGAAGATGGAGGGAGTATTTTGAGCAGCTGATGAATGAGGAAAATCAGAGAGAGAGAAGGTTGGAGGATGTGGAGTTGGTGAAGCAGGATGTAGATAGGATTAGTAAGGAGGAAGTGAGAGCAGCGATTAAAAGGAAGAAGAATGGAAAATCGGTTGGACCAGATGACATACCGGTAGAAGCGTGGAGATGTTTAGGAGAGATGGCAGTGGAGTTTTTAACCAGATTGTTTAACAGGATTCTGGAAGGGGAAAGGATGCCTGAGGAATGGAGAAGGAGTGTGCTGGTACCGATCTTTAAGCATAAGGGAGATGTGCAGACCTGCAGTAACTACAGGGGAATTAAGTTGATCAGTCACACCATGAAGTTATGGGAAAGAGTAGTGGAAGCCAGGCTGAGAGAAGAGGTGACCATCTGTGAGCAACAGTATGGTTTCATGCCGAGGAAGAGCACCATAGATGCCTTATTTGCTTTGAGGATGTTGATGGAGAAGTATAGAGAAGGACAGAAGGAATTGCATTGTGTATTTGTGGATTTAGAGAAAGCGTACGACAGGGTGCCAAGAGAGGAGTTGTGGTATTGTATGAGAAAGTCAGGTGTGTCAGAGAAGTATGTGAGGGTGGTGCAAGACATGTATGAGGACAGTGTGACGGCAGTGAAGTGTGCAGTAGGTACGACAGACTGGTTCAGGGTGAAGGTTGGACTGCATCAAGGATCGGCCCTGAGCCCTTTCCTGTTTGCAGTGGTGATGGACAGGTTGACAGATGAGGTCAGACAGGAGTCTCCCTGGACTATGATGTTTGCAGATGATATTGTGATTTGTGGTGAGAGTAGAGAGCAGGTTGAGAAGAGCCTGGAGAGGTGGAGATATGCGCTGGAGAGAAGGGGAATGAAAGTCAGTAGGAGTAAGACAGAGTACATGTGTGTGAATGAGAGGGAGGGCAGTGGAGGGGTGCGGTTGCAGGGAGAAGAGGTGGAGAAGGTGGAGGAGTTCAGGTACCTGGGGTCAACAGTGCAAAGTAATGGAGAGTGTGTTAGAGAAGTAAAGAAAAAAGTGCAGGCAGGGTGGAGTGGGTGGAGAAGAGTGACAGGAGTGATTTGTGATAGTAGGGTATCTGCAAGAATGAAAGGGAAAGTTTATAGGACTGTGGTGAGACCTGCGATGTTGTATGGATTAGAGACAGTGGCATTGAGTAAAAGACAGGAGGTGGAGCTGGAGGTAGCAGAGCTGAAGATGTTAAGGTTTTCGTTGGGAGTGACGAGGATGGACAAGATTAGAAATGAGTTTATTAGAGGGACAGCACATGTAGGATGTTTTGGTGACAAGGTGAGGGAGGCGAGATTGAGATGGTTTGGACATGTGCAGAGAAGGGACATGAATTATATTGGTAGAAAAATGCTGAAGATGGAGCCACCAGGTAGGAGGAAAAGAGGAAGGCCAAGGAGGAGGTTCATGGATGTGGTGAGGGAAGACATGCAGGTAGTTGGTGTGAAAGAGGCAGATGTAAAGGACAGGGTGGTATGGAGACGGATGATCCGCTGTGGCGACCCCTAATGGGAGCAGCCGAAAGAAGAAGAAGAAGAAGAAGTTCTCGCACTCCTAACCATCGTCAATGATTCAAGTAGTTCTAACATTAAACAGCAGTATTTCCAAGCATCAGACATGCATGTGAGGAGATTTCTGCAATAAAGTTGAAACATATTTAAGTAATTATACTTTATTAGTAGAATTTAGATGGTTTGTTTAGTGGAAAACTTTCGCATTTCCAAAAAACTATTCTTACTCCTTTTACTTTTAGTTAGCTTTACATTGTCCAAATACAGACGACTTGTTTAGTTTCTATTTTGTCCAGCAACCAATTTGCTAATTTATGTTTTCCGTTTATCGAGTACTACATTAACAAATCTATTTAAAACCGTAGAACCGAATTTTAGTTACATTTACTTGTAAATGTTCAAGTGCATTAAAAATGGATGCAAATTTTCACTCAGACATAAATTTCGCTCCTTACTTCCTCTTTTAACTATTATTTGTGAAAAAATCCGATAAATAAATGAATAAGGATGTCCTTTTTTTTGTCCTTTTACTTCTCTTACCTTTGATGGCCCATCTCTCATTTTTTTTATCTGATCCTTATATTTGATCAATTCAGCGTCGAGTCTGGATATCTTCTTATCAACGGACTCAGCCCGCGAATCAACCTGGGGTTTGGGGGAAATTAAAGAAATTGTCGTCGAAACTCACAGTGACAAGATATTATATATTTATTATAATCAGATATGTGGTGACATTTTTCTTGATTGCACATAACAGTGTCTTGCTGTCTGACACTATGATTCAATCACCTGCAAAAACATGTGTGACCGGTTTGGTCACACGACATCAACACGCCCTTTTACACTGAAGGAACTATTTAACACACGAACCATCCATTATGATCTACGGAGCTCTATCGGTGACATACCTGCTTAAAAAACGCTAGTGCATGATCATGACACATAGGAGTATAACCCTCAACATAAAGGGTGGGAGCAGGAGAATTAAAAGTAAACTCCACCCTGAAAGATTAAACGTGTTTATTAAAACGTGTGTTGTGCATATGACTGTGATGCTATCGAGGTTGATTGGTGCTTTTTTCCCATGTCGTGGTGTTCAAAACGACTAAAGAAATCTCGAACGCAGCAGATAAAGCTCAGGATCCATTCAGCTTCTAAAAGCATTCATCGTTTTCCATTGACATCCAGAATCCTATATTCAAATATATACACATTTCAACTTCGACACACAGTACTACACAGTCGTGCCGATTCACAGTAGAGACCCGGCTTGTTTCGTTACAGATCTAGCAAATGACTATGTGAAGCATTTTGTCTGGAAGCGGACAAGATGTTATTTCATCTGCTTCAGCTGAATGTACAGATGTACAGGAGGTAACAGAGCTGGATAAAGATTAAAGCGGCGCTGCAGCAGTGGCAGTCAAACGGCATTGTGGGTAATATATGGAACTGTTAACCCTAACAAATCAGTGAAATTGGTTAAACCAATTTTTTTCTTAACTGCATTCAATACAGGACGTGACTAAAAGTTACGTGACAATTGTAAACAATGGAATGCATTCAGGGTGGATTTTCTTGTGGAGAGGGTGGGGGCAGTAATAAAATACTGGGGGAAAAAAAAAAATTACTCCCCCCCCTAATTTTCAACCATCCAGTTTGGTTCACCTCGAGGCCTGACGACATGCTTTTCAGCTCAACACGTTTGTGAATAGTGTTTATTGAACACACTCCTTCCTGGAACACGTTTTCACGTCATTCAGGGTGGAATGTCATTCGTGTGTATCCAAAATGGAGGATTTGTTTCTTCAGAAAAAGAAATCAGTGAAATTGTTTATTAATATTTTCACGTTGGGAAATTAATCAATGATGATATACTCGTGTGAAAACTATTAAGAAGTCTCTATATAACACACACACACACACACACACACACACACACACACACACACACACACACACACACACACACACACACACACACACACACTGCTGGGTCAGGGCCAGCAGTCAAGGCAACAAGAGAACAATATATCAGACCGGACATCCATATATCTCACTGTAACTTTATTGCCACATATGTATATATATATTCTTTTAAACCTATAAGAATAAAATCCTATATGTCTATTTGCATCTCCAAGCACAGCGCCACATGACACAGCAAAATTCGCAACGAGGGACAAAAACAGTTAGCAAGCCGGCTAGCTGTCAAGATGTAGCATTGACCGATACAGCAATTCTATTTAAGTAGCTAAGCTAACATTACGGTTAAAAAAAATACACCAAAATGTGACTTGTTTTACCCACAAAAAAACACTTTCAATAAAGAGCCATTCATTTTAGCGACCCTATTGTGTGACACTACAAACCCCCCAACATTATTATAACAGCGACTGGGTCACTTTCATTGTTTATTTCCTCAGACAGCTCTTAAAAGTAGAATAAACTAAATACTTACGGTTCCTATGCAGTCTGTAAGGTTGGGAGGTGGTGCTTTAGGTTTTCCTTTCCCGAAAATGCGGTTCATGTTGACTCGTTTTCTTGTTGGTTTAAAATGTAGGAAATCCTAAAAACAATAATCAAATCGGGCTTCCTGACAACAGCAGAACGAACCACCCCAAAAATCCCGGAAGTAGGCTGACGCTGACGTCAGAGCTTAGTCACGTGATTCAAAGCCCCCCCCCCCCATCTAAAGCCGAGCAAGGGGTTGAATTTTCATCAGAGTATATATAAAATAATTGCTTTTAATTACAATTATTGTAAATAAACTAGTAGTCGTGAAGGTATACATTTATCTCAGTTTCAGATGGGTTCAGTTTCAGACATGCAAATTCTGGAACTACCTCAGTGTTCTCTATATCTATTAGGAAATTATCTCTAATGTCTACTTGATCTGAATATAATAAATAATTTATCGCGTTTCAAGGGGGAAAAAAGAAACTTTCACCCTGTACTATCTCTCTATCTCTGAACCAAGTCTACTACAGAGAGCTATCAGTATAATTATCCTTCGAATTACCCGAAGATCACCGCAATGCCTAATTAAGTTTGTTTTTTATTTTAATAAGCACTGGGAAAAGTCCTTTTTCAAATATTCAACCATCCAGTTTGGTCCACCTCGAGGCCTGATAGGTTGTGCATGTCGTAATGCTTTTCTGCTCATGGGTTAAAGAGCGTTTATTGAACATATTTGATCCTGGAGGCTCAAAACATTTTGGCCATTTCCCCTTTGGCCTCACTGATCAACAATTTTGTTTCACCCACAAAACTGTCACTCAAACAATGCAATGTTTTTCCACATGAATAGTTGAAGAGTCTGCTTTGTAAACCACATTCACCAGTTTCAATTTAGCTATGCCTAATATCTCATTTTTAACTCTTACAGATACTCTTTTTTTATCACAAATCATTCCTGCTATCACTCTTCTCCACCCACTCCACCCTGCCTGCACTATTTTCTTCACTTCTCTAACACACTCTCCATTACTTTGTACTTTTGACCCCAGGTACTTGAACTCCTCCACCTTCTCCACCTCTTCTCCCTGCAATTACACCCCTCCACTGCTCTCCATCTCATTCACACACATGTACTCTGTCTTACTCCTACTGACTTTCATTCCCCTTCTCTCCAGCATATACCTCCACCTCTCCAGGCTCTTCTCAACCTGCTCCCTACACTCACCACAAATCACAATATTATCCACAAACATCATAGTCCACAGAGACTCCTGTGTGACCTTATCTGTCAACCTGTCCATCACCACTGCAAACAGGAAAGGGCTTAGAGCCGATCCTCCCAACCTCCACCTTAAACCAGTCATTCCTACTGCACACTTCACTGCTGTCACACTGTCCTCATACATGTCCTGCACCACCCTCACATACTTCTATGACACACCTGACTTCCTCATAAAATACACATGTCTCTGCGGTCGTTGGTAACCCAGGCCTCGACCGATCCATTATAAATTTCTAAATCGTGAACCGCATATTTGATTTGGCACGTTTTACACTGGATGTCCTTCTTAATGCAACCCTCCCCATTTATCCAGGCTTGGGACCTGCACAAAGAGTGCACTGGCTTGTGCAACGTTAATGGCTGGGTATATAGTTGTAGAGTGTATACACAAATAAATCAGCCAATACAGAAATGGCTGTATTAATAAATAATTGCTATTAGGTCAAAATAAAACAGAAACATACTTCCATAACTGTATTATTTTAAATTTAGGGATTTAGTTTACAGGATTATATTGTATTTACATGATTATCAATAAAACATGTGTAACACACACACACACACACACACACACACACACACACACACACACACACACACACACACACACACACGTGTATCTTATTTATTAAATACAGATATTTTAACCTGCAGAGATACGTAGTAACCTCTAGAGGGAGACATAACCCCCTAAATAAAAATAAAGACTTTTGTCGCTCGGTTTTGCTTTGTGGGTTTCGAATTGAAAGACTTGATCACAGCCTGATAACCTGCTTTTTTTTTTATATGTTTTTCTAAATGAACACCCTTTCAAAGCAAAATTACGTACTAAATAAAAGCAATAAATAAATAAATAAATAACGCAACTGCCTTATTTTGTAACACTTCAGAGAATCAGAAGACAATACAATGATTATTATTATAATTTAAAAGGGATATTTTATGATTTCTGTGCATAATCAGTGCTATACAGCACATACGACCAAACGCATGTGGACACGCGATCATCATACCCATAAATGTTTGCTGAAAGTCTTGTTCCAGATGTAATCCTCATTATTCTTTGTGTAGATTTGCGTACATTCAGATAAAAGGGCATTAACGAGATCAGCCACTGGTGTTAGGTAAGTAGGTCTGGGGCTCAGTTGGTGTTCCAGTTAATCCCATAGTGGGGTTGAGATCAGGATTCTTAAAAATTTCCATTTAAAACTTTGTAAGCCGTACCATTACGGCGCTCGCAAGGTGCACACATGCTGGAACATGTTTGGGTCCTTTAGTTCCAGTGAAGGGAAATTGCAATATTACAATACTCGATATAATATTATTTATATATGATAATATTATAATATTCAATACATTTGTGTGTTTCCCATGATTCAATCCTACTTTTTACACATACAGTAAAGGCCTCTCAGTGGCATAACTAGAGGAGCATCAGCTGCAATAATTCTCATAGTTAATGTAGCCATATAAAATTGTAAAACAAAAGTGTGGTTCAAGTTGAGTCTACTCATTTAAAATGAGAAAAGACAGATTATGGTGGTAGATGACAAGAAGAAGTGCGAGATCTCTAACAGAACCATAGATTAGTGATGAGTCATGACAGAGTTCAAGAAGCTATGCTCTCAATCCTGCTGTATGTAATGGAGCTGCCATCCATAACACACAACCAAACCAGAGAGCATTTATCAAATAAGACAGCAGGAATATCCTCACTGGTGGCCTACAAAAGGATCTTTTGTAGGCATTTTTTCTCAACAGTCTCAACCGGTATGTGCTAAAGGAGATGACATTCTTTTTTTTTAAATGTATTGTTTTTAAATATTTTTTTTATGGCCCCGACATTTATATCTATTTCTAGAAGTGTAAAACATAAAGAAAAGATATTATGGACCTCAGACATCCCTCAGATTTACAATGCAAAATGTATTGTGGGTTTTATTCAAACGTAAACATGGTTTAATATATGAAATGGCTGTGAATGTTCGAGTCCTTGAGCAAGAACCTTGACTTTCAACGGCTCAGTTGTATGGTTAGGCTAAATTGGATTGCAAATATATTTGAATGAAAATTAAAAATGAAAAGCAAAAAAGCTTAATTACACTAGCGTAATTTCCGGATTATAAAGCGCACCCATATGTAAGCCGCACCCACTGAATTTGACAAAGATTTTAATTTTTAACATAAATAAGCCGCACCTGTCTATAAGCCGCATGAACTTTCTCTACACTGAAACTAATTAACTTTACACAGGCTTTAACGAAAGACACTAAATGCAATATGTTATGTGCATAACGCTGTTGCCAAGAAAAATAAAAAAGCACGAGTTTTGGAAACCTGTCTGTGCTTATATGATTTATGTTGCAACTGGAGTTAGTGAGCTCTCTCTTGACCCAGACTCAACTCGTTAAAACGGCTTGTATCTAAACAGTAGCCGACCAAGAAAGTCATTGTTCACTGTCTTCCTCCTTCCTTTCACAACTACAGTGGTACCTTGACCTACGAGTGCATTAATGTACGAGTTTTCCGAGGTACGAGCGGTCACACGGTCGATCTTTTTGCTTTGTTTGGTGAGCAAAAAATTGAAGCACGAGCTCGAGACGCCGCTGCTAGATGGCGAAGCGAAGCCAGAAAGCGAAGATTGTGACAAAAATTAAGATAAGCAAAGAATAAAATGTTAAAATGTTAAAGTTTAGGGATACGTAGTGTACAGTAGAGATAGAAAAAACGAGTTTTCCCTCCGCCTCCGCTTATCGCCTCTTACCCCCCCCCTCCACACACACACACACACACACACCCAACGGCATATTCGTTAGCTCAAGTCGTCTCATCTTTTAGTAAAATACACTGGATGAAACCTTATTATATCTTTACATACTCTTTCTATTATGTTTTTATACAAGATTTGTTATTTAGAAATGTATTTTCCAAATTAATAACATGAAACATAAAAACGGGGTGTCATTTTGAGGGTTGGAACGGATTAATGCCATTTTAAGTATTTTTAATTTGGAAAACTGATTTGATGTGCGAGCAAATTGAATTACGAACTTGTCCACGGAACGAATTAAACTCGTAGTTCAAGGTACCACCGTATTTCTCTCGGGAGTTTATCTTTTGTCATCGTCGTGCGCCACCAGTGAAAGTTTTTTCTCCCGATGCCGTGCAGCTCAGAACACAGGTGAAGTGTGTTTTTTCGTTTCAATACGGAAATTTAATTGGTCTAATGTTATGTCGCTCAGTTTTTTGTCTTGAAGTTTGTAAAACCGGGAAAAACCCAGGAAAAATCCATATCTTAGCCGCTTCGTTGTTCAAAACGTGGGAAAAAAAGTAGCGGCTTATAGTCCGAAAAATACGGTAAGTGATTTGGTTTGAATTAAACAAGATAATGCACTCAAGGAAGAAAGCAGTAAACTTAGTAAAACATTTATTTTCTTTAACTATACCGCGATTAGGTTACACATTCTGTATGTTACACATGCCATGTAATGAATTCCCTTTCATTAACATTTGCAAAGCAGAAATAACATTTATGTACATTATTATACATACATTAAAGGATAGAAATATCCAATCTTGTTGCTTTGAACGTTGTCATAAATAATTCTGCATACTGGTAACAATATTGGTTTAAGACCTGATGAGCCAAAAACAAGCTACAGAGATACCACGCAAACACAAATGCATTAAGTAAAAGTGGCAACTCACAGTCCCAGAACACCACATTAGTGTTTAGTCACTTTTGCTGCTCCAATTATTTACAATTTCTAAATAATTTGTTAACTTTAGCACATATGTAACAGTTGGCATACGGACACTTCCAGGACTTCTGAGGCAAACGGCTATGAACATACAAGTAAGATAAAATTTCACATGAATTGAAAAATGAATTTCACAGACATGACTTAGTATTTGTGCTACACGGTATGGCTCAGCCTGATGACAACTTAAGAGCGGCACAGAAATACACACAATACATCAGCAATCATTTCAGATACATAGAAACTATATTATACAGCCTATTTGTGTGGCATACATTGTTGAGTGTATTTCTGCTTACAATTTACAAGGAGAGGTTTAGATTCTACAATACAATAGAATAGAATAGTACTAAAAATAACTAATTATTAGTACGAATAGTACTAATAATTCCAAGTACACCATTACATACAGTTGACACAATGGTTGGAAACAGATAAGTATACTATATACACAAAAAATGCATTTTTATGTATAGACACATTGTAGTGTAAAATGGTGTCTATACAAATTTACACACATCTCAAAACAACGAAGTCAGTATAATGTTTGCTGCCTGACCTGGAATTCTCCAGCATGTCAAGACTAAGCCCTCTGCCCAATTAAAAAAAAAAGGTTTTACTGCAGGTGGAGGCAGTAATAGAGAACGGTACATAAACGCTGTGGTAAGCAGCGTAATAAAATAGCCATCATCAGGTAAACATGATTAGTAAGTTATTTTGAATAGACACATATACATGAAGAAAGGATTAAAGGGAGAACAGTAAGTTTGTGGTATAGTACAGGGTTTTACTCGTCACCAGCTTTTAGAAGTCCATTACTAATATCTGTTCAACGGTGGTCTGAAATGTGGGAATTGAAAGGATAAAACTTGCTTAGGAAGTTCTTGAGCCACCACAAGCCATTAGAACAGTTTCAGTGCACCTTGGCATAGATGATGAAAAGTCGCTGGAACAATACTTCAGCAACAAGCACCATTCATCCAAGCAAAATTCCATTAATTAGTGTTTTGTGCTGGTTTACTGTCTAATACATTGGTCCAAAGTCTTTCATAGACATTCCACAGAGTTGAGATCTGGTGATTGTAAAAGCCATAACATGTGATTTACATATGATCATTTTTATATCCATCAAAATATTTACCAAACCCTTGTGCCCTATATAGAGGCCACTACATTCCTGGAAAAGAACACACTCATCAAGAGGTTAAAATGATCAGTCAAAATAACCTGATTTGCAGTAATCAAGCCCTTTAAGCTGACCAGTGGACCCAAACTACAAAATGCCAACCATACATCAGAGCATTTTTTCCTTTGTCATTTCATGTAAAAATAATTTCTGCACAATGAGCGAAACATGCTGATACAAAAAAAATTTTAATTCAATTCAATTACTGACAAAAGAAAATATCTGGGATTCATAAATCATTTCAAAACAATTTAGGCCAAAATGGATGACAAATATGAAGAAATTACATTTGAGTGTCAATTTTCAAAAAGAGAAGGTCGTGGGAATAAAATTAAATTCAAGTGAAACAATGTGCTGAGATATTAAAACTCCTACTAGTTTATGTTATTCGTTTATACCAGTTGTGCTTGAGGTTACAGATCATATTGTGTCATTTAACGTACACAGGTAGTGCAGGAAAGAAGAAAAAGGACTATATTATACTAATTTATTATATTATCATATATTATTACTTGTAAAATGCAGTCTGATCTCAATTTATGTTAATTAAAACAGATTGTCTGCTCAAACTTTTAAACCCATAAGACAATTATACTTTTGGTGGTTTTTGGTTTGGGGTGTCCTTTTTAGTGTTGTACAACCCTGCATTTAATGGCTAGTAGAACCTTCCCTACTGGCAAAAACCAAATATTGTCTGTAGCTGTTGATCAGACCTGACCACCAGTATGGAAGTACTACCTATTTCCTGTTTCTGTTCAATAGTTCTCAGATTTCTTGAACAAAAAGTCCTCTTCAAGTCAAGTCAAGTCAATGCATGAGACCGATGCTACATTAAACCATGCATTTTCTTCCATTTTGATGGTTGTTTGGGTCACCATCGCTTTGCATTATTCAAAATGTATGAAGCATAAGAATTATGGACTGCATTGGATATTTTTCTGTAAAACTCATTGTTAACCCAGTGATTGCCAGCTGTTCGGAACCTCGAAGCAAAACAGCCAAAGAAATACTCATACTGCACCCTTCATCATGTTGAAGATCTAGAAGGTGCTTTTGTCTCTTCTGTCTGCAGGATATTGCCCCAAAGGTTTTTTATGTTGGCATTAAACATCCTGATAGACTTTTGAAATCTTAAGATGTATAGCAAGACTCCATGGATTCCTTGTATTAACACCATTCTTGCTCTGTGTGTTTGTTAGTGTGGTCACGCACACAGAGAACAGCTAGTTCTAGAGATTTTTATTGATAACATTGGATTTTCTTTTCACATTTTTTAACACTACACGCTGTACACTTGGTGTAATCTGCTGAATGGCAATGCCTTAGGAGAGAGCCAGCAGTAACGAATTTCCTCTATTTTGTAGGTAGTTTGTCTTATTGTGACAAACATCTGCAAATCACCCCTTAAATCTTATCTCGCTACTTGGAACACCCAAAGCCAATTAGCCTAGGAGAAGCCTAGGAGACGTTGTTCGCCCAGAGTTTCACATAGTTTATTGATTCAAACCTACACTGTGAACATTTATGCAGTTTAATCAGAATTAGAAGAATAAGTACCATTGAATGTTTCAAATATATTTGATTAGAATTGTGACTTAAAAGCAGACGTAACAGCATCTTATAAGTAATAATGGCAGATAATACCTGTGGTTTCTTCATGTTCTCTATTTTTTCCTGGCTATGCTTAATGAACTGTAAACTGGCTATGCTTAATTTTCCCAAGGTGTTAAATGAGTTTGTAAATGTGTGATGCCCTGTGATGAACTGATATCCCTTTCTGGGTGTATTTCCAATACTTCCAGTATTTCTATAAAAAGCTCCAAATCCCTGTGATCAATAAGGCCAAGATAAAATGGTAGTAAAATATTTTCGAACAAAATAAAGTAACTGCAGTATATCCAAATCATTAGTGTATAGAAGCTTGGGTGAGACTCTCTGAATAAAACGAGATGAGAGATCAAAGCAGCTTTTTTTTAAAAGTCAGCTAAACTAAATTAGATTTACACGTATATATCCATTTATGCCAAAGCAAAACCTTTGCTGGCAACTAATGATATAATTCTCAGCAGACTTCACATCATCACACTATATTCAGGGTCGTAATATAGCAAGTCTTGTCACAGTGCTCCATTTCTTCGAGTGTCACAGTCACACCAACATTCACACCAACTGTAAGGTGCATTATGATCAGAGCGCAGGAGAGACCTGCGTTAGTCCCATTGTGTTGGAGTCCTCCTTTCCAGATTGGGTGATGAAGGACAATTCCACGGCTAGTCATGCTGGCTTTGCTGTTCTTGGGGCACTCTCGGCAGCCTGGGGAGACTGTCTGGATGCAATCCTTCCTAGCCTGCTTCCTCCAACCCCTTTATCTCCCTTTCGCCTTGCCGGCAAACAAAAGTCCTTAAAGCACCTCTTAAAATTCTCATCGAGAAATGCGTAGAGGATGGGGTTGAGGCTGCTGTTGGTGTAACCAAGAGCAACACACAGAAAATAGGCAGCCATTAGTGGTGTGGTCTCAGGAATGGCCACTACAGCTTTTAGAAGAATGAAGATGTGTATAGGGGTCCAGCAAATGATAAAAGCCGCGACGACAACTAGGACCAAGCGGGTGATGCGGCGAAGGTTGCGGTCTTTCTCTCGAGAACCGGAGAGTATGCGAACACTACGTAGTCGCAGAAGCATGAGCGAGTAGCAGATGCTAATGATGAGGACGGGAGCAACAAAAGCAAAGACGAACACACAGATCTTCATTAGAGTGTCCCAGTACTCGTAAGGGTCAGGAAACTGCAGGGCACACTCTGTGGTGCCTGCAAGAAAAACAATGGAAATTGTTACTAAATGAAGAATGAGGATCGTTGGTTTAGAAACAGAAAGAGCAGAACATGACAAGAGTAGTCATTGGAGGTAGACTAGATGAAGTAGGACATGCTTAAAATATAAATCCACTATTGGCAACTTAGCACTTTGGAACTTCCTTTTTAAATATGTACCATGAATTTTTATGAACAGTGATGTCCATTAATACTTAATATAATTGGTAGCAACCTATTAGATTGACCATAGCTGATGCTTTCACTCAATTTAATTTGCAGCTGTTACATATAATAAAATGTAAAGATTTTTTAGTAAAAAATCTTCTGTTGGATTTGCCCAGAAAGAGAAACCAGAGAACAAAATGTTCACAATGAGCTCAGAGAATATGGAGGAGATTATTAAATGTCCTGCTGCTCACCCACTATTAGCTAGTATCGATCTGTAGTAAGAAAAGTATATTAATCTCCTATTCCATTACAGCATAATGGCACCATCATTACAGTCCAAACTTGATTTACTTGGTTGAGTTACCTGAAAGTTTAACCCTGGGTAACTGCGATCCTCGAACACAACTCACCATTATTGGTCTGTGTTCCCCCCAGCACCATGGCAGGCACTCCTGCTGCTGAGGACAGTACCCATATGCCTACATTGATGGTCTTGGCCATGACTGGTGTACGGAAGTCTAGTGCCTTTACAGGATGGCACACAGCCACGTAACGATCCACGCTCATCATGGTTAGTGTGAAAATGCTGGTAAACATGTTGTAGTAGTCAATCGAGATGAACACTTTGCATACTATTTCACCAAATGGCCAGGAGTTCAACAAGTAATCTGTGCTCTGAAATGGCATTGTAGTGGTAACCAAAGCATCAGCCAAAGCCAGGTTGAAGATGTAGATGTTGGTTGCTGTCTTCATTTTAGTGTATCTGTAGAGGATCACAGCAAAAGAAAAAAGAATACATTCAGAATAACGATAGATTCACAGGGCTTCTCAAATATAAAGTTCACAGCAACATTTTACGTCACACAGTTCTACACAATTTCCTTCTGCGTTCTCATTTCGTCGAGGTCTTTTTCACATCCTTTTCGAAAAAAGCACAAAGGGCAAAGCTTTAATCTGAAGTCTCTAAATGGATAAATATATCTCACAGCAATTATGAGACAGAGCAGAGGGTTTGAGTGTGAGAAATAGAGACTAATTGAGAAACAAGATCCCTGATTAGATCTTCAAGTGAAAGTCAAAGTGACAGATGCACCTGTTTGTGACTTCTTTTCTCTTTGCACTCATTCATTTCTCTCAAACTTGACAAAGACGTCAGTAGCAGAGCAAGGGCTTTTAGAATCTTCAGTGGGTATCATATATATTCTGGGTGGGCTTGATTATTTGATAGCAGGCAAACCAGAAAGTTACTCTTCTTACATTTTAGCTGACTGTGTCCAGCTAGGTGCAAGTGCTAGTAAGATATAGCTGTGCAAATGTACAAGATATGAAGTGTCAAGTGAGGTGTTTCTTAAATAGCCTCTCAAACCCATAGCTTCAACCTGACTATTATACTATTATTACTCTGTTATAGGGCTGAAACAATTTCTTGAATAACTTGAGTAATTTGAATATTATTTTTTGCCAATTTAAAAACTTGGATTTCACAGTAAAACAAGACCTTAGCACTTACACTGCCTCTTAACTATTCATTCAGTTTTTATCCAAATCAAGTTTTTTGACCATCAATTTTGTTGATTTAATACAAAATGGCTTATACTTTATCACCAAAAATGCACTCAAAGAATTAGACATAGACTAAATTATATCTGACGTTCCTGTCATTATGTAAATCAAAAGCCGTGGAATTTTCTTTTAAATACAGAAAATGAAATAAATAAACAAAATAATATAATTAATTCATAAAATAATGAAATGCCATTTGTGAGTGCCATTATATGTTATACTCAAGTGGCACTGGTGATTTGTTTCCAAGGTTTTATTATTGTTGGATAAAAGAAAGCGTGGATATTCACTCACATCAAGTAGCTGGAACTCGATTGTTCTTATCTTTTACTGCTGTTTTAACTATAAAATCCGAACCCTGTCCTTCATGTGTTTAATATTTCGGGCCAGTATTAAAAGTACTGTTTACAGCTATTATTTCAAATGAAACAACTCCAAATCATATTTATAATTAAAGTTTACATAGAAACTATGACAATCTTACCATATTCATTTATATATTTACTCGTTTGGTAGCTGTTTATCCAAAAATGGCTTATAATTAAGATGAGCAGATTAGATTTAATGGCTCAACAGTGCCAGTCTGAAAGACCAGGATTTGAATTTACAACCTACCAATCACTTGATACAAGCTCTAAATTCTGAGCCATCACTCTATAATTAGTTGTTTGGCAGATGATTTTTTACAGCACAACCAGGGAGGAATATATTATACAATCTAAGCATATTGTGTACATTGATACATTGCCGGTACAGCTCTGACCCAGACGTTTGCAGCAGATCGTTTAAGTACTGAGAGTTGTGTAGTGTGGCCTTCATGGATTGGACTTGTTTGTTATTCACATTGTACAGATCCTCAGATTGAGAGGAATTTAGAGACCAAGTAAAAGAAAAATGTGCAGTACGGCTGCTGTAATTAGGGAATATTTTTGCCATAAAGAACTGTCCTTGGTCTACAACAAAGTTTAGGTAGGTGGTATGTGATAATGTTACATCCACATGAATGCTAGGACCCAAACAGAACATTCCCAGCAGAACATTGCCCAGAGCATCACACTGCCAACTTGCCTTTGTCCCGTAATGCATCATGATGGCATCTCTTCCCCAGGTAAGTGACTCACATACACCCGGTCATCCACATGATGTAAAAGAACATGTGATTCATTAGACCAGGAGAGCTTCTTCCATTTTTTCACACTCACCTGTCCAATGCAGTCCTTTTAAGCTTTTAACCTGGGCACTCTGACCACTGTGACTGTGCTTCCCTATTCACTGCAATGTAATGTGTGTGCTGACACCTTCTATCATAGCCTGCATTAACTTTTTCATTAATTTCTGATGTAGTAGTTCTTTAGTTGGACTGAATCAGACATACTGGCTTTCACACACCACACACACACACACACACACACACACACACACACACACACACACACACACACACACCACACACACACACCAGTAAGCTTTGGGCTTCCATGAGCCTGTCACAGGTTTATACATTTTTAGTTCTGGAGCCAAGTCTTGCTCGGAACAATGAACCTCATAAAAGGATCACTTCACCAAAGACCTGCCACTTTGGTCTGACTCAGGCATCTAGTCAGCACATTTCAGGCATTGTCAAAGATGCTCTAATCTTTTAACATTTGCCTATTTTTCCTGATTCCAACTGACTTTTCAACTTGCTGCCATAATAGATCGCACCCCATGAAAGCTGTCACTGTAAAATGACAGTCAGTGTTGTTCACTTTAGCCGTCAGTGGTTTTGAAGTTACTTAGAACAGAGTAAGTGCTTCACAAATAACATTACATATAAGCCCAACTGTGGTGCACTTGAAGGTCTGGGAATAAAAGTTAAAACCTCCAGTTCACTAGAGCGAAAAATTCCACAAGGAGGAGTAAGATTAAGCAGCATCTGAATCTGCCCAGTTAAGACTTAAAAATAGACTTAATTTTGAGGATGAATAGGAGGAAAATAACATTCATCCCAGAGAGACAGATCAATAAAGGCCCGGTAGATGGCTTATGCCTTTAATATTGATAGGTGACGCTGGATCTATAAAGGATGAGTAACATTAGGGTGACTCGGGGGAAATCGGAAAAATAATCTCTCTCTAACCCACTTTCTCGTGGTCTGAGTGTTGATATATCTCAGCTATTACTCGTAAATAGAACTCCAGCTTCACTCTTCTGCAGCAGCGCTATTAAAAACTTCTATATCAGCATTTTGTGAACCTCAGAAGAGAACCACAGGCAGTTTAAATCACACACTCTCTTACTTTCACACATGCACAAGTTTGTCTTTCTATCCCTGTGAGGACCTTCCATTGACATAAATATTAATGAAATTTGATACGCAGCTTTACCCTAACCTTGGTAACCAATGGTTATTTAACGGAAACCATATAGTTTGTCTGATTGTAGGTGTTGCTGGTTTTTGGTAATCAAAACTAGATATTGATATGAAAAATATATTTGTTGGGTTCCCACCATAATATATAATATAATATAATATAAAACCACATACATGCTCTCTCACACACACACACACACACACACACACACACACACACACACACACACACACACACACCATTACAAATTCAGGTTCTTGCATGCCTGCTCAAAATATTCTATTAAAATTAATTAAAACTAGCCTATGGCAAAAGCTTGACTTTATTAATATGAACAAATCGATATTGAGTCATATGCAATGAGATTCCTTCCTGATTTCCGGAATTCTTCGACGATTTCCTTCATTCTGTGTAATTACAAATTGCGCAGATACTCCGAAGTGGTGGGATTTTTCACAGCTGAATAGTTTTCAAACCTTTTTACAATTGTACAAAGGTTTATTAAGTCTTCTCGTGGAGGGAATTCAAGACCGTTTCGATTTTAATGGGTGTGTGCTGCATCCACACTGTGGTACACCAACCTGGAACTATAGGTCTGTGTCGTTGTAGGATTTGGTACGGCAGAGATGAAACCCAAATGTACAGAGGACACAACATGCATTAATGTCACACATCTATGAATAAGCAAATGGGTTGAGCCCCGAGGGGCAAAAATTAGGCCTCCTGCGAGAGCTGAGACTTGCAGTAAACTGTTATGGGGAAAATCTAGAAATAGGGAAATTCAGTTATATAGTGTTTTTGTAGAAACAAGTAAAATATGATATGATATGAACAAGTCGGAAAATATCTTCTAGGGTGCTTGTTTTTAGATTACTAATTGTTTGATTAGGTGTTACACCTGATGCAACTCATCAGGGGGCCTGATACCAATCTCATCAATGCAACCCAAAATGAAGTGTGGAGATCTGCAGGATTCAATTGTAGCTTAATTCCTTGTAAAGCTTCATATTTTGCCCTGGAATACATTTTCAAAGAAAATTCATCCCTGAATGAGAAGACTGCGAATCCTACCTGATAATGACATACATCACGAGGCAGTTCCCCACCAGCCCCACCACGAACACTACGGAGTACACGGCGGTGATGACCGGAAGGAGAGGCGACATGCGCTCAGGCGGCACATTGCGCGGATCCGCAGACGCGTTAAGCTCACACTCAGACACGCATTTCTCATCCCTCAGCATGTCCACCAGGTCCAAGTCCATGTTTCCGCGCTGCCAAAGAAGACACAAAGTCAATATGGAAAACGCAAAATTAAAAATGGAAGAAAGCTTTGCCACGCGCAAAGTTGCACGGAGAAAAAGAAACCCGCAAACCTCGCTCTCTAACCTAATCACAACCCCTTCATACAATGCCGCAATAGCTCTATTTTATGCAAACTTCGCAATAAAAAGATCTCACAACTACAAAATGCACACACATCATTACCTGGATGGCAGAGGGAAAGCGGGAAGAGTGAAAATAGGGCAGGAAGATGCAGGGCTGATGCTCCTGACGCGCGCGACAGGGAAACTTTACCACTATCTGACTGCACGAGTGGAGTGTGGAGGGTTCAGTGTGCGCCTGTTCTCTCTCTCTCTCTCTCTCTTTTTCTCTCTCTCTCTCTCTCTCTCTCTCTCTCCTTTTCTCTCCCTCACCTCATCCACTCTTTCCCCCCGATCTGTGATTTTTGAAGAGTGGAAAGTCGTTTGGACCAGATGACATACCGGTAGAAGCATGAAGATGTTTAGGAGAGATGCAGTGGAGTTTTTAACCAGATTGTTTAACAAGATTTTGGAAGGTGTGAGGATGCCTGAGGAATGGAGAAGGAGTGTGCTGGTACCGGGGAATTAAGTTGATCAGTCACACCATGAAGTTATGAGAAAGAGTAGTGGAAGCCAGGCTGAGAGAAGAGGTGACCATCTGTGAGCAACAGTATGGTTTCATGCCATATTATTTGCTTTGAGAATGTTAATGGAGAATGTGGATGGAGAATAGAGAAGGTCAGAAGGAGCTGCATTGTGCATTTGTGGATTTAGAGAAAGCGTATGACAGGGTGCCGTGAGAGGAGTTGTGGTATTGTATGAGGAATTCAGGTGTGTCAGAGAAGTATGTGAGGGTGGTGCAGGACATGTATAAGGACAGTGTGACGGCAGTGAAGTGTGCAGTAGGAACGACAGACTGGTTCAAGGTGGAGGTTGGACTGCATCAAGGATCGGCTCTGAGCCCTTTCCTGTTTGCAGTGGTGATAGACAGGTTGACGGACGAGGTCAGACGGAGAAGGTGAAGGAGTTTAGGTACCTGGGGTCAACAGTGCAAACTAATGGACAGTGTGTTAGAGAAGTGAAGAAAAGAGTGAAGGCAGGGTGGAGTGGGTGGAGAAGAGTGGCAGGAGAAATTTGTGATAGAAGGGTATCTGTAAGAGTAAAAGGGAAAGTTTATAGGACTGTGGTGAGACCTGCGATGTTGTATGGTTTAGAGACAGTGGCATTAAGTAAAAGACAGGATGTGGAGCTGGAGGTAGCAGAGCTGAAGATGTTGAGTTTTTTGTTGGGAGTGACAGTTTTGGAGACAAGGTGAGGGGGGCAAGGTTGAGATGGTTTGGACATGTGCAGAGGAGGGACATGGGGTATATCGGTAGGAGAATGCTGAGAATGGAGCCACCAGGAAGGAGGAAAAAAGAAAAACCAAAGAGGAGGTTTGATGTGGTGAGGGAGGACATGCAGGTAGTTGGTTAAAAAAGAGGCAGATGTAGAGGACAGGGAGGTATGGAGACGGATGATCCGCTGTGGAGACCCCTAATGGGAGAAGCCGAACGAAGAAATAGAAGATCGAATTTCTAATCTAAATTCAACCCACTCATCTTAAATACCATTACATGCCCTCAAAAGCCCTCATAAGGTAGTTACCAATTAAGGCTGGATCTGATCAGAAATCTGCTGTAGAATTTGTATACTGTGCATTTCTCTCAGGACTGTGTTTTTTTTTTTACTGATTTTCTGATTTACAGGACAAACTATTGTTTGTCATTAAACCTTAGCAATCCTTAATCAATTTAAATACTGTTTTTCATACTGTGTACTTTTAGATTGAAATTAAGTGCTTTCTGGAAATGTATGTTATGTTATCATCTAAATTTATATGTAAAATGTTGAGTTATTGAATTAAGATATAAATGTAGATAACAGATTTTAATAACGCAAAACCTTTTCCAATTTTTTGTTCATCCAGTTGAATGCCCTATGGAATGGAATGTAAATGTCCCACTTTAGTCCCACCTTCTTGCTGTACAGTAGCTGCTTCTTGGCAGCAACCATGTAAATGAAAAAGATATTTTGATGCAAATTAAGAGTAAAATACTGCTGGCTATGTACTCCGTATTTACAGGATTACAATCATAATCAACTTTTACAGTAAAACACTGTTTTTAATAAATACAACATCCTATTGCAATGTCATGTCATTTTGCAGTTTGTAAACGATTTTGCTTACAGCAGTTCCTTTATTGTATTAATATTTATTTATTTGTAAACAGTAAAATAGTATTAAAAACAACTTGCTGTACATACATAACAAAGCTAAAAAGCACTCAGATGCCAGCTACCATCCGAGCCTGGATATACTGTATGTTTAGAAATCTGTTGTAGGGTTTTTATACAGTGCATTTCTCTCAGGAGCGTGTTTTTAGCTGGTTTCCTGATTCTCAGGACAAACAAGTGTTTGTCATTAAACCTCAGACATCCTTGATTAAATGAATTACTGCTTATCATACTGTAAACATTTAAATTGAAATTAAGTGATTTCTGGACCTTTATGTTTAATCTGATATAGTTATATCTGAAGTGTTTAATCATCTAAATTTTTATCTAAAATCAATAAAAACAATTATGACACATTCCTGTACCAGTTTTCTGTTCATACAGTGAAATTCTCTCTGGAATGTAAATGTCTCACCCTCAGTCCCACCTTCTTGATATACAGTAGCTGCTCCTTATCAGCAACCATAATATGTATGTAAGTAAATGAGAAAGACTTTTTGGTGTAAATGTAAAAGATACTGCTGGCTATGTACACTATATTTACAGGATTATAATCATAAGAAATATTTACAGTACAGACACAACATCCTATTGCAATGTCACATATTTTTGCAGTTTTAAACTGTTTAGTTCACAGCGGTTGCTTTATTAAATTTTTTTTTTTTAAAACAACTCACTGAACACAACATGGATAAAAAAAAAGCACTTACATACCAGCTACTGTACCATTCAATCCTGGATATTTAAATTGACATTTAGCAGACATCCAGATCGACGTACAAAAGTGCTTTGAGTCTCTAGGATATGGAGATGATCAGAAATCTGTTGTAGGATGTTAATGCAGTTATATGTAGTATGTTTATACAATTTATACTGTGCATTTATTTTAGTACATAGTTTTTTGCTGGGTTTTTTGTTTCAGATTGAAACTAGGGTCTGTTATTAAAACCAAGACATCATTAAGTTAATTACTGCTTTTAATGCTGTACACATTTAGATAGAAATTACAGTGTGCTTTTTAAGCCTGTACATGAGTGATCCGACAGTATATCTAGTAACAACAAATGTTAATCATCATTATATTTTAAATTAATAAAGACTTTTGATGAAACATGTACCACTCTTCTGTTCACCCAGTTAAATGCTCTCAGGAATGTTAATTTCCCATGTCCAAGGGTGTCTTCTATAGTAGCTGCTCCTTAGCAGGTATGTATTTAAGCAAATTTTACATACTAAGTGCAGGACTACAATTATGATTAACATTTACAGTATAGCAATGTTATTACCAATTACAATATTCGAATTCAATGGCATGTATTTTTAAAGGGGAATAGTTAAAACCAAATCAGTGTATATACATAACATGGCTAGCTACCACCCAAGTCTAAATATGTTCAGAAATCTGTTGTAGGATTTTTAAAATGTGCATTTTCTAAGGTAAGTCTTTTTTTTTACTGGTTTTCTGCTTGACAGGCAATTAGTGTCTGTCATTAAAAGCCGGACATACTTGATTAATGTAATTACTGGTTTTCATACTGTACACAGTTAGATTGTCATTTTGTCATTAAACATTAAAAAGCATTATCTGGCATTTTTTTTATAACAATAAAAGAAATGGAAAATGTATAGCAAACATTTCTCATTTTTAAAGAGCAGACAGCAGACAGTTTTATATATATATACACACACAGTATATATACAGTATATATATATATATATATATATATATATATATATATATATATATATATATATATATATATATATATATATATATATATATATATATACAGTATATAAAACTTAATAGTGCAATTAACAATGCAATTTTGAAAAAATACAGTGAATTGACAATGAGCAATTTATTAAAGAAATATATTTTTTTATGACCAGAAACAGAAATTAAGTGGATCTTCATCAGATAATTTATCTTGAAATGACAGAAAAGAAAAAAGAAAACAAAAGTAAAAATAATTACCCAAACATTTTCCAGAGCATGTAGTACACATTCACCAGGCTGTACAAATGATATATGGTAACTTTTGCAATAGAACATGAAGTATCAGAGCTCTCCACATCTCTGGTTAAAGAGCTGGGAACAGAGTGTTCTCTTTGCTCAGGAATACAATATTATAAATAAATTAAATTAATCATTTCCATCAGGAAACAGGTTCCAAAGCATTTGGGCTTTACATCCAGATTTAAAATACTCTGGTAAAAGCTAAAGTACTGACTATACTTTTTTTTCTCAAGTTAAAGTAAAGAAGTGTCTTGGCTCTGACATGTACTTAAGTAAAATGTTGCCATTACTACCTGTTTTAGTGTCACAGTGGTAACTGGGCCTCACGTCATATTAATGTTAGGGCTGAAAATCTGTTCTAAATGTCCCTTAAATGAATACTTTTTAGGTTTTTAATACTCTAATTAACATGGGCATGGACAAACATAGATGCTTTATGCAAATGTATGTTTATTATTAGTGAAACCCAATTCAACGTAGAGCATGAAGATAAAATATTCTTCTAAATGTTTTTAAGAAATTATAGTGTTTTCAATTACGTAAATCATCAGGACACCAAACGGAAACTTTGCTATGCTTCCACACGGACAGTTAATTAAATAATACAGGGGAAGCTGTAGATCATCTAAGTTTCATACGGGTTACATAATCAGAGAATTTTTGCTTAAAATATTCTTTTTAAGGCAAGTATTTACTGAAATTCAGGTTGTTTCATTTATATAAATAGAGAGGGCAGAGATTGCAGAGCGCACACCCAGTTTGTTTTCTTTATTTTACAAAAGCACAGTGTTGTATGTATGCATGCATGTATACATGCATGTATACAAAAAAAATTGGACCCTCTTCAGATTCAAATGATGTTTTGCTCTTATTTGTACGATCAAAAAAGACAGAGTAATTTATGTTCGTTTTTGCAAAATTCCACAAAACGCAGTGGCACGTTTGTCGACCCCAGAGGGTTTTATTGTTTGCATCATGGAGGATTTTGGTGATGATTTGAGACTTCAATACCAATTCCAATTCAATGCCAAAAAAACAATATCTACTGATTAAAAATGTATTTTCGGTGGAGTTTATTTATTGATTCATTTTTGGATATCTGAATAAAGAAAGGATGTTGTGAATAAACATGTTGCACTGAAGTCTTTAAATTGTGTTGCGCTGTCTTGTGTTGTCTTTTTGCACTGTTTGCACCAGGTTGCACACATGCACTTTATGTGGCAAGGATTTTTCTATTAGTTCTTGGCCCTGTGTTGTTTTGTTTCTGTGATTGTTGTTTTATGTTCTTGTATGTAGCATCAGGGTTCTGAAGGAACGTTGTTTCATTTCACTGTGTACTGCATCAGCTGTATTTGGTTGAAATGACAATAAAAGCTTCTTGACTTGACTTGACTTGAAATTAGCCTCTTTTATATGTATTTATTTATATTTGTTATAAAAATGGTCAAACATAAATGCGCGTGTTAAAAAAAATGTATACATTAAAATTAATTTGTGTTAATGCATTATTAATGCGTTCATTTTGGTAGCCCTAATTCATATATTAATATAAAACGAATTTCACATTTTGTTACCTATTGAAAGTATCCAGGCTGAACATCCACCATTTAGAACACAAGCAGACAAACGATGATGATCAGGTGATCAGGAATGTCTCTGTTCTCAGTATTTACATCACTGACCCCCTCTGTCTCATTTAGGTTAACCCCAGACTTCTTGTTGCCTTCTGCCTTGTTTATTGTTGGCTTTATAAACTAGTCTACGTCTGTGATGTGTGAGAGGCAGAAAATAATAAACCAGTGGTGGATTAAAAAAAGCCACGCAATGACAGGAAATAGGCTGATGGGCTTAAAATGGAACAATGAGAAGAAAGAATATTGATCATGTCACCAAATAGATTAAAACTGAAGTAACGAACCTGTTTTGAAAATGCAAGAAGTAGAAAGTACAGATATTTGTGTAAAAATGTAATCAGTTAAAGTAAAAAGTTGTCATATCTTCCACTTCTGAGCACCACCCGTATTGTATCAATCATATTATGCTGTTTACATGCTGTTCTTTTATTCTTTTATTTGTTCTGTTATTGCTGTTTTTGCACAACATCATGTTCATGTAGTTCTCTCTTTAGCACGCTGTACTGTAGAACACATTATACAGTAGATGCATTGGTCAGCGCTATTTTGTCTATATTTTGTTTTGTCTATCTGTTCTAGGAAAACAGTAAATTACAATCAAAAATTACCTACAAACATTACAGTAATGTGTGTCATGATGCACAATATTCTCTTTCAAGCCACTTGTTCTCTTTCAAAATAAATGTTCACAATCCTGAACCTGCATATTTTTAGTGTTTTCCCTGCTCTTATGTAACCTGATTTAACTAATAAGTTCATGCATGTCTTTGGGTGTGATTACATCAGGAAAAACTAAAACATCAGGGTTGGGGGGGGGGGTGTTACTCTAAGACCATGTTTGAGAAACAATGGTTGGAAATAATTTACTAGAGCATAAAGAGAGTGAAATGTGTACTAGTTTGCAGTTACAAAGAAAATGCATGTTAGCTTTAGATTGCACTTGTTGCAGTTCCATTTCTAAAATCCTACACTTGTGGCTTCATCATGGGTAGTAGTGTAGTAATAGTACCATAAATGAACACAATGTTCTTCTTCACTAATCTATATTCCTTTTTGCTGTTCTCCATATTAAGGTAGATAGCTAAGTTTAGTTTGTTTAGGCTGTTCAATGCTATTGGGTGTTTCTAATTTGTAAATCAATTACGTACTGTAACATGCCATCACTCTAACATCCTGTTTTAAAAAATGTGTCAACATACAGAATCAAATCACACCTTTTAAACTGTTATGGGGATTTTAACCTGATATGTACTGAAAATATCGTTAAATTGCTCATTTATTCTTTATCAGATTCTTTATTTCTGAGCTACAAGCCTAATAGAGAGGAATGGGTCCACTTAGATATGGCAAGTGTAGAACTAGCAAGCGTAGGCCAAGCAGTCAGGCCAAACTCTTTTGTCATCCAGGTTGAGAATTCACATCCTTAATTCTGTGCAGCTTTCAGAAATTCACTCATCTGGGTTTCAAAAGTTGTTTTTAACATATGAAACTTATGCATGAGGTTCTTTTAAATCTCTTATAAGGACAAAATCTGAAAGTCTCCTATGGAAACATGGTGGCAGAGCAGATGTTGTCAGTCCCTCATGCAGCTCTGGGTTTTATATTCCCCTGGTATGCCATTTTTGTGAACAAACTTGGTTTTGGGCTATCGATCCAAAAGTTTAAAGAGTATAAAACCCACTCACTGCAGATCCCAGAACATGGATAAGACATCACTCTGATGCCAGCTACCATCCGAGTTGGACATGATTAGAAATCTGTTGTAAGATTTTTATACCGTTTATTTCTCTCAGGACTGTGTTTTTTACTTGTTTTCTGATTGACAGGGAAGTTGTAATTGTCATCAAACCCCAGACAGCCTTGATTAATTTAATGACTATAACTCAGGGGAGCTCCTAAGTTGATATTTAATGTGCTTGTTCGGTGGTCTTTATACATGAAAGTTCTTTCTTGATAAAATTGGGTTAAATCAATGGCTGTGATTTTCTGTATAGACTCCACAGAATGAACAATAATTTCAATGCATCAGCCAAAATGGTGAAAAATGTCTAAAAAATTATTTTAAGTTATTAAGACAGACACACACTTGAAGTGAAAAGGGAGAGAGAGAGAGAGAGAGAGAGAGAGAGAGAGAGAGAGAGAGAGAGAGAGAGATGCAGCTGCATTTAATATTTCTCATTCATTTAAATGTTTCAAATTTATAATAATTTATAGCATGTATCCTTTAAATACAAAACATGGTGCACAGACAAGTTGTAACCCTCTTGTTCAAGCCAAAAACAGCTTTAACACATGGTTCTCTTGTGTAATTTATTCTTTGATTGTACAATGTGTGCATAAATTATCTACTTTTTAGTTTTTTTTTTTACTAAATAAGGTTCATGTGCATTATACCCATGGTTAAATTTCCACATGCACTTTCTTGATTACAGATGATGACATGCTTTGATTGTGCTAGTGAATTAAACTGAAATATATTAACACTAATACACATACAAGTTTATTTGTTAGCAGCTACAAATCTTGCGTGTGTGTGGGGGAGGGGGGGGGGCTGTGTTGGAGGATTTTTAAACAAAGATGCTTTATTTATTTTATATTTTGTTAAAATAGGAGATTATCCCTGCTTGGCCATTTAATCAAGCTGCCTGTGGTGTGTTCTCATATTTGCGCTGCGTGTGTGTGTGTGTGTGTGTGTGTGTGTGTGTGTGTGTGTGTGTGTGTGTGTGTGTGTGTGTGTGTGTGTGTGTGTGTGTGTGGTGTCTTTGTGCTTTTTTCACATTTGTATGTTGTCCCACTATAATGAGTAGCCATGGAAAACTCTGACATAGGACCACTAATCGAGAGATGCACACAATTTGGTAGTGTTCCTTCTATTTTGTCACTGTGTTCAACACAGGGTGTGAGTGCAAAGAACAAGCAGCTATGTACATATTACAGCACAGTAAAATCCTTCTCTTTGCATATTGCAGCTTGTTGGCAAGCTGGGGTCAGAACACAAGGTCAGTTATGATACAGCAACTCTGTAGGGAGTGCAGTTAAAGGTCTTGCTTAAGGGCCCAACAATAGCAGTTTGGTTGTGCTGGGGTTTGACCCCCTCAGCCTGATGAGTAACCCAGAGCCTTAACCAGTGAGCCACCAAATGCTATATATTTCTAATATGTAAAAGTGTTCAATAAATGATGCTGCATACTGTAGCTGAGCAAAAATATAATTTTATACAAAATCAGCTGGAATCATAGCCAAATTCAAGATGCAAAACTATATTGATTTTATATATATATATATATATATATATATATATATATATATATATATATATATATATATATATATATATATATATATATATAGGGTTAGGGTTAGGGTTAGGGTATATATATACTGTATGTAATCAATATAGGTTTGCATCTAGACTTTGGCTATGATTCCAGCTATAAAGAAGTTTTAGGAAAAACACATGAGCTCATTATTTCCAAAGGTTAAGGTGTGTAACTTCCTAAAAGGGTTCTAGTTTGAAAGTTTGGCAAATTCACTTTTGTAAGCGTCAGCACAAAACTCTTTAGGAAATAATATTAACAAATACAAACAAAAACAGGCATTGAAAAAAACAAAGGGATAGACAGGGATATGCTGTAAAGCTTAAACATTTTGCAAGGGCAAACGATGGAGGGTATAGGGACTGATTAAAATTAAACAAGGCATAGTTGAAACCAGTGGTGGGCGGTCAGGGACAGCAAAGCCTTCTCTGCTGGCCTAAACAGCCGGCCTATCAGAAGCACTGACCTACATTTACAACCTAAATTCTAATATTTGTTCCATGAAATTGTATCAATTTATTCCCAACAGTCTTCAGTCATCAGTCCCAATATTCATTTTATAGCGTAACTCTTGGCTGCACTGCTTCCAGTACGTGTATGTGGCTGTTAGATTTTTTGTCCAATCAGATTTCAGCCTCTATGTGCTGCCATGTCAATCTAATCTGCCCAGGGCTTTTAAAGTCTAATTATGAGTCTGCATCTCTGGTGAGTAGGTTGTATTTTATTTAAAATTGTAATGTTTTTGCCATGTTATTAGACACACATTGATTCTAAACTGCTCCAGATGATGTAGGTGCACAGTTGCAGTTGTAGTGTAGAGGTTTGGAGTTGTCTTAATTGGGTATAGTCTAAAATGGTATTCACCCTCCACATGTGAACTGCCTCTCTCTTTGTAATGCCACGCGTTGTTATACTGCGTTTTTGTATAGTATCGATGGTTAGTAGGATCGTTTCTATAATTGTGACGTGATAGTGGTGGTATTAAGAGGTGGATTAAGTCAGGTAAGTCCCCACTGAAGGCCCAGGTACCAGATGCACGGCCCGCCACAGGTTGAAACAGGAACTAAGAACAGAGGAACAGAAAGCTTCGATTACACCAAATTCTAAATAACAGTGGAATTACAAATCAGCAAATACAGCTAGAAACATGCAAAGCGTGGATTACTGGCAAGGTTCTAAAATTAAATTAGTTAAAATGCCCCCAAGAATTATTGGCACCCTTACATGAAAATGAGCAAAGAAATGATAGGAAATGAAGCAACACATGCAAGTGGGTAGAAAAAGTTGTTTGAATTTATTTATTAAATTTTCTTAAGGTTGTTAATAATTGTTGCACATGTATATTTTTGACAGAAAATTTTTCTTTGACCAAAAGTTTCTTATTAGTTACTTTCTAATGACTATTATTTAGGTGGAACGCATTATATTGAGTCTGATGTCAATGCCATAATGTAATTTCTTTTTAATAAACGGATAATGTAATGTAATGTAATTTGGTATTTTGAAATAAACGGATGCTAACACATTTAAATAGCAGTTTGTATGTTTGTTATTTGTATTGATTAATTCATGAGTGCAAAATTGTGCATGCCTGTGTTTATTTATATAGATTACATACAATGGTAGGGACCAAATGTCATAAGGATATTAATATCTGTACGTGTGTCTGTACTTCATGTCATTCATAACATATCTTCCAGGCACACTCATCTTTCATTCATCATAGAGTCTCTCAATCACATTTCACTCCCTCAATCACACACCCATACATGACTCAATTTTTTGTCACACATGTTAATATATATGTAAATTAGGGTGGTGGAAAGGATGGGTGATGTCCGCAGGTGTGTGTGTGTGTGTGTGTGTGTGTGTGTGTGTTTGGGTGAGAGTGAAAGAGAGATACATTCTACATTCCATGCTTGTAAATGTAAATTCTTAAAGCAATAATTCTTAATGGATAACATTTTCTATAGGCCTTTGGACATCTCTCTTCCTTCTCTCTCTCTCTCTCTCTCTCTCTCTCTCTCTCTCTCTCTCTCTCTCTCTCTCTCTCTCTCTCTCTCTCTCTCAGAGTAATTTAGGTACGCTTGACTAGTCTCACATGCTTTAATGAACTCTGTATGTAGTCTTAGTGTTTGTGTGCTACACAGAATCCATGCTGCTTGAAACACTGTTTTTTATGAGCACACAAGAAGACTTTGGATTTCTCCCTCTTGTTGCAAGATTTATCTTTTTCTACCGGCAATAACCTGGCAACGTTTCCAGGCTAGTGCTGTAGCTGTCGAAATTGCACCACCATTCTGTGATTAAATTCACATCCCTCTTTCGTGATTTCTGTTAACCTCTGCAGGAGAGAAATTTATGATAACATTTATAGGCATATAGTGTACAACAATGTGCCGAAAGTCTTATAAATGTTCGATGTGCTTCAGGCTTTTACAGTGAGGTGACAGTGTGGAGTATCCAGAGATAAACTGCATGCGAAAGTGTGTGTGCATACATTATGGATAAAAGAAAGTTTTCTAGGTGGATCTTTCATAACATCATGAGTAAATCATAAAACACACTTATACTGTATATTCAGTGGCATGTGTGGTGTGTTGTGATGAGACGTCCTGTGATGGTCCATGCTATACGCGTTTTGACTGTGATGATATCCTCCTTTGATCGTACTGTATAAATCTGCTCTAAGAGAACCGATTTGCATTTCCATAAAATATATAAAGAAATCTTATGTATATGGTTGACTCAAGACTTCTGCTTGTGTACTGCTGACTTTGCAAGTGATAGAAAAAAAGGGAAATACTGGATGTTGATTTATGTTATGAAATGATTTATAGAACTGCTGTGAAACTTAAGTGAAGCAGTGGAAATGAAAGAAAACAGACTGAGGGATCTTTCATCCTTCTGAGTGAATGATGCCTGACCCTGAGGACTTGGATCGAACGTCTTCAGCTGAGGAGTAGAGCGGCTAAGACTTTGGCATCACAACGCACATCAGCAATATAAAAACTACACACACACACACACACACACACACACACACACACACACACACACACACACACACACACACACACACACACACAGGTAATAATGCTCAAATTACTGATTAGCCAGATTAATTATGGGAGTGGTAGCTCAGTGGTTAATGATCAGAAGGTCGGTGGTTCAAGCCCCGGTATTGCCAAGCTACCTATCTTGGGCCCTTGAGCAAGGCCCTTAACAATTTGTGTTCCAGGGGTGCCGTATCATGTTTGACCCCAGCTTCTGAGCAAGCTGGGATATCCGACGAAGAATGAATTTCGCTGTAATGTTTATGTGACAAATAAAGTCTATTCTTCTTCTGATTAATAAATGTGTACCAGGAGTTAAAATAAATCATACTGACATTGTTTGTAAGTTAAATGGAGCATGTGAATCTTTCAGCTTGAAACAATGTTCTATAGGTACTCAAATTTTGTATTTGATTTTCTATATTTCGACCTGGCTGGCAGTATATAACAGTATATAACCCATTAAGAGTCATGCAGATGTGTGATTTGGGAGTCAATCTGAATTATGTATCACACAACTAAAATTATGTACATTAGAAACACTGAGAAACACTGACCTCAGCAATGAGCTACCGAAAAAAGGCTTGGCACCCTTTTTGAATTCACATAGTATAGATCAACAACATATGGCATGTCATTTTTTATTTTTTCTAAATGCTCTTGATTAACTGATCATGCCAAAGTTTTAACAGTTTGCTGGTCTGGAGAATTCAGGTTGATGTCAACACAACACCAAGGAAGAAAGACATTAGCAATGATCTGCTGCTCATCAATTCAATAAGGGTTATGAAACCATTTTTAAGCAATTTGAAGAGCAAAGAACATTGTTTATGTGGAAAACATTCAACACAGTTGCCAACGATCAGTTGCCTAGATTTTCTCGCAAATTCAACCAAAGATCAGACATTGCAATCTTGCACTGCACAGAGAAAGTGACAGCAAAAACTACCAAGATATATATATACATACAGCTCATTACTTTCAACTAATCTACTCTCAACTCAATATGTTCTTCGTCTTTGTAGGTCTGAAAGTCTATTGTGTATTTCTGTGCTACTGTGTTAATGCATCAGCCTCACAGTCTGCCGTCTTTTCCCTTTTATATGCGCTGTGTGCACATGCTCCAGTGTCATACAGCATGAACACAATAGAAATTTATTATAGCTTTTCTTGTACCGTTGAGTATAGTCAGACATTTTATTGACCTGAAATGTCATCAGCAGTGACAGAGCTTAGATTTAATAGAAAAGGGACTCTATTCAGTCGTTGCTCGAATGTTTGTCAGGACTGTGAGCATTAATCATAAGATTTGCACAATTTTGCACAATGACAGCTGTTAGCACATAAACAACACCACCTTTCATTATTATTACTGTACACTACATTAGTGTATACTGACATCCCAGTCCTGGCAACATACTGGCAGACAGAAGGCACACTTTTTACGGGTTCAGGCAAAAACGCAGTAACAGATGGAGATCTGGCATTTAGCATCTCCCACAAACCTAAAAAACACACCACTATAACAGAACTGCTCTGACTCACTGTTTTGCTCTCATTGTGAGTGTGCATGTGTTGTTACGGAGGGTAGAGGAGAGCATATATTCAAACAACAAGAGCAAAAATTTATTATTTATGCACAAATGGATGAATTGAGACCTAGATATTTATACTTCTAAATCAACCTATAAGAGATTGATTATAAAAAACCAAAGCTTTTACAAGCAGAAGCAGCAGCAGTAATAGTAAAATAATAGTTTTTCACAGCAAAACAATTACAATTACAAAAACAATTATTTTGTCTGCACATTGCCATGGCAACATGCAGCACTGTCAATTTGGACATAATGTGTCTGACATGTCAGTTACTTAATGTTTATTTCTCAATATTAATTTCTTCCCTGCTTGTCTAATCAGGTCTAATCACCTAAATGTTCTTCAAGATGCTTAGTTTGTGTAATCCATTTATTAAAGATTGAATTTGGTGTTTGTTTAATTTTAATAGATAGAATTACATAAGAATAATATGAACTTGCATTGTTCATTGTCAGTTGTTATGTACCAGTGATTACAGTGTGTGATGAACAGTTGCATTCTTTTTTTTCTAGCAGCATCCTAGAACCCATTTCTCTAAGTTTGTATTAATTTTCCTATCTTTCTCTGCTAAAATAATGCAAGACCTCTCTCATAAATCAATCCTCATTTAAGAGATTTTTCTTAAACAAAGCCTTTAGACAGCAGTGCTCATCCTGCAATATATAATATTTATCAACACATATCACTGCCTCCTTTCCATGCCAAAATGATGATTATGTAAAAGTCAATTGAGAATGGCCAAAATGCTAAAATGATGTCTATGGAAGTTGCAATCAAGCCTTTTATGTGTATAATGAAATCTGTTTTGGTATCTCCTTATAACTTATATACTATATATACTATTTCATTAGTTTGATGTTGAAAAGCAAAATTTGTAAAGCGCCTTTTTTAATGGGTTTTGTGGAACTTCATGCTGTAAGACAAATAAAGTAACTATTTTAAAAGAGTATGATGTTTTTCTATAGGATATACTGTATATATATATATATATATATATATATATATATATATATATATATATATATATATATATATATATATATATATATATGGCACAAATTTAATTAATGCAGAAAGCATTTATTTTCTGCCTTTTTTAGTAAAGAATATATATATATAAATAAATATAAAAGAGGTGAAATTAAAACTTTCAACACACCACACATTTAAGATGCACACATCTGCCACACATCTGCCACACATTTAAGATGCGCCAAACATAAAATATGCACACATCTGCCAATAAACTGTCTGTGTGGAAACATAGCAAAAGTTCTGTTTGGTGTCCTGATGATTTACATAATTTTAAACTATTTGCCCATGTTGATTAGAGTATTACAAATTTGGAAAGTGTTTATTCAATGTACATTTAAAACAGAAAATAAAATGCGATTAAGTTGCGACATGATGACAATCATGCGATTAATCGCAATTAAATGTTTTAATCATTTGACAGCCCTAATAATAATAATTATATATATATTTATTTATTTATTTATTTATTTATTTATTTATTTCATTTTTTATTTTTATTTTTTTTTCCGGACAGTTAATTGCCAGATGCGTGCATCATGGAGGTTTTTCGTATTTGATTGGTGCTTGATCACAGATTTTGACGGATCAGGATTTTTTTTTATATACGTGTAAATAAAGGATGTCATGATCCTTTATCATGTGTGGTGCATTGAAAATTTTTATTTAATCTCTTTTATATTTATTGATATATATTTTATAGACTTTAAGTTATATTGAAAAGGTAAGAAATCATGTTCAAATAATTTCTGAATGTCTATATGTCAAAAGATATTTACGTTTATAAAGACGTTTATTCATTAAATGTTAATTAAACTGTTAATACTCTTTTCGGATAAAGGTAGGAGCCTTTTGCACACTAATGCATGCAGATGCCTGATTTTACATTAAAGAAGCTTTTTGAAATATTTTGCTGTTGGAGCAGTACTAATGCTTATTCATTATTCAATGTCATGAAATCACGAGATAAGTCAGAATTGCCTGTCATAATGGCCTGTGATTTAATGCTGTCCTAAAAGCTGTGTTGTAAGTATAAAGAGAGAGCAATTGGAAAACTTTATCACACGAATCACAAAGAGCTTTGGTACTGAAAGAACAAATGAAAAAGAATGGCTTATTTCTCCATGTTCTTTTCATTCCTCATGTTGAGGGTGTTATAACCTTTATTTTTTGCAACTAGAAAGCTGTTTGAAAATTGACTAAATAGAATGTAAAAAAATAAGTGTGCAACTGACTGTTCATTTTTTATAGTGAAGTACCCTGCCCCCAAACCACATATTACTGTATAACATTATAATGTAAATATAAATGTAGTACACTAAAAGATAATATGAGTTTTGGGGCAAAACCTGTTTGATAATTGAGTTGTTTGTTAGCTTCAGCTGTAGTCCAATTGCAGAAAATGATTTCAATGAATTACACTTGTTTTTGTCACTATTATGACTGTGTTATATTTAGATTTTATATTTCCTCGATTTTGCTTTTACAAAATTACAAACCCCACAGACAGATGCATAAACACACAAAAGGAAAGCAGTTTTCACAATAGAGGCCCCTTAAAAGCCATTTAATTAGTGAGAGCTTTTTTATGTATGCATCTCATTTTCAGTTCTCAGCTAGAGTGAGCATTTGTTTGCTGTGTTTCAATAGCCTTCATTTAAAATCTGTGTGCAGACAGTACTTCAGTCACAGGTCAAAGCCATGACAGCAGGCATTTGTCTTCCTAATGAACTCTGTCGGACCGGAAAAGCACACACTATGGTATCTTTTGAGAAAACAAGAAATAGGTGTCACGCTAGGTGTTATTTTGCATTCCAGTCTATCTAGTCTATCTTTGGTTAGCAAAAAAAAAAAGGACAAATTACACCCCCTACTGAAAGATTCAATGGGACATTTTGTTTGAGTTTTTTTTTTTTTTTTTTTTAAACAAGAGCCATAAAATGAGAGAACCCAATGAACCGTAGACGACAAGGTTAAGAAAAGTTTTATTTTCTGAAATACAATTCATCATCCCTCACAAAACTTGCAACTGCATTTGAGACAGTCTAAGATAAGCCTCAGTACAAGTTGCTCTTAACCCTTTCATGCATAGTGCACACACATTCTGAATATTTCTTTTTCTCACTTGAGAATATTTCTGTATCTCACCTGAGATTTGACTTGTAATTGAATAATCGTGATCCTGATTTCTTTTGCTCTCCAGGCTATATGCAGTGCAGCATGTGTCTGACTCTACACACTTGCAAAAAAAAATAAAATTAAATTAAAAAAGCATAAATCCAGAAAAGATAAGACATTTTTTATTACATCAAGGATATTGATAGATTTTCTTCAAAAAAATATTTTTGAGAATTTGAGTCAAATTTCACATCTGAATATTAACATTGTTTATAAACATATTGGAAGAATTAGTTTTTCTTTTCTTTTTAATTCATTGTGTACTTCTTCTTTTGGCTTCTCCCTTTAGGGGTCGCCACAGCGGATCATCTGTCTCCATACCCCCTGTCCTCTACATTTGTCTCTTTTAAATTAACTACCTGCATGTCTTCCCTCACCACATCCATAAACCTCCACTTTGGCCTTCCTCTTTTCCTCCTTCCTGGCAGCTCCATCCTCAGCATTATTCTGCCATAAGTTTCTTTTTTAATATAAGGGACACAGAGAAAAATTAATATGGCATTCAACTATAAAACACTTCTAAAGAAACTGGATATGTTTTAAATATTTTATGCATTGAAAAGTATACTGATCATTTCAAAACTGTCAAATAAATTATGTTTCAGCTCAATATAATATTCATCATAGTCATAGGGATACATAAGGGATAGAGCATAAAGCTCACCTCGGGATTTTCTTCTGGGTTTGTAAATGTGACAGATGAAAAAGCTAAAATCTTATATCTAGCAGTAGCACGACAATATAAGTTTTAGGTTTGCACAATGCACTTGTGGTCTCATTGATAACATAGAAAGAATTTCATGACAAAATATTACACACATACACTTGAGAGATTCTTATTGTATGAGTGAAGTGTGCTTAAAAATATCCTCACAAATGGAGAGAAAATTGAGGGGGTGTTTCACCATGTATCTAATCGCTCTCACTGATGGGCAGCAGCACTTTACAGCAGTGGTCTCCAACATGAAGCTCGCGGGCACCTGGTAGCCTGAATGAAGTCTGTGAGTCGCCTGCCAGGCACAAGGCACAGTCTAGAAATAGCCTAAATGTAAATCATTAATATATATATATTTTTTTTTTAAATGCTTACATAACATAAGAAAAAGAACTACTTTAAAATTTCATATAACATTAAAGCATTATTATGCATTATAAATGATATATATTTATATATTATATAATCATTATACCTATTTTATATACAGTATATCATAATAATAATAATAATAATAATAATAATAATAATAATAATAATAATAATAAACTGCTACCACAAAGTTAAAGGCGCATAATTGTACAGTATAGGATGTATCTGGATGCAGTAGCATAAAATTTTCCCTTCACTTTAACTAGTAGACTTGAACCTGTTCAAGCATGACATTGCCCCTGTGCACACAGTAAGCTCCAAAGAAATATGGTTTACATGGTTTTGGAGTGGAAGATCTTGACATCATTGACCTGCTATAGAGCTTTGACCTCAACCCTGCTGAACCTCTTTGGGATGAATTGGAATGCTAACTGTACCCCAGGCCTCCTCACGATACATCAGTAGTTGACCTTACTAAGATTCTTCGAGCTGAATAAGCACATAATAAGGATTGATTGTTGAATAAAAATATCTTTGCTAGAAATCATTAATATTTATTAAACCATTATATGAGGATATTTCATTTTTGCTTTGCAGGATGCTGCATTTCTTTGCTGTGTTGTGTACCGTTTTTAATGCAAATACATAATGATTTAATACATATTACATACGGGTTCCTCTCTAGATGATTTTATCGCTTCAGTAAGCCCTCATTTACACATCTACTGTGTGAATTAGAAAAAAAAATAATTTTCTCAGTCTTTCTGTGTGTTTTACATCCAAATACTTGACTTTAAGGTCACAATTTTTATAGATCTTTTTAAATTGGTGTTATATTCATGTTACTGGGATTTTTCTTTACCTTAAATAAACATAGATTTGAGAAAGACCCATAGAAATATTTCATGCTGGCTTCATGCAGCTCGAATCCCTATGCCTCTCCTCACATACTTACGTCCTGGCAGTAATCAACACATACACACACCTGCATATCTCTGGTTGACTTGGTGTAAGTGTGTATCAGTAATACCTTCCTGAAGCAGCAAGGTATGACTGATAGACTGTCTGGATGGAATTCATCCTCTTATTACCTTCAGATGGAAGGTAGCACCTACATTTTTCTCTCTTTCTGTCAACACTACCAAGCCAAAAGATACTTTTGGCTTATTTTTTGTCAAATTTAATGACAGTTCTGTCACATTAAATAAGGGTTCTTAAGCATGTGTAATTATTCAAACCTGGGTCGATTAAGCTTTTATATGTTAAGCTTTTGTTAAAAGTTCACAACTACACAGATCAGGCATAACGTTTTGGCCCCCGATCAGGCATATGACCATTATCATGCTTATTAGCATTATGACCACCTACCTAATTTTGTGTTGGTCCCCCTTTTGCTGCCAATACAGTCCAAACCCTTCTAGCATTAACAGCATTAACTTCTTCAGCAATTTGTGCTACAGTAGCTTGTCTTTCAAACTAGACCACACAGGTCAGCCTTCACTCCCCACGTGCATCACTGAGCCTTGGCCGCCCATGACCCTGTCGCTGGTTCACCACTTTTCCTTCCTTGGACCACCTTTGAAAGATTCTGAGCACTGCAGCCTGGGAACAACCCACAAGTGCTGCAGTTTTGGAGATTCTCTGACCCAGTCGTCTAGACATCACAATTTAGCCCTTGTCAAACTCAAATCCTTATGCGTGCCAATTTTGAAGACAAATTGTTTACTTGCTGCTTAATATATCCCATCCACAAACATGTGCCATGATGAAGAGTTAATCAGTGTTATATACTCACCAGTCATAATGGTAAAATGGCATAATATTATGCCTGATCAGTGTATATTGCAGTTACTCTGATGTATTTTATTACTAATAATTTTATTTGCTTTTGTAAAAGATTTATATACAGTACATAAGGTTTTGGTTTCAAGTCTCAGCAAACAAACAACTCCATCTCCCAGAGAACACTATCTTCTTCTTCTTTTTCTTCTTCTTTTGGCTTCTCCCATTAGGGGTCATGACAGCGGATAATCTGTCTCCATACCCCCCAGTCCTCTACATCTGCCTCTTTCAAACTAACTACCTGCATGTCTTCCCTCACCACATCCATGAACCTCCTCCTTGGTCTTCCTCTTTTCCTCCTTCCTAGTGGTTCCATTCTCAGCATGCTCCTACCGATATACCCCATGTCAAGCTGCACATGTCCAAACCATCTTAATCGAGCCTCTCTCATATTTTCTCCAAAACGTCCCACATTTACTGTCCCCCTAATAAACTCATTTCTGAACCTGTCCATCCTTGTCACTCCCAACGAAAATCTCAACATCTTCAGCTCTGCTACCTCCAGCTCCACCTCTTGTCTTTTACTCAATGCCACTGTCTCTAACCCATACAACATCGCATGTCTCACCACAGTCCTATAAACTTTCCCTTTCATTCTTGCAGATACTTTTCTATCACAAATCACTCCTGCCACTCTTCTCCACCCTGTCTGCACTCTTTTCTTCACTCCTCTAACACACTGTCCATTAGTTTGCACTGTTGACCTTCAGGTACCTAAACTCCTCCACCTTCTCCACTTCTTCTCCCTGCAACCGCACCACTCCAGTGCCCTCCCTCTCATTCACACACATGTACTCTGTCTTACTCCTACTGACTTCCCCTTCTCTCCAGCACATACCTCCACCTCTCCAGGCTCTTCTCAACCTGCTCCCTACTCTCACCACAAATCACAATATCATCCGCAAACATCATAGTCCACAAAGACTTCTGTCTAACCTCGTCCGTCAACCTGTCCATCACCACTGCAAACAACAAAGGGCTCAGAGCCGATCCTTTATGCAGTCCAACCTCCACCTTGATCCAGTCTGTCGTTCCTATTGCTGTCACACTGTCCTCATACATGTCCTGCACGACCCTTACATACTTCTTTGACACACCTGACTTCCTCATACAATACCACAACTCCTCTCTCGGCACCCTATCGTATGCTTTCTCTAAATCCACAATGAAACTCCTTCTGACCTTCTCGATATTTCTTCATCAACATTCTCAAAGCAAATAATTCTCTGTGGTGCTCTTTCTCGACATGAAATCATACTGTTGCTCACAGATGGTCACCTCTTCTCTCAGCCTGGCTTCCACTACTCTTAACCATAACTTCATGGTGTGACTGATCAACTTTATTCCCCTGTAGTTACTGCAGGTCTGCACATATCCTTTATTCTTATAGATTGGTACCAACACACTCCTTCTCCATTCCTCAGGCATCTTCTTCCAAGATCTTGTTGAACCACCTAACAATCTTGTTGAAATTTCCCACAGAACACTATAACAATTTTTAATGGTTGCCACTAACCAGGTTTCCCTTCTTTTCACTCTGCAGTGCTCAACAAGTTTCTGATTGAGCAGAAAGACAGAGCACACCTAAACAGAACACACCTGTCCAACACAGCCTGAGGGGGTTGCTATATTGCAGCGTTTACATTTTGCCCTATATCTACATGATAAGATAAACATGAGCAATCCACTCTTGCTGTTGTTTCTGTTTATTTATTTGCATCAACCTCAGACAACCCATTATCTTGAATTAATTAAAATTAATTTTATACTCTAATGACTGCTTTCATTTTATTGGTTCACTGCTGCAACATCGGAATCCATTGGTGTGTTTAATGTACATGTATATGTAAATGTGTGTCTTGCCCCCACACAGCTGAAGCTAATCATTTGCCCTCAAATCTCTTTCAGATTTAATGTTGTACTACATTTCTGATTCAGGATTCACATTCCGTTAATTCACTCATTCATCTTTGAAGTTCATGTCTGCACTCAGTTCTGCTCAACTTTGACAAATAAAGACTACTTTACCAAAACTGAAAATGGATGTGTTAGTTTTTAACTTTAACATCATTTTATCATATTAATCATTTTTATTCACAGTGTGAACATTACAGAACAACCCGAACAGATATGAACAAAGAAAGTGAAAAGTGCTCACTGAGCCAGTGTGGCTAAAAGCTCAAAAGCATGTAGTTAATTTGACTGGGTAAAATGCACCCTGAACAAGTACAGAGTCTGGTTTGAGCTCCGAAACTAGACTTAATTAATTCACTATTATAAGCAGCATTCAGGAACATTGTGAAAGCTACACTGGACTAGCGAAAGTAGCCCATGTTTATGTTTATTTTTTGTGTTTACTAAGATATAAATTTGATACATATTTTAGAGACCATTAATAATGAAAAGTAATGAAATAATTGCAGACTACCCGCAAACTGTGGTAAAAAAAATTATTTACTAAATACTGTGGCTTGGAATTAAGGAGAATAAAAGAACACCACAATAGCACATATTCTTATAACCTGTTGTTATGCCTGAACAAATGAATTGGCAGATATGTCCTAATGTGAAATACCCTGCTATATACAAAATATGGTACATATTCATATAATGTTTAGTAGCTAAAAAGCCAATTGAAACTCTCTGAGCCAACAACTGTAAGCTTTCTTGAGGTACAGTCTGTTTGCTTATTTCTAATACTTTTGAAAAAGAATATAGAAAAATATTTGTGATAAAAATACCACAGCTGTTAATATTCCCTATGGTCCAATAGAAAGATAAAATTTTTCAGTGTAATCTTTTATTATTATCTCAGTCAATGACATTTGTCATCAGTTTCAACCGTTTGTAATATAGATATATTCTCTGTGTGTGTGTGTGTGTGTGTGTGTGTGTGTGTGTGTGTGTGTGTGTGTGTGTGTGTGTGTGTGTGTGTGTGTGTGTGTGTGCATGTGTTCAGGGATTTTGTAGGATCAGAGTCAGGTGTATGATTAACCAATTATACCAAGCAGGTGCTAAAGATCTTAAATTTCATATAAAGGTTGAAACTCAGTTGTTAACTAAAGGAGGCCTAAAACTGTTTGCTAATCAACTAAACTCTGTTACTCACTATGGTGAGACTGTGGAATACAGTTTTATGTTACTAGCCATGCACCTTGGCAAGACTAAGCAACATGATACAAGGTAGGAATACTGCATCAGCAAGATCTTTCCCAGACAAAGATTTGAAAGCAGACTGGGGTTAGCAGGATGTGCTGTTCAAGCTATTTTTAAGAAGCCCAAATAAACAAGCAATGTTGAGGACCATAGACCGACAGGAAAGTGGTCAGCCAAGGCAACAAATGGAATAGATATCATGCTTAATTCTCTTTGACATTGGAAAATGCCCTGCAGTTCCATTGGTAACAGATTTGAGGAAATCGGTGGGACACAGGTACACCCATCTACTATCTGAATTAATCTGGCCAAAAGTGGTCTTCATGGAAGAATTGTGACCAAAAAGCCATACCTCTGACATAAAAAAAAGGTTGAAATGACTCAACTATGCATGAAATCATAAGAACTAGGGTGCAAAAAAAAGGCAGCAGGTGCTGTGGAATGATGAGTTTTTAAATATTAGGCTGAAGCATTAAACAAGTTGTTTGCTGAAGGGCTAGAAAGCATAAAGAGAGTGCAAGCAAGAGTGAAGCATGAGGTTTCATGCAAGTTTGGGGCTGCATTTTTGTAAATGGAGTTGGTCAAGATTAATGGTGTGCTCGATGCTGAGAAATACAGGTAGATACTAATCAATCATGCAATACCACTCAGGGAGGTGTCTGATTATCCCCAAATTGAGTCTGCTGCAGGACAATGACCCCAAACATACAGCTAATATCAACATTATCTTTAGCATAAAGTAGAAAGTTTGGCCCCCACAGAGCCCTGATCTTAATGCCATCGAGTCTTTCTGGGATAACATAAAGAAACAGAAGGATTTGAAGCAGCCTACATCCTTAGAAGATCTATGGTTAGTTCTTGAAGATTTTTGGAACAATATACACATCAAGTTCCTTAAAAAACTGTACCTAGAAGAACTGATGCTGCTTTGCAAACAAAGGATGGTCTTCTGTTCATTTGCGTTTGAATTTTGTTAATTAAAAAAAAGTTCATTAGGAACACATGTATTTTAAAGCATTCTTACTTTACAGCGTTTTTCATCAACTTGAATATTTATATAGTTGTTATATTTTCATTGAGATATCCATCCATATTGCATGGCACCCCAACACACATACACCAATAATGCATAACCATTCCACCCACTAGCATGTTTTGGACACCAGCACAAAACCCACATAGGCATTTATAGAACATGCAAAGAAACTACACAAACAGTGGTGTAAACTCAAGATTGATTTACGGACCTTGAAGCTGTGAGTCAACAAATAGAAAAAACAAGATAATACAGCTTTAGCAAAGACAAACTGCTAGTTCCTCTTAAAAAGGGGTGGGGTTTGGGGTCAGAGCTCAGTCCACTGAGGTTCATCCACACCAGCCTTTGATAACAATGTCTGTATGGACATTACATTATGTTTAAGGGAATGGACATCCTGGATTAGGTTTGGGCCCTTGAGCTTATGTAAAGGGAAATCAAAGACATACAAAGACTACATACAAACACTACAAACACATTTTAATGCGTGCTTCCAACTTGATCGGAGAAGAACCATATACGGGTTTGATGGGCAGGTCATAAATTGTGTTTATTTTTGTGTTTCAGGTTTTTGTTCTTGAAAAAAAAGTAGATTTAAAAAATGACTTCCAAATTTTTTGTATGCCTTGAAAGGATGGTGATAAATGCACAGCATACACCTAAAATCTAATATTCCCTCATACATATTCAGTGTACATTTGAAATAAAATAAAATTCTATTAAGTTTTTGCTTGACTTTTATTAGATAAAAGCCTAGTTTTTATATATTCAAGACATATAACAGCCAGCATAAAAAAGTATGACAACTAACCTACAGTAGCGTCCCCAACATCAACATGATTTATATTTATATTTTCCCAAAATGAAAGTTTAAAATGTAGAAAAATAACTTCATTACAGATCCTTGTGTAGCATGTTTATAACCTATCAGTTCTTTCCATTTAATTTACGCTGGCTTCACTGACAGATGAAACAAAATGGCGTTTAAATCAAGGCAAAGAATACATATGCATTTTTTGCATGCTCCCTTCTATCCTATTATGTTGGCCAGATAAATCTAGACCAGAACTCTACATCACTCATTTGCTTTCTGGCTGTCCTGCATTGATAAAAAAAAAAAGAAAAAGCTGCTCTGCCATCCAGCTCTTGAACAGCAGTGATCTGATTGCCCTATTCATGAGCATTTGTCATGTTTCAATATGGCTCAGCCAAAATAGCTCAGCCATTTTTATTCTTTTTTAGCTTCAACATTCCTAAGTAAAAAGAGTTTCTTAGGGTTATTATCTTACTGCAAATGGCTTTACTTGGAACCCTATCTGATTGGGAAGACATTTAGCCTGTATAACTGCACTAATAGCTGTAATAATTTTAACACTTGATCAAAAATAGGTTTTATGGAAGTTATAGACAATAGCAAACATAACACAAACTATTCCTTGGCACCCTTAAAGTATTTTCTATTAACCTACTTCTAGATGACTTTGACATCTAAATGAGCAATTCTATTTAATTATTATAGCTATATAATGTCTTATTTAAGGACAAGAATCATCCACAGTAAGGAATTTGGAGATATGGCGTAGTCAAATGCCATAGACAAATATCTAAAGGCAGACTTTTGTTAACCATCGGTAATTAAAATGCTTTTGCTGTTTCAAGGGAAGGTGTATTTGTATAAAAGGCTTTAATAAAAAGAGAAAACACCAAAGAGACACACAGGCTTTTGTAAATGCAGTTTCTCTAGTAATGAAACTACTAGCTAATCAAATTACACTGTGACACCCAAAGACTCTTGGGAATTGCCCTGACATAAACACTGTGACAGAATCAGGAACAGTGAGCTGATGCTGAGCATTGAGGGGATTTGAAGCGAGATTCAGGTTTCATTTTAACAACAATGAAACTAATCATCTGTCACATCATCATAGCCTTAATGCCCCTGAGGTTGTATAGTTAGATGGCTTGTGTGCTCATTTATAAAACCTTATGCCATTATGGCTCACATCTTGCAGTGGTCTTGTTTCTGAAATACAATAGTGTCTGTTTTTCTTTTAATGAGAGTTTTAATTAACCTACCAGTCAGGTGCCAAACTGCTGTTTCTTGTGGCGTTCACTGGTCATAGTTTAATGTGAATAAAAATTTTTCCTCTTGTTGGATGTTTAAACAAATAGAGAGATCATGTTTTCTAATTAAAATCTAATATGAAAGCAGAGTGATTGTTATATCTGAGTGATAGATTAAGTTTGACTGAGTGTTTTACGGCTGATGTTTTACTCTTATTATTAGCACTCACTCCAACTCTTTTGTCTCCTCCTGTTCTTTGTATGTGATTTTGAATATGGTAGAAACACATAAAAATGTATAGAAGCTTTTGGTGAGTTTTTTTTTTTAGATTGCAATCTAAGTCATAAGTTATGTTCTATGTAATTACTGCGTAGTATTAACTAAAAAACAACTTGTGTTACAATAGCTCTTCTATGGGATTGGACCAAATAGCCTTCTTTCCCCACACACAACAATGAGCCTTGAGCCCCACTACCTCCACTATTGCAGGTTCACCACTTATCCTTCCTTGGACCACTTTTGTCTGCCTAACAAGATGCCCCACAAGACCTGCTGTTTTGGAAATGTTCTAAGCCAATAAACCATCACTATTTGGCCCTTGTCAATGTCACAAATATCCTTACTCTTTGCCCATTTTCCTGCTTTTGAATACTCACCTTGAAGAATTTAGCTTTTACTTGCTAGCTAATATATTCCACCCTTTGAGAGTAGCCATTGCAATGAGTCATATAGTAGAAATGGTTTTAATATCATGGTTGATTAATGTAGAGTATTTGATACAATTACTAGAATATTTTTTGTCCAAAGTTATAACTTATATATAAGTTATATATATGTAAATAATAAGATGGCAAAATCAGGGGGACTAAATATTTAGCTGAAAAACAAATATAATAAAAACCAACATGTGAATTCATATATAGATTTAATAGATTTAATCCAAGTATCAATAAACATAAACTGATAGTTACTAAACTGCATTCAATGCATGCAAGAGCAAAACAACAGGTTGTGGCAAAGCTGATTTAGTGTTGCAAATGGCACGAGTAAACAGATTTTATCTATCAGCAGATAATGGAATTCAACAGTGCCTACAAACAGAAAGAGTGAGACAAGAGCGGGATGCTGATTTATGCTGCTCAGCACTGTGACATACATCTGTGGTGTAAAGTGGACATGATAATAATACGCTAAATCTTAATTCTGTCAAATTAAATAGCCTACTTCATTTTCTCTCACGTGTTTCAATGACACTGCGCATCCAAAACATGGCTCACAAATAAAAATGAAGTATTGTATATATATCATTCCAAGACATGTATTTTAGGGACATTTTTAATGTGGCATTCATTCCAATTTGCCAAAAAAAAAAAGGGACTCACAATGACAACAATTTTCAACTTGTAAGAAGGTCACCAGTTAAATTGCATCTTGGTTTATTTCAGCTTTCAATTAGTTTTTAAATCTATGACTGCTTTAATTTACTACAAACATTATGTGTGATGCAAATGTCTACAAATGACCTTTCAGTTATTTAACTATCTGCTATATTTACTGGCAGTGAAATTGTCACTAATGAATCAGACTGAAAGAGGAAATGCCTTGGCATGGCCTCCTAAAAGAGAACAATACACCTTCTAGCACAGTTCATTGAATAGTACATGGGATCAGATACACAGCAGCACACAAACAACAGTTTTAAACATTTATAGAGTTGTAGGGCTGCTGGGTAGAAATCCAGTCATCCTAGCTGTAGTGCATATTTTTTGTTAGCTTTTATTTTTCTTCAATCCAGTGCTCTCTATATGGGCAGACAAATCGCCAATATGTCTGGCAACTGTATTTTTCTGAAAGAGATATTTTTTTCTCATTCTTTTTCAGCATCCTGACCTAAAGTGTGGCTTTGAATGCAGGCAAGATTAATAATACATTGTATAAGTTGCAAATATATATACTATAAATATATAGTAGTGTTGATTGTTTTAAACGGTTGTTAATAGCAATTTAAAGAATAATAACACCCAAGCCATTCATTTTACAATAATGTTTCTTGTTGTGTACTTCCAACCTTGAGGATTGCATACGAATTGAGCATTATTGTGCAGGATACTATCTTGAACTTGTTATCAATTCTGAAATCTGGTCCCATATGATAGGGAGCAACTGAAAACTGTCTTCTGTGGACGACCAGCCTTCTTGGCGGACTTGAATGAGTTTGTAATGTTGTAAAGATTCAGTATTCTTGAAATCACAGATTTGGAACGACCAACTTGTCTTGCTATGGCTGATAGGGTCATCCCTTTGGCCTTCATCTGGACAACCTGCTGCCTGAGGCTTTCAGTCACTTTAGAACGGCCCACCATCTTGCAGAGTCAGTGAAACTGGAAGTTAGGCTGCCAGTTAAATAGGGGTTGACAGATAATCAAGGATTGATTAGCACCAGGTGCCAGATTAACACCAATAACTGGGAGGTATCTGAAAGCTTTCTCAAATTTTGATCAGTGTGTTTTCTGCAAAATAATGTTTTTTTTTTTTTTTTTAATGCCTTAGTTAATTTGTGGAAAAAGTGTTCTGGTAGCATGGTATAGACAGGACAAAAACACCTTCAACAATTAAGCAGTGAAGATGACATTATTTCAGAATTGTTCAATTGTTTATAAATTGTTCTCTAATTTTGATCGCCAGTATATGTATATATATGTATATATATATATATATATATATATATATATATATATATATATATATATATATATATATATATATATATATATATATATATATATATATATATATTCTTTCAAAGGCAAAGATCTTTCTTGTATTGACAGAGAACAGAGTTTGGAAATGAATAAACTGAAATGTTCCCCTGCCCCAACCCCAAAAAACACACACACACAACCTTCATTGTATATTTATCACTTTTAATTTACATCTGTACAGCTGTTTGTATATGAGACTGATGTATATCTTTCCCCAAGTTCTTTTATGATTGCATTTTTATTTTGTACTAAATGCAACGTACTCAGACTGATCTTAATGCATGTCCTTGAGAGGCTTCAGTGTCAGACTGTGTGCATTCATTCTATCAGGCTCTATTATATCTTAAGTTATTATCTCTTTTATAAATCTGATACTGTGCAGTCTCAACCTATTATAGATTTAAATTTAATGTCATAATGACATACACATGTCCTGCTTTTCTCCATGCTTCGAGGTGGTTGGGATTTTTTTGTGGGGTGTTTTGTTACAATGCATTATGACATTGTCTTCCTTTTGTTTCACATTGGTTATTTTGCACTTTATATCTGAGTTCATCCTTGAATATACAGAATTCAGTTACATGTAAAACAAATGTCATGTTTTCCATACAGTTCACACATGTGCAAACAAAAAAAATCATAATCAGCAAGTTATGACTGTCATTTCATGTTAACAACTGGCATCATCACCTTCTGAACAAGTATTGATACAATGGTGGTGCGGTGATTGTCTATTTAGAGCATTGTGCAATGAGGTACAGGTAGAATAAATAAAAACAAAAAATAAAGGAAATCCTATCAATAAAATGAATATTAAATGTGACTGAATAAATAACTTACTCCAATAGTGGCAGAACCGCCTAAAACTCTTATCACTGCAGGAAAACTTTGGCTGTCATCGCAGTTGACCCTCGGGAGCAGCCTTGTAGGTGCCTACAACCAGTAAGCCTGGATGTTATGATCACAATGTGTTGGATTGCTCTCCTTCACTGGCAAAAAGAGCACCATGACAGAGAGAGAAAACAGAGAGAAGAGATCTGACAGGTCATTAGTACAGTTTCAGTGTTTCTCCCCATGTTCTCACTCACTCTGTGCATGTTCCTGTCTGGAGAGCACAGCAGAGCCCAGAGACTTCGTCATGGTTCCTCTGCTGCAGAGCTGATTAGGTAAAGTAGCTATTAATGAGCTTTCAGAAAGCTTCAGCAGACTGCCAGAGTACACTTACCCACTGAGGGTCCATTAAAAGTGCACATTCATAACGCTAAGGTGGTTTACTACATTGAGTGTCATAACTAAACATCAAGGATGCCTTTGTGTAGTCCTACAATAAAAAACATTTCATACTGAAGATTACATCTGTTCAGTCTTTCCGTGTTGCTGTTCATAGGTCTATCTAAATGCTAATGACTCTACTTTTTCTTGTTTCTCTGCTTATAATGGGATACAAAAACATGAAAAGCCTCACGAACCTTTGAAACTAAAAGTGTTTTTATTTTATGACACCTGGGTTCACCCCAAAGAGCATAAGATGTATATAAGATGAGCAGGTCATTCAAGGCATCAATAGAAGCTATGCACTGACAGAGATTGCTCTCTTCAGGGCTCTGACCCATGGAAAATAAATCTTCCATTAAAGTGACAGCCAAGGAATGAGCACACTGTAATGTCACTGTACTTGCATTCCACTGCAGCATTTTTGGCACTCTTGGTAAAGATGCGTATAAATGGGATTATGCCATAATGTTTTTTGTGGTTAGTTAGGTTAATCCCTCAATAAGATTATAAAAGATATGTATTTATTTGAACAAAACCATATATTAGAAATATTAACATCTCCCAGTTTAATATGTTGTGCAACTTCACTCTTCCAATGTAACAGCACTGAGCGTTCTCTTACAATGCTTAATAAGAGTCAAGAATACAGAGAAGAGAGTCTGATACTCTGAAAACACAATCTCGCCAAACCCTCCAGGTTCTTATGACTTTAGTTCAAGCCACATGATTTCAGTGTGGTCAGGAGACAGTAATGACCATGTGATCAGGCTTGCAACTATAAATGTGTGAATCGGTTGTACTATATGTTATGAGTTATTGCTCTTTTTGATAAAATGTAAAACCATGACCCATATTGTGCCTATTGCTAGAGGCAGACAGATTCATTTCAAGTCTCCTGTTACCTCATGGAATCTGCAACGCAAAGTTGCCAAAAGCAGACCCACACTACAAATACTTAATTTTGTTCTTGTATAACCGTAAAACCTGTTTTCAATCTCTGATACAATTTATGAAATATGTGCTTGTGTTTGTGGATTTTCAAAAAAATGCGCCTTTAACCATCAATGTGTCTTTGGAGAAAATACATGAGCATTTTGTTTCAGAGAGTTTAATTATTGTTCTGGTTGTTTTACACATTTTAATTCTTGCCTCATAGCTACGTACATACGGTCGATTAGCCATTGCTTGAAAAGCAAAACAGATGTGTATGATTTTGATATTAATCTGATTGTGAGGAAAGATATTTTTTCTTCTGTGTATTTATATGCTATTAGAACAGGAATTTATAAATGGCTGCTTAGTAGAACCTAAACACTAAGATGCGTCTAATGTACATCATGAGAAAATCTTTACTCTAAAAAGCAAACTGCATTGCTCATGTTTTAGGTAAAACCCTTTTGATGTATTTTTTTAATATTAGGTCATAGCAAATGGTGGATAAAAATATTTTCTTATTTAACTACATTGCAAAGGTGATGAAAGTCCCTTCCACTGGCTGGACATTGCTGTTAAAATTGGCGATGAAGAGGGAAAAAAAATATCAAGCCAGAAAAGCCTACCATTAGAAGGGCTACTTTACATTTCTTGCACCTCTCCAACGTCTTTGTTAAATCTCTACCGTGACAACTCTAGAGAAGTATCTAGCTTTGCTTTACAAAAGAGAAAATGCTAAATGGGCTCTGTAAGAGCTGCAAAGTGTCTATTGTTCCCTCCTGAAGGATTTCAATAGAGATACATAGCAATTCTGTGTGATCTGGCTGCACGCCATTAGCACTTCAACATTTTTAAAGTTGTGTACCATCTGGTGTTCTCTAACGGTCCCAAAACATCTCATGTGGTCAGTTTGCATCTTACCGCACATTTAATCGAATGTACTAAGTAAGATGTTTTATATGTCATTCTTTAATGGTTGAGAAAAATTAAAAAATTTGATTTTGTTTTTAACACTTAGTGGGTCAACAAATAATAGTGTTTTAAATATTGAAACATTTGTATGTAATATTGAAAATGACTAAAAGGTGAGAGGTAGATTTTGACAAAAAAGTCTAGCATAAACTTTTTGTTTAAAAAAAGGTCATTTGTTCTATCGACATTGGCAAAATCATTTACAATTACATATTTTAAATATGAAGGACTTGTAAATGAAAACAAACACTGACCAAGAAACACCAGCAACTGACTAGTCAGTATAATTTAGAGTAAAATGAAGAAAAACAAGTGAGAAACAGCAGGAAGGTTTATTTCAGACATCAGTAGAGGCACAATCTGTTCAAAACAGAATCATCAGACATGGTTAGAGAGAGAAAAGAGAGAGAGAGAGAGAGAGAGAGAGAGAGAGAGAGAGAGAGAGAGAGAGAGAGAGAGAGAGAGAGAGAGAGAGAGAGTAAAGCAGTGGAAACCATTTATCAACTGTAAGAGCAAGGAAACTGCAAAATAACATGCAGAGAAATACAGCAGCATCCGGAAAACTGCCTTATCTTCAGATGAATCCAAATGTAACCTCCAGGTATGTGTTTGTGTGGTGAACGCCAAAAGAGAAATTCCTATCAAACAGCAGGTGGATATGTCAAAGCCTGGGGCTGTATCTCCTGCAGTTTGTGTTGGTGAACTTGTGTTCATTAATAGCATTATGAACTGAAGTGCAAGGAGGCAGTCACAGAGGTCACAGAAATCAGCGAAGAAATTAAGCGAGCAACAGACGCGTTTTCTTCAGCAGGATAATGATCCAAAGCATACCAGCTGCCCCATCTTTGCCAAAAAGAAATTTAGACTTAGATTACCCCAATTCACCCTCACCCTCTCCTAAAGTGCAGTGGATAAAACTGAGCAGATTGTTGATGCACTAGTATGGATGAGCTGACTGTTTTGTTGGTTGAAACTTGGAGATTTTTTTCAACAACCCTATTACAGAGAGTAGCTGAAGCATGTAGAAGCCATGTCAGTTCAGAGTAAAACAAAGGATAGAAAACTAAACACTCATACACCATAACTGATCTTAAATGAAGCCATAATTGATCACAGACTGTTTAAAAACGATAGTTTTGTCTCATCGTTAGAAGAGTAGATATTATTTGGATTTTTTTTAACATGTTTTTAAACAGAAACGTTTGCCTGAAAGGGTTCTTGTAGCTTGTTTCCTAAATGTATGTTCCGTTCAGTGTATGTACACTTTCAAAGGCTATTTAAGCATGTCTGTACATCTAAGCATTCATCAGACAGTCATGGCCAGAATGGTTCAAGCTTAAAAAGAAGAAGTGCTCAAGAGACAGAGACAGAGAGAGAGAGAGAGAGAGAGAGAGAGAGAGAGAGAGAGAGAGAGAGAGAGAGAGAGAGAGAGAGAGAGAGAGAAAGGCAGGCACATTTCCTCTCGGTTTAGATGTTCTCTCTGATTGTGTTTCCTAATCTTTATAGAAACAGTGCTAGTGCCCCCTTGTGTTAATGACCTGTCATTGCACGGAATCCCTGGACCTGTATCATTCTTTCACAGTCACGGGGACAGTTTAGGGCGGCGATCCCCAAACCTTTAATGGTTGTTGGGTTTTTTTTTTTGTTGTTGTTTTTTTACTCGACAATTTTTAAAAACAATTTGGCATATTATTTACGTTATATGATTTAATTTTAAATGTAATTACCTATATAATGAAAATGTAACTTACCATAATGCAGAATCATTGGGAGCTTAATTTATTAATACATATAAAAAACAATTCAACAAGTTTATAAACTTAAACTTAAAAATATTTTATTTTATTTTCTATATTTTTTTATTTTATTTTATATATATTTTTTTTTATATATTATTTTTTTTCATAAAACACGCTGCAGACCGTGAAATTCAATACAATTCTAATAAAATACGTTTTTATTTCATATAATAAATTTTTTTTTTATTTTACTGATACTTTAAAAGCTTTATTTCAACCAGCGTTAGAGAATATTGCTCGTCGTCACGCGCCCGTCAGAAGAGCGCGCGCTCTCGTACGCGCGGAAGAAGGACGGAACTGCGCGCGCATGCGCACTGGGGCGGGAGCGCGCAGACCGGAGCGCAGCGCAGCGCGGAGAGCCGAAGATGGGCGTGTGAGCAGCAGCGCCGCCGCGATTATTTATCCACGCCAGGGGGGGACCAGCGGTAATGCGGTAAGCAGAGCTCGAGTGGACACGATTCACGCGTTTAAACCGTTCGGATTGCTCTTTTCGGACGTGTGCCGGAATTGTGCTTGGATGTAACACGTTTGGCGTGAATAGACCTGCGTGTCGATGACGCTCGCGCTTGGACAGATTGCTCCAGCTGTGCGGGGATGTGAGGATGCACTGGTGGAGGAGAGAAAAAGTGACGCGACGCTCTTCGGTGTCTGTATATGTGCAATGTTCGCTTTACAATAATCAAATACTGTGCATTGCATTTTATTTCAATTGCATTAGAAAACAAAAGCAAAATCGGCAGGAATAGTTTCACACACAGCTTTACAAGCTTACACAGAGGGCCATTTAGTATATATATATATATATATATATATATATATATATATATATATATATATATATATATATATATATATATATATATATATATATATATATGCTGGTGTCCTAGAAACGTAGGCCCTACATCCTATACATCCTCAATGCAATTTCTACTTCAAGCATTTAATTTATACTTGTATACTTTATAATGTGGAATTAAAAATACTACTACTACTATTACTCCTAATAATAATAATAATAATAACAGCAACAATAATGGTAATAATAACATGCAGCTCATTCAGTCACAAAACTATAATTGTATAATTTGCTTTTTTTTTTTTATCTTGGATAATAACATGCCATTATTTTATGGAAATCACTGTAAGAGCCATGCATATGTATGTGTATGTTGTGGTGGTGCTCAGGTGTTGTGCTGTAATTGATCTCAGTGGATTTTCATTATTTGCTAAATGCCTGCTGTGTATTCTGGCATGCAGGCTTTTTTTCCGGACTAGTCCCAGTGGACAGCTGCTTAAATGAATTAAGAGTGTTACAGCTTGCAGAGATTCTCCCTCACGTTATTGTGTTTTCATTGCAGTGCATTCGCCTGCACAGTCAGACTCTAGCCTACCACCGAAGTCTGATTACACGTTCTGATTATATTCAGTAAGGTGATGTCTGATTTAATCAGATGAAAAGATTGAATGTATCTTTCTTTTCTTTTCTTTTTTTTTTTTTTTTTTTGATACCATGTGTGTGATGTTATGATGTTGTAGCGAATGGGGTCTGAGCGGGCGGAGATGGGGAAATGTCCAGAACAGGACACTGGAAATTCTGTCCAGACGCATATCACTCCTTCCAGCAAAGATTTACAGGACAATGTAAACAGGTACACTCTTGGCTGGCTGAACGCTCCACCAAATGCTTGCTGCTTCTGCTGGTGCTGTTGCTGTAGCTGCTCCTGGTAAGAAACTTAATCATTCTAAATGTACTCTACATAACAAGACATGCTGGGCATGCATACATAAAAATCTGTTGTGGTTGTGCATTGAACCTGCACTCGAATCAGCTCACTTCTTAAAACTTCAAAGCATCCAGACAATCATCTTTTTTGCTTAATCCTGCATAGATTGCAGCTAGCCGAATAAATATTTGTGCATATTGTAATGCGTGAGCTTTTGCCACTGTTTTTGTTTTGAAGTCATAATAATTGTTGGTCTCTGGGGGTTTTTTTTTGTCTAATATGTAGACCAGTTTACCTAATTTACTGTATACCCTATTGTGAACAATGTTTTTATTTGTGTGTGTGTGTGTGTGTGTGTGTGTGTGTATGTGTGAGTGCTAGGGAGTGAGTCAGAATTAGGTCCAGGTGTGCTGGGAGCCTTTATTACGCTTATTGGAAGGGGTATTTGTTTACATGATATTCCCAGTGGACATGTGCATGCACAAACCCGTATACACAGCGGAATACTGCGTATACTAATGTATTGTACAGTGTAGAAAAAAGAGGAAAAAAGCAAGTTGTTACATCGTATGCATGTACATAGTCTTACAGTAAGAGCTTCGAAAGCAGAGAAGATTCAAGAGACGATACAAGAAAAGCAAAACGAAGCTACAGCTGAGGAACCGTAAGTACTATTGCATTATACATGTATGAATGTATAATATATATGTGTGCATGATTGCAATATAGCTTCGTTTGACCTACATTTTAGCTCTAATGCTTAAACATTGTGCATACAGTATATAAGGGTTTAACACTTTCAACCTACAGTGGGTACCGGATTTTTGATGGAGAGAAATTAAAGCCAATATAAAACATGGCAGAATTTTTTTTTTAGCCTCGATGTGAAATTATTACATATTAAAAAAAATGAAGTGGAAAAAACTGTGAAATTGACAGAAATGTTTTAAGGGGGAAAAGGAAAAGAAAAGAAAATTAACTTTGGATCTTTTGATTTTATTATACAGTTCAGCCCTTTTGGATAAGAGTCAGTGTGGCACATCTTTACAATATTTTTCTATTTTTCTTTGCTAATCAGTTAATGGAAATCAGTGTAGCAGATCATCAGGAAATCATTTTATTAATGAAAGCTGTATGATAATTACTAATGGACATGAGATTATTGTTTTAGTCCAGAGTTTAATTCATTTTTATACAGTACTCTTTAAATAAAGGGTTCTGACATGCTTTCTCAAATCACAAAAAAACGTGCTATTTCAACAGGAGACATATTATAGACATTTTATTTTAACAGTATGCAATTTCCTACATGGACAAATAATTACTAGTGCCAAAATAGAACCAAATTCTATTTACTCTAGACCTGTTATCTAAAAGATCACATCTATATGGCGTTGTTTCCATACGAAATCCGATACATTTCTGTTTACTTCTGTATAAATACATTAATTCCTTAGCAAATGTAGTCTCATCTCAGACAAAGATTAAGTGTATATTCAGCTTTGTGTACTACACAAATAGGTGATAAAATTCTTGACCCTTACAAACAAAAAAATACTATAAATATGATGAATAGAGAGTGATATTGGTGAAAATCACCAGGTTATACATTTAGTGAGTATATACACATACCAGAATTCTTAATAGAATGTAAAATAATAAAAGATTAATGCCTTGGCTGAACAGAGCTGTAATAATTGATGAATATTTGCCTGCACAGAGCTGGTCTGACACTAGAGGAGGCCACTTCGTGGGCAAAATCATTCGAGCACTTGATTAAGAGCCCGAATGGCCGGTCTAATTTCCGCCAATTCCTCAAGAGTGAGTTCAGTGAGGAGAACCTGTTGTTCTGGCTGGCCTGTGAGGAGCTGAAGAAGGAGACCAACAGAACTGTGGTGGAACAGACTGTTAAGCAAATATATGAGGATTATGTCTCTGTGCTGTCACCTAGAGAGGTAAGTTTACACCCAATAATACACACACAAAACAGTTTTATGAATGGCATGAATGGCTTTTATGTTTTGCATCCTGTTGTGTTTTTAACCAGGTGAGTTTGGATTCCCGTGCACGCGAGGTGATTAGCAAGAACATGATGGATCCGTCTTCGCAAACCTTTGATGAGGCACAGCAGCAAATATATACACTCATGCAACGAGACTCATACCCACGTTACATGAACTCCATCGTTTATGCAGACCTTATTGTAAGTTTGGAATCAACTAAAACAGCGGAGGAGTCCTAACACACATACAGACTTACATACATGATCAATCAATCTATCTATCTATCTATCTATCTATCTATCTATCTATCTATCTATCTATCTATCTATCTATCTATCTATCTATCTATCTATCTATCTATCTATCTATCTATCTATCACAAACTGTACAATTTAGGGACTTCTGAAACGTACAGTAAGATGACTTTCTCAAACACAGGTACAGTCCTTACTGAAAGCACTGGAATGACAAGGCCTGTTCTCTTGTTTTTGCTCCACACTAAAGACATTTGGGCTTGAGACCAAAAGATACAAGAATAAGATGATAAGACAGAAACATCAGCTTTAACGTCCTGATATTTAAATCTATTTTAGATGTGTTAAATAGCGTAAAGAAAATTACCATTTTTTCAAATCTGTCGTTTCTTCTAGTGATCGGAATTATTGTAACAAGTGACTGACAGGTGTTTCCTAATGTACCCTGTTGGATTGATTGTTTAAACAATTAATAGCTATGTCTGTCTTCCGTTTGTTTGAGATTTGGGCATGAACAGTTTAGGATTAACCTGTAGGGTAAATCTAAATGAAGTGTAGTCTGTGGGGAAAGAGTCAAGTCAAGTCAAGTCAAGTTTATTTCTATAGCGCTTTTCACAACAGACATTGTCTCAAAGCAGCTTTACACAAATCAACAGTTAAGGTGAATGGTGTGCATTTGACCCTGATGAGCAGCCGTGGCGACTGAGCAAGCCATTTTAAAGCTGAAGAAATAAGGGAATGACCAAGAATGGTGATCTAAAAGCACAAAGTGTAGAGAAAGAAAGGATTTAAACATGATCCAAAACATGGAAGCTCAATGTTTAAGTACAATGGACGTAAAATGACTTTTTTTGAAACAGGCTCACTTATCCTTAATGATGCATTTTGTGAGGGTAGCAGCTGAATTAAATCAGTAGGTCAGTGGCTTTAAACAACTATTGCAAGCAAAGGATATGCCACCAAATATTCAGTATTACTTTAAGTGTATCTGTTTGAATATTTAAAATATTTCAAATCTGGGTGGTCTTCTATCTTCTAAATCCATGTTCTAAATATCATGTCTAGTTTTATTCATCTTTTGATCTTAAAATCCAAATGTCTTCAGTATCGAGCAAACAAAAGAACTGGCCTTGCTGTTTCTATACTTTCAGAGAGAAACTGTAAATCATCCAGCAGCACACAACCTTATCCAATGACTTAAACAGATTTTTGCATACCTCTCTGTCAGGTTACATTTCTACACCTTGTGCACTGCCCTCTGACCACCCTGACTTTCCAGTGTCCTGATGTACTGTTACATTCGTACAGATTTTATAACACCGCAACTTATTAGTTAGTGGTTATAAGGGAAAATGCTATTATCCTGCTTTGGTCTTAGGGTTCCAAGAAGGAAATAAAGATTTTATTTAAATATTTCTCCGCCTTAGTTGTGCAAAGGGCACTGAAACGGCAGATGAATACTTGTGCCTTGCTATACATACAGAAGAGCTATATGAGGATATATAACTACATAATATAAAGTTAATTACAAATCAAGGTGCTTTCAGTGATAGTAGAACAGCAAAATTAATGACTACATATAAATTGTATCTATAATATATATATATTATATTTCTCTCTCACACACACACACACCTATGGACATCTGAAATTGTACTTGGACCAACAAAGCTCGGATTTGTGATCTTACAATTATTTCTACATGCATGTTTTTGACGTACAGAGGATGCATTTGATATATTCACTTGTGTATACCGGGATAAACTGTATAAAGAGATATAAATCAGTAGTAAAGCACAATTATTTGTCAATTTGTCTCTCTTCTATCTTCCACGGAATACAAATCAGCTCAAAACTTTTTTGAACTTGAAATATTTTAAGACTGTATTCAAAACATGCCTAAGGGCACATTAGTAGACCAGGCTTGGTCCAAATGAAGGTGTATTCCTAAATATTTTATTAATTCCTGCATGCAGTGCACACCTTTTATGTGGTGGAATTATAAAAGAAAGGTATTTATATATAAACATTATTCAAAAATGAGATTTTTTTAGATGAGAAAAAAGGCCAGTGGGGAGGCTAATGCAAAAATGATCACTCATTACACCTGTGATGAGCAGAAAAGCATGTTGCAACACACAACATATCAAACCTCAGATGGTTTAGACTAGAGCAACAGAAGCTCAAGAGTAGACAAGGACATGAATCCTTAGCTACAATGGGCATATGATTTAAGATGGTGTTTTATTCATTTTGTTTGATGAACATAATCAAAGCTATGTTTTAATGCATAGTGATGCTGCTAAATGATTGGAGGTTTTGGATAATTGAATGATAAGGTTTGTAGGTGTTCCTATGAAAGTGGCTGGTGTGTAATAATAAAGTGTTATGCAACGTTTATGCATCTTCCACATACAAAGTCAAAATCGATATGTTTAAATTTATGTCTTTTATTGCGTATCATTTTGTCATTATTAACCCTTTGTCAGCATCATGTCCTATTTCATTAGCTAGAGTTTTATAGCCAATTTAAAAAAAAACATGTACATTGAACAAGTGGTGTATCCCATGTGAGCTCAGTGTAAGAAAAAAAAAAGGTCACAAGGTCAAAGGTTAATATAGCAATATTTGTCCTGGCCGTGTCTGTGTTTGGCGCTTGCAGGAGTCCTGTTATCTATAACATATCTACAACCCAGTGAGGGAGAATTCAGAATGCACGTTATTGTTTTCCATTCATTAACACACAGCAAATCATGGAGGATCGTTTGATTTGATCGCATGGAAAAGCAAGAAAAACATTTCAACCAGTCTTGCATATTTTTAATCAGAACAAAGATTGAGAACCTCTGCTGTGTGGTTCCAGTTCGGTTTAGTACCGAGCTTGAAATCAGAAACAAGTTTTTCTGTTGTCAGTTCAGTCAGATGATGAGAGCAGCTGAAGAGAGCTTGTGAACCACTGATCAGCACAAAAGATCATTAAGGCCATATTGATTAGTCTATCGGAGGCAGCTGCTTCTCAATGAATTGTTTTATATCCATCATTTCCTGTCGAACAGAAAAAAGAATGAATTCACTAAGGGTGATTCTTTCTGTTAATTACATATCATCATGTGTATTAACTTAACAAAGCAAACCTCTGGGCAAGCGCTGTGGGGCATCCCGGGATATGTTTTGAAAGTGATGCTGTTGGGATTCAGTATTGTCTTGAGTTTTTCCACCGTAAGACACCCAAATATCAGTGGAACCAGAGGATCTGCCTCACCATGACACTGTAGCACTGGTATTTCCCTATTAGCACCAATCACTGACTATATAGATACAAAGGGGGAGAAAGTAAACAAATGTAAATAACTAAGTTTGGGATGGTTTCATTCATGCAAATTGGACAGAAAAAAAACTAAAAATTGGAAAATGTACTGTATACCTTCGAGAGGGAGTTCCTGAGAGGCAACCAACAGCTCAGAGCAACAACCCCTGCAAGCATCCGCTGACTTTTTAGAGCTGTATAAAGAGACAGTGCACCACCCTAAACACACACATACAAAGAGATTAAATCCATAACATACTGCAAGTTAACAGGTTTGTAAAACGCAGACGGATGCAAGCGCGGACCGTGTTTATTTAGTTATGTCCTGGCCAAACCAACATTACAATAGAAAAGTAAACATGAACAAAACATACAAAGCAAAGAATTTACAATTATGAGCTATATCATGACACACACACCACAAAGCAATTTGGGGGCTTTGATAATACAATTTAAGTCCGAAACAAAGCACGGTTCACAATTAGCTTTGTAAAAGCTGTCACGCGGAGCTGGAACAAAACCACGGTACCGGACCCTTGACAAACTATAGGAAGTGGAGTTTGGTTGCATTCGATCTTTGCCATGATTCCCAGAAACATGAACATACTCGGGTCGGCGCTTGTTCAGGAACTGTGTGTTTTAACCAGTGACAACATCTTTACATTATCATCATAATGTTATATTATTATCATTGTACATTTTACATATACATAAGAAATTCTGCTGTGTTTAACATGTTCACTTGTGATTCTGTAAGATAAACAATAGCAAATACACTGGAGTTTGATCAAATCAAGAGTCTGAAACCAAATCAAAGCCGTGTGGGGGGTGTGTGAGTGTGATCAGTGTGGCATGTGACAGAGCCATGTGATGTACTGAGTTTGGTATAATCATTACTCCAGTACTCTGTGTGTAATTGCAAATTTAATTATAGCAAACTAATTAATTCAGTATGCTCATAATAGGGACTCAAACCAGTCACAGAAAGAAAATCTTTTACGGTAATTTCATTTCACTGCATAGTTTCTTACCTGAGAAAAGCCACCTAATACAATGCGATGAGATGGAATGCCATTCTTTACTTCCTGATCAATCAAAGCATTGACTGTAACAGAAAATAGAACTTAGGCGCACAGAAGAAACAATTTTTTTCAATATTAAACATTAAAGAAGCACATACTGCTTTCTGCAGCTTTTTTTATCCCAGTCTCATCCTCCTCTGCATTCGGACCCAACCCAATGATATCAAACCTGTGAATCAGGACACAAATTACAGGGATGATCAAGAAAAAAAGAAAACTGCATCAGAAAACTGCCTTATTGAGGTCAAATTCGAAAGCATTACCAAGAAGGCATTGCCATGTTCATGTTGAGGGTAACTGGCATGACTGGTCTGGGAAAATCCATGTAAGAAAGAAAGAGAGTAAGCAAAATTAATGACCTAACCTGGGACATTATTTTTTCTTGTATTTGATTATTTGGTTCATCATACGTACGCATGGGGGCAAATATACTTGACATGAGGTGTCCGGATTCCAGCCATAGCTTCAGCCCAGCCATGCCTATGGTAAATAAATGATTAATAATAATGATGTAATTGGGGCAATTCAATTTTGTTAGCTCATGTTTAAGTCAGGGGTGTGTTCTCCTTACCCGGTATCTCCTAGGCCATGGAGAAAGATTACCTGGAAATGTAAGCAAAAATCCATGTCACTGCTAATAACTATGTGGCACATTTATAATAATTGCACGGTTTATAGTCAAACCGACAAGATATTTCTTCAGAGTATTTTTCAGGAATACAACACAGTACAGCCATTGGGCATTTTATCTGATAAACCAATCATATAGTAGTATAATGTGCAATTACTGACTATAGCATATTTCCGGCTACGCAAAAATTCTCAGCCTAATTCTAACTTTTCATCAGGGGCGTGTCTAAAGTGGGGAATACAACCTATATCGTATACCTAATCATAATTAATGTGATAATTAGTTAATGTATAAGTATTAAATCATAATTATAAGCCCATATGTATGTTGAAACTCTTCCCCTCTATGTTGAACGCCCCTGCATAGGATCAATGCTGACACATTATGATTTCGGTACGTGTGTGTGTGTGTGCGCTGCTGGAACAAAGTGGATTATCATCATGATTTTTAAACAGTGCACAATTAATGGGCACATGGTACTGTATTCCCAGGAGTTACAACACATCCTGCTGGGATACCTCAGAGAATACAGTGTCTCAGTGGCAGCCCAAGCATTTCACACCTAGGCCTACCTGAATCAATCCACCTCTTAATACCATCTTTATTACGCCACAGTATAGAAACCATCAATATTAACCTCGTAAAATGACTCTGGGTTTTCCATTCATTTTTTACTTATTAGTTTTTTCTGGTGATTTGAAATGAAGGCAAGTTGTATGTTCATTTTTTTTATTCTGCAGGACATAAAACATATAAATAGTTCTTGAAAAGCTTAATAAACATTTCGAAATGTTTTGCCTGACCTTTCCGAACGACGTCCAGCTTTTCTTGTAAAGTCTGTCTTGACAATGGCCTTGTAAATATATATGCGACCAAATCAGTTTATTTTCCTCTCAGCCATTGTATATTTTAGCTTGTGCAGTTAGCTACAGATGTGTTTCGCGAACTCAGGAGTATAGTGCGCTCTCTGACCATCCAATCACAGTGACGTAAAAATGCCAACGTTATTGTGTGCCTGCAAGATGGCTTTATTGTAGCCAACTTGAAATTTGATAGGTTAAAGAAACATGTGATATACCGCTGCAGGGGACCACACTGTTGACTCTGTAGGCAAAGGGCAGATAAATTTGACTCTGGCAACATGAAATGTGATAGCTGAAACATGATTGGATAGAAACTACAATATAAACATACAGAGAAAATATAAGAAAATAGACTACTGGGAATAATTGATTACATATTCATGGAGATTTAAGCAGGTGATTCTGAAAGTGTTTAGGCCAGCAGAGAAGCTCTTGCTGTCCCTGATGACCCACTACGGCAGTGTCAGAAATGAAGAGGTCCTAGTGTTTGGAGTTGCTCCCAAAGGTGTTCAGTGGGGGTTGAGGTCAGGGCATTTTTTTTCACTCCAACCTTGGCAAACCATGTCTTTGTGGTGTTTACTTTGTCATGCTGAAACATGTTTCGGTGAAAGAAAATCAGGCTACAACAAACAAACATCTTAATCTACTTGGAAACAGTTTGGGGAAGAATCACAGGTGGGTGTGATGCTCAGGTCTGCTGCTATATATTTATATCAAGGAAATTCATTTGGATTCATGTCACTGCACAATCTGTACACATTTTCCATTGGGATGAATAAAGTATATATCTAATATATAGCAGATTAGTATACAGGTATGTAGATACTGTATATCTCTGCCTCTTCCTGTGTGTGTGTGTGTGTGTGTGTGTGTGTGTGTGTGTGTGTGTGTGTGTGTGTGTGTGTGTGTGTGTGTGTGTGTGTGTGTGTGTGTGTGTGTGTCTTACCGCCGCTGTAGCTTTGCGGGCGGCTGGCACTATGGCAGGGAGCGGCGCGGACATGTTATTACCGCACATACACCAGAGATCAGGATGACATTAAGTAGGAGAATAAGCCTGCAAGCTGCCACTCCAGTTGTGTCGCCTGTAAATGAGGACTGAGGTTTTCTAACGCGAAAAAAGACCAAATCAAATAAACCAATTCAGTAATATAATTCAATAAACTTCAACTTGGCCTCGAAGCCGTGCAGATCCTACTCTGAGCTGAGTGTAAACCTCTCACTCTCAGTCTGATAACAGATGTCCGGTCAGTTCTAACCATACATGGTGACGTCTTAAATACGTTGCATGAATGAAAAGCCTGATCCTGGATCAGCACTCTGTGTTGTGGGCGGTCCATACCAACAACATACATACCCACGCGCCACACTGACACGGGAAGTCCCGCCTTTTAAAAAGCGCCGTCTTTCTGTCTTCTGATTGGTGGAGTTGTAAAGCTATGAAAAATTCGCGTTTGCTATTGGTTCCTGAAGAACCAATAACAATCTGATAAAGTGGTGGGTGGTGTAGAGGCGGTGTTCTACCGGCATTGGCATTTTTATGTTTTGTCGTTCAGAATGCATAGAAGCCTGCATTTATTATTATTATTATTATTATTATTATTATTATTATTATTATTATTATTATTATTATTATTATTATTAATTATTGTTGTTGTTGTTGTTGTTGTTGTTGTTGTTGTTGTTGATGATGATTAATCAAATAATGAATGGAATTCATGGAATGGAATTTTCTCCTAATTTTTACTTACTAGGTAAAAATAAAATCCTACATTTTCATATTTATTTTAATGAAACAAAAGAAATAAAGAAAGAAAGAAAGAAAGAAAGAAAGAAAGAAAGAAAGAAAGAAATATAAATGTATTTATTTATTGATTTATTTTAATTCATACATGCATTTAAATAGAATAATTAATTAATCACGTATTTAGTTATTGCCCTGAAATTATTATTATTATATATATATATATATATATATATATATATATATATATATATATATATATATATATATATATATATATATATATATATATAGAGAGAGAGATTTTTTTTTACTTTACCCAATGTAACCAAAAATTAAGAAAAAAGTCGACTCAGCTATAAACATTTTGAAATACTCTTTTCCCCTCAAGGATTGATTGTTTCGTAGATGATATTTTTAATTACAATTTTTTTTTTTTTATTAAAATGTTTGCTTTAGAATATTACACATTTTGTCAAGGAATGCACTTCTTTAAAAATTCTTCTGAAAAGGTACTTTGGCTGGTGGCTATTTATTAAGATAAAACTGAATATCTCCTCATGGTGTCATTGACAAAACCACTTAATTAATTTATATGAGCAGACGGGTTGCCAGATTCATTCTACATTGTTCATGTATTTGTAGATATATACAGAAAAGCAGAAATCAACACAAAATATAATTCTGTTTTTTTTTCCCCTTTCAATTCTTAAAATTGTCAGTTAATTCATCTTTCTAGGTTTCTGTATTCATATACAGGATTATGATACTAAATAATTCTAAAATAATTTTTCCCTGTGAGAGTATTATACTATATGTTGGTCCACATCTCAAATGTTGCACTATTTTATGAGTTGCTCAGTAGCTCCTCAAATGACTGTATAAGACTGTAGAAAGGACATTACTAATAATCTTACATTCCAGTGCTCATGTTAGTTCTCACTCTCCAGTGCTCTGTATTGTTTCAAAGATTTATAATCACACTCTTGATGTCACCCAAATGTGGATGGGTTTCCTTTTGAGTCTGGTTCCTCTCAAGGTTTCTTCCTCATAACATCTAAGGGAGTTTTTAGTTGCCACAGTCGCCCAGGCTGCTCATCAGGAATAAATTCACACCATTCACCTTAACTCTTAAATTTTGTGAAGCTGCTGAGACAATGTCTGTTGTCTGACTTGACATCAGACCATAATTTTCCTAAAAATACACATTAAGTGGCGTTTTATTTTTGCACATATATATATATAAATAGTTGTTATTATATAATTTTTGACCCTATTTTCATGCTTTTTAGTTATGCTATACTTTTAATTAACTAAAAAAAAAAAAAACATTTTCTTTTAATTCGTAAATAAGCATTCCGCCACATGTCGTATTCTGTATGTTGACAAATACAATTGGAAATTTGTATTTATATCCCATAAAGCAATAGCAGAATTTCGCTGCATCTAATGTTATTAGGCCTTGATTAGGTGCGGTTTGTACTGGGGATGTAGCTCAGTGGTAGAGCGCATGCTTTGCATGTATGAGGCCCCGGGTTCAATCCCCGGCATCTCCACATGGTTGAAACCTTTTATCAAATACTTCCTCATCATTTATGTATATAAATACACGTAAATAAATATAAATTATGATCTGTTATTTATCTGTTTTAAGCTTCAACGTCTATACAACTTGAATTGTGTACAGAGATTTGACACTTCTCTGCACTTCCTTATCCTGCTCCATGTTTTTCCGGTGCTCTATACCACGTGCTTGTCCGCCATGACACTTGCCCTTGAATATTAGGTTGACTAGCAAATGTGCAGCAAGAGAAATGTCTGCATCCAAGACAACCGGTGGGAAAAGTATAGACATTGTGAGAAATTTACCACGGATAACGCTAGCTAACCTCCGGCCCAATCCCGGTGCAAAGAAAAATGTAAGTAACAATTCTTTAGCAGTGTATTATCATTTGCTAGCAGGTTTAGCTTGTTAGCATGTGCCTTCAGAGTTACTTTGCTAGCTTTAAAAACAGATGCAAAATGTTGAAGCATAGAAATCGTGTCTCTTTATCAGACTCAGACTTAGTCACTGAAGTTACAAAGTCATTTTTTATACTTATACTTAAATTTGCAATAAACAACCACCAGCTTGTTAAACTGCATGTATGTGCAAATACAGTGGATTTCTATAAAGAATATAGTAATAAAATCTCCTGGAAATGTAGTTTAACTATAGTTTAGTACGTTTGCTTTTCTTTAGCTAACCTCAAATATTTCTTTAAAAAGTCCTCGTTCTCCATGTTCCTTTCAGTCAGTAAGGTAAATAAGGAGATACATTCCTATATTGGGATTAAGGGGTTACCCCCTGTTACAAACTAAGAAGTTATGATGTACAGAATGAGGTGTAAAAAATACGTTATATAATGATTTTTATTAATCCATGATTCTTCGTTAATTACTGTATATACTTTTATTCCATCACTGATCTCAGATTGAGCATCATACTCCATTTCGCTAATAATAGCTGGCAAGCAGACCTGCAGATCTTTTAGTACTAGGAACATTGGAAATTGAACTTGTATCTGAAACATATGTATGATAACCAGGATTTATTTTGTGTCCTGCATACATACATTTATGCATACTGAATGCCCTGGAAGGATGTTCAAAAACATCATTATAATGGACAGATTGAGCACAAAATTCTGAAATAGGGGTCTAAGTCTTAAGGGACTTAGTCCCGGTGTTAAGACCCGTATCAGCTTTAAATCTTTTTTTTTTTTTTGGAGGGGGAAGTGTATTGGAGTTCAAGGTTGTACAGCTTAAATCAACGCTTGTCTACAGGAGAAGCGTCGCGGAAGGGGGATGCATGGTGGAAATAAGAGCGGTCGGGGTCATAAAGGTGAACGGCAGCGAGGGAATCGCCCCCGTCTGGGTTTTGAAGGAGGCCAGACGCCCTTCTACCTGCTTATTCCTAAATATGGCTACAATGAGGGGCACAGGTGATCAGACTACACTACTTATGTTCTCTCTTTCTTATCTGATGTTATTAGAATTATACATCTTTTTCATAGTGATTCAAACCGGGCGTTATGTGTATTTGTCTACAGTCGTCGCCAACAGTACCCACCACTCACTCTGCGGAGGCTGCAATATTTAATAGATCTCGGCCGTGTGGATCCTGCTCAGCCCATAGACCTCACGCAGCTCGTCAATGGGAGAGGAGTCACGATCCAGCCACTCAAGCGTGACTACGGGGTCTGTCTTGTGGAAGAGGTTTGTCCGGTATCATTATTATGCATGCATGATATAAAGAATTCCTATACTTAAGAAATCATTTTCACTGGGTAGGGAAATGCAGTGAGAATTTGCCATTACTTTTCATAAATGCAATTTAGAAATAACGAATGCAAAACAATTCAATCTTGATTATATTGCTTTCTGGTTGCAGGAAATCCTGAGTGGAAAGTCATTGCTTTAATTTAGAAGTTATAACAATCTTTATTGCAATTTAATTGTATACGCCTGTTTATTGTCGTATGATACAGTGAAAACTTTTTTTTTTTTTTTTTTTTTTTTTTTTTTTTTTTTTATATGGAAAAAATGTGTAAAGGTATGGTCAGGAACAAGTTCTTTTGTGTGCACATCTCTACATTTACAGCCACAAAGAAACTTCTGCTACATCGAATGTGGTCTTCTTTCTTGTACAGTTTTTACAGCTAATTGTGTGATTTAAAAGCTATTGTAATTTACTGAAGATGCCACACAATGCATGAAATGCTGTGCTGTGGTTAGCATTTGGTTCTCCCACATTTACTACACAGCAAAATGGAGTGCATCCAAGCTGAGATAATTCGGGTTTTTTTTATGATCTCGTACTGAATTTTTATTTTTCATAATGATTGTATTTACCTTTTGCATAAATGCCTTACAACAAAATTAAGTTGAAGTTCATCAAATTGTCCAGATGGGGGCAGCAGTCAGTCATTTTTCAGGTTTATGCATTAAGAGCCAACTAACTGTTCTTGTGTCTGTTCAAGGGAGCTGACATATTCTGTGCTAAGGTGAATTTGGAGGTTCAGCGTGCTTCTGAAGGTGCCATCGCTGCAGTAGAACGCAATGGGGGTGTAATCTCGACCAGCTACTATGACCCTCGCAGCTTAGGTGAGTCACACAGTGTGCATAAACGGAGCTAATGGACTATACAGTAGGCATAGCACAAACAACGGTTGTTTGCAAACTATACAAGGCAAGAAATTATAACAAAATCGTTTAACTGTCAAGAAATCACCCAAAGAGTTTAGCAAAACCATAAAAACGCACAAATAGAGTTTTTGTGTGCCAGAAACAGGGCGAAAATATGACACCCTTTGTAAATCAAAAATAGCTGTTCAATAAAGTCAACATTTTATAAACAAACATAAATACCAATCGAACTCTAAAAAACAAGCATTTCAAACAGCCAATCAGCTTAACCTCTTCATGACTTTGGCTGCACACATGCTGATATTCAAAAACCCCGAATTTTAGCTTATTTTAAAAAGTCCAGTTCTCATACTGTTTTCAGTATTAACATTTTCTCTGTTACAACTTTTTGTTACAGATTTATTGTATGTGGGTTTTTTTTTTTTTTTTTTTTTTTTTTTTCCTTTCAGTAAAATGCTCACTTTAGAATAATGGACGTTTTGTCAATGAATGCACTTATGAATTATTAAGCTAGTAGTTATTATTTTACTTGGCGATTGTTTTTTTCTTTCTTTCTTTCTTTCTTTCTTTCTTTCTTTCTTTCTTTCTTTCTTTCTTTCTTTCTTTCTTTCTTTCTTTCTTTCTTCAGAGATCTATTTCAACAAGTTTGGTTGATCCTTAATCAGAAATAAAATTGAAAAACCGTGATGTAAATCATTTTGCTAATATTATGGATGATGTCAGTATTGTAGAATTTAGTCTAACCTGCTTTTGTGTGTGTGTGTGTGTGTGTGTGTGTGTGTGTGTGTGTGTGTGTGTGTGTGTGTGTGTGTGTGTGTGGGGCGTGTGTGTTTTACTGCAGAAATCCTTGTCAAACCAGTGCCATTCTTCATGACCGGCCAGCCCATTCCAAAGCGTATGCTCCCTGGAGAAGATCTCCTTCCATATTACATAGATGCAAATAACCGCGGTTATCTCGCTGATCCAGAGCAGGTCCAGGCCGCCCGGGTTGCGCTGGCAAAGAAATACGGCTACAGATTACCAGACATATCAAAGGAAACAATGTGCAAAATGTTAGCAGAGAGGAAGGACCCACGACAAATCTTTTTTGGTTTGGCCTCAGGCTGGGTCGTAAATTTGGCAGAGAAGAAGATCCTTAAACCAACTGACATGGATGTACTGAAGTACTACAATTCATAATATTTATTGCAGCTTACTGACACTCAAAAGCCTGCAAAATCTGATTGATGTTTGTGTAAATATGTATCATGTTTTTGTTAATCAGTAATAAATTGTCACCATGCTTTAAGCTTGACTCAAAGTAGACTTGTGTTTGTGTGCCTGCATTAGATGACTACTAATAGCAAGATTTCTCACGTGTTTTAATCACGGTTGTCATTAAGAAGACAAATGTATTACTAACATGTCTTTATGTCTCAATAAGGACACCTGACCACAAGATGTGCTTTTTTTTCTTAAACATCCAATTCCACATTAAGTCCCCGTTTCTCTTCTAATAATGTGCACTCTTCTGAGATGTTCCACTAGATTTTGGTCTGTGGTTGTGGAGATTTGTGTTCATTCAGTCGCAAGGGTGTTAATACTGTCAGGCACTGATTGAAAGGTGAGGAGATCTGGGGTTCAGTCAACCCAATTCATCCCAAAGCTGTTCAGTAGGGTTCAAGTCAGTGCTCTATAGCAGGAGATCTTCTACTCCAGCCCCTGTGAAGGATATCTTCATGAAGCTTGGAACAGGTTTGGATCTTCTGCGCAAGGGAAAGTTTAATGCTTCTGCATACAAAGACATCCTAGATAATTCCATAACTCCAACTTTGTGTTCAAAGTTTGGAGAAGAACCACGTATAGATGTGAAAATCAGGTGTCCATATTAGTCATTGCCGTTCCTTATTTTAAGATTTTAGAGAGAGAGTGTGTGTGTGTGTGTGTGTCAGGAACTTTACAGTAGTATGATCCACACATATTGGCAGTAAGTACAAAGTAGAATACATTTCTACTTCTCTTACTGTTGAAAGAAGCTTACTGTATTGCGAGACACCACAATAATCATCAACCTATCGTCCTCATATAATCTTGTTTTAAACATCTGCCACTAAAAGACAAGCCTCTTAATGGACCATCCTGGAAAATTACTTACTTACTTACTTAGTCTGACCAAACTACAGACCAAGATAGTAGGTGATCTTCTGTCAAGGATAAAGCTCCTAAATTACTGCAAAAAATGTATGGTAAAATAAATGTATTTAAGTAATGTATAAGTCAGAAAATATTTTACCAGCTGGCAAAGATGTTTTACATTCTAAGAAATAAAGGGACCCCCCTGTACTTTTCCTTAGAGAGACACTATTGAGAGCATACTGAGCAGCTGCATCACTGCCTTGGATCACAAAACTCTACAGAGTGTAGTGAGAAGATCATCAGAGTCTCTCATCCCTCTTTATGTAGCCAGAACAACTTAAGTTTAGTCCTTAGCTTTGTGTTTTGTGATGTTGCTCTATGTTGTTTTATGTAGCACCAGGGTTCTGGAGGAACGTTGTCTCATTTTACTGTGTACTGCTTCAGCTATATATATAGTTGAAATGACAATAAAAGCGTCTTGACTTGACATGTTAATGAGGTAATACTCAAGCCTAGGTCTTTTGCAATTTATGTCTTCTTATACACCATGTCTACTAGTAGGTGGACGCCTGACTCTCACATCTAATTGCTGAATGACCCTTCCCAAAACCATTAGCATTAACATGGAGTTGGTCCATTCTTTTAAGAAGCCTTTTAATAGATTTTGGAATATGACTGAGGGAATTCGTACTTATTCACCACAGGATCGTTAAAAACCAGTTGGAATTCCATTCAAAAGGTGTTCAATGTGCTTCCACACCAGTATTAGGAAACCATGATTGTTGCCTTGTGTACAGACTCAATGTCATTTTGAAACAGGAATTCTTGTGAAGAAAAATGTTTATGCTACAGTACAGCCTTTTATCTTAACAATTTGCAATTCTCATTAATACATCTGAACAATTGGGTTTTTTTCTTCTTCAAGGGACCAGCAGTGGCAGAACTTTTACTTTTTACACTCACAATCTTCTGAAAGCCAACGTCTTTATGAGTCGTCAGGCATTTTAGACCCTTCTGTGCTTTCACATTTGTAGCAGCAGTAACCGCATTCATACATCCAGACATATACTAAGGAAGACAAATTATATATAGTTATGAAAATATAACAAAAATGTACAGTTTAGAGTTTCTTTAATTTTTGAGAGTGTACCAAAGGCATTTCTGAAGTGAAGAAATTAGGATCAAGTGGAGCAGGTGAGCGGGAAACGCTGGAAAAACACAAGGCTTTGGGATGTGAAAACAGGAACCAGCTGCATTTCTCCAGCCTCTGTTTTGTGTGTATGTAAATGGCAACCAGGCTAAGCGGCTGTGAACGTGGTGTTACTCACAAACAGCTGTATCCTGACTGAGGTGTTGATTCTCCACCAGCATTGCTGGAGGGAAAAAAATTTGATTAGGTATTAGAGATGAAGTCTGATACAAGAGGAAAACCTTTTGGTCTTTGCAATGACATCAAAGGTGCGAAGATATTTCCTGTATACTTTCCAAAGCTTAGTGATGATCGTGTTATAATATGTCCTGAGGTGAAGGGTCCTCATTTACCAGACACATTCCTGACATTCTGACTGAATTCTGGAAGAAATGTGGCTAATGAAGAAAATACAGATCAAATAATGGCATTATCGACTGTTGCACAATAGGCAAATATTTCACCCATGAGCACTGATAGGTTATGATTGGAAGCTGGGTATTGATAGTCTATAGGTTTTATCGTCTAGTTGAGTCTCAATACGTTTTAATAAGTATTTTATCAATAAGAAATTAATAAGTAATTTGTTAAGTAATTTAAATAAAATTTTACTGCCTTGACTTTCTTACTTCATGGGTGTTACGTAAAGACAATATTTCAACACAAACTGGCACACGAGTTTAGGACATATTTCAACAAAGTATATGAGATCACTTGACCCTTTTCAGCCATTTTTTCCCCTGAGCTTTGCAAACAGGGGTTACTACAGTCTATTTATAGCACAGGCTTACAGATATTGTCACAAGGCAGCCTGAGTCTCCTTTGGCTTTATCGAAGGAAGCACATGTTTGTGTTGACTTTGGTGTGTGTGTGTGTGTGTGTGTGTGTGTGTGTGTGTGTGTGTGTGTGTGAATAAGAAAAAGAGAGATATGTGCTCAGTTTGCTTAAATCATGTTTTCTTTCATACAAGATTCAATAAAGCATTTATTTATTTTCAATTTATTAGCATTTGATTTTGCTATTAAAAATAATAAATTGTTCACTTTTTCAATACGCTGAGCTGGAGAATAGCTCATGCTATTATGTAGGGCAGTTCATAGTTGATTAGGTCCTGCATTGTCTTGTTGGTCATTTATCACCCTCGTCCTGGAGTTGCTGTAAACTGAACTTCGTCTTGGAGCATTTTAATATCTTTTTCCATCCAAGTCCCAGTAGGCTAGTCTTTTGGGCTGATCTGTCCACACTGGGCCTTGAGGTGAACCGAGGGTGGCGCATGTGTATGATGGAGTGTTTTCCTGCCGCCAATAATAAAGCGAGATTTACATGGCCAGAAAAGGGCAGGAAGAGAGGTCCGACTGCTCTCAGCGCAACTCTCTAAATAAATCAAAATCTCAGGAAAGCGAGGCCACAATCAGTGTTTATGAACGAACACCAGTGCTTATCTTCAAAGCAGCAGAGAGCCAGTGTTCAGCACACACTGAACACCAAACCCACTGAGTGTGTACATGTGTGTTTGTGTGTGTGTGTGTGTGTGTGTGTGTGTGTGTGTGTGTGTGTGTGTGTGTGTGTGTGTGTGTCAAAAAGTGAAAGAGAATGACAGATACAAATTCAGTAAAATTCTCTCGAATGCATTAACTGTGGACTCAAGTATAACTTTTTAATATTTAGGTAAATGGATTACATGTTTTTTTTAGATTTTCTTTCTAGAGTTAAAAATGTTCCTGCGAGAAAACAATCTGTTTTAGGGTCCTTTTGCATGTACTCAGTGCTCAGTTCAAATGAGAGCAAATACTTTCATGTCCAAAGATTTCAGCTACCAAATGTAGCTTTGTGTGAACTTCACTGATCCATTAATTCTGGGTGGTGAGTAAATTGAGTAAACTCGAGGTCTTTTTCAGGTCCCTAAATTTGAATTTCACAAAAAAACTAAAATGTCACACATCAACACATAGATCATGCAGATGTTCATGTAACACTATGTAATTTAGTTATTAGTAATTGGATGACATAGCTGTCTTTTGAGGTTCTAAAGAACTTTCACTTTTACTAATAACCATGACCTGCCTGTGTGTTCCCCACGCAGGAAAAAACATTTCTTGTTGTGTCTCTGTTTTCTAATGAAAACAGACACAAGACCTACTTCAGTTATTAAACACTGGCTATTCTCTACTTTTTTATTTTTGTTTTGTAAATGCTTTATTCAGTGTAAAACATTCTTGTTTTTACATGGTTAACATCTTAAACTGAGGAGTAGTACAATAATAATTAGAGTAAAATGCTATGCCATTATAACCATAATAATATTCTGGAATATAATTTAGAAGAGTAGTGAATGATTTCAAAAATTGCCACGATTAAACATGTCACATCCCTATTACTCACGATTTATAAGACCGCCCACAGTTTTCATTAGTCATTAAGATTGAGCACAATAAATGCTACTCAAATGATAAGCATAAAATGATGTGAAGTCTTGGATATATATATAAATGACACATGCATATTAAATGTATACATACACTGTATGGATAAAAGTATTAGGACATGTTTTTTCGTCTATATGTGGTTCTTCCCTGAACTGTTACCACAAAGTTTGAGGCACATACTGTAAATGTTAAGCATGTCTTTGGATGCAATAGCACTATTCATTTTCACTTGAACAAGAAGACTCAATCCTGTTTCAGCATTACAATGCCCCTGTGCACAAAGTGAGCTCCAGGGAGATATGTTTCAGTCGGTTTATGGTGTAAAATCTTGAGTGGCCTATTATAGAGCTCTATCCTCAACCCTATTGAATACCTTTAGAATGATTTGGAAAGCTGTTTACACTCTACATCAGCACCTAATTCTACTAATGTCTTTGTAGCCGTATAAGCATAAATCTAAAGCAAAATAAAGCTAAAATAAAGCACACTACTGATTCGAGTGAAACATTATTAAAACACCAAATTGGGAATAAATGTGTACTGCCAAAGCTCAATAACCCCCAGCTTATTTATGAATGAAATGTTAATTAATTGAAAAGGCTATATAGGAATGAAACAGATAATAAGATATTAATAATCAATTGTATTGAAATTGAGGTCATTTGTATAATACATCTGTATTACATAATACTGAATTTTCAGGAAGTTTTCAGCTGCTTCACACAAAGATTTGTTTAAATTTATTTACACTTTATACTATACTATACTATACTATACTATACTATACTATACTATACTATACTATACTATACAGGTAGTCGTCGACTTGGAACCACGATTGGTTCCGACAGGCCCGGTCGTAACACGATTTGGTCGTAAGTAGAGTAGGCTATATGTACAGTATTGTGAAATGATGTTATGAAAATCTCTAAGTAGTATTTGTTCATTTTATGCCATTTGTATCATCTCTACACCATTTTGATTCACGAATTCTTTCTTTATCTTTCAAAGTCGTGGAGATGGTAGTGCTGCCGGAAGCTGGTACGCACTGTCGTACCCCGCGGCTTGTGGTCGTAAAGTCGAATGGTTGTAAGTTGACTACCTGTACTATACTATACTATACTATACTATACTATACTATACTATACTATACTATACTATACTATACTCTATTCTATACGATACTATACTGTAATGTAATATACTGTACTGTACTGTATTCTATACTATACTGTAATGTAATATACTGTACTGTATTTTATACTATAATATACTGTAAGATAATATACTGTACTGTACCCTATTCTATATTATACTATACTGTAATGTATTCCATACTATACTATATTTTAATATAATATACTGTACTGTATACTATACTATACTATACTATACTATTCTATACTATATTTTAATATACTATACTATACTATACTATACTATACTATACTATTCTATACTATACTATACTATACTATACTATACTATACTATACTATACTCTATTCTATACGATACTATACTGTAATGTAATATACTGTACTGTACTGTATTCTATACTATACTGTAATGTAATATACTGTACTGTATTTTATACTATAATATACTGTAAGATAATATACTGTACTGTACCCTATTCTATATTATACTATACTGTAATGTATTCTATACTATACTATATTTTAATATAATATACTGTACTGTATACTATACTATACTATACTATTCTATACTATACTATACTATATTTTAATATACTATACTATACTATACTATACTATTCTATACTATACTATTCTATACTATACTATACTATACTATACTATACTATACTATACTCTATTCTATACGATACTATACTGTAATGTAATATACTGTACTGTACTGTATTCTATACTATACTGTAATGTAATATACTGTACTGTATTTTATACTATAATATACTGTAAGATAATATACTGTACTGTACCCTATTCTATATTATACTATACTGTAATGTATTCTATACTATACTATATTTTAATATAATATACTGTACTGTATACTATACTATACTATACTATACTATTCTATACTATACTATACTATATTTTACAATATACTATACTATAATATACTATACTATTCTATACTATACTATACTATACTATACTATACTATACTATACTATACTATACTATACTATACTATACTAAAGGAACCAGAATAAATCCTTTGCTAATATTAACTTACATGTGCATTATGTAAGGTTAGTATTAGGTTGCCTAGACAATAAACAGCAATTCTGTATAAATTGCACTTTGGAAACCCCCTTGTAAAAAAGTGTGTGCGTGTGTATGTGTGTGAACTGGAATGCCTCTTTGTATGCGTGTGTGTTAGGTTCAGAGCTGAATACAGTGCAGTAGCCTGCTGTGACATACAGTAGTTGATCACAGCTGCTTGAGAGGTGAACAATAGTTTCAGGGGGGCCAGGGGCTGATAATGCCGTCTTATCACATACACCAACTGGAATACAATTCAGCATTAGCACTGAATGCTAGTGTGCTATAAATCCTTTAACACACACACACAAACACACACACACACATACATACACTTACTCTTACTCTTACTCTTACTCTCTCTTTCTCTCTCTCTCTCTCTCTCTCTCTCTCTCTCTCTCTCTCTCTCTCTCTCTCTCTCTCTCTCTCTCTCTCTCTCTCACTCTTTCTCTTCAAAGGCTCATGTGTTCCAAGTGCACCTTTGACATGACTAGGATTGGACTGGTGTTAGGGGTCAACAATGTGTGGTCACAAATTTAATCGATATAAAACTCTAAATAATTAGTCAGAGCTTTAGCATTTTGAATATGATGTATTTTCAATTTAATGTTATTTGTACAATAACTACACTCACGTTATGCTGCTGTGGTTTCAGTGGCAAAAAAAACTGCTCAAAAACATGTGTAGGTCATCAGTTTTATATTACAATTCCAAATACACAATATAAAATGCAGTTTCACAGTGAATATAGAAACTAGAAACTATAAAATGTATATATATATATATATTACTGTCTTACAAAAGTCACATCTTGTGTTGATCATATTGGAATTGCTCAATTCAACTTTAATAAAACTTGAAAAAGCACTTAATATTGCAAATTATAAAAAGATGTACATATAAAAAGATTATTCTGTGTGTGTGTGTGTGTGTGTGTGTGTGTGTGTGTGTGTGTGTGTGTGTGTGTGTGTGTGTGTGTGTGTGTGTGTGTGTGTGTGTGGCGGGTGCGTGCAAATGCATGTGTTTGTGTATTATCTACTCTGAGAGGTGGGGTGTCATTGTGTTTCACTAATGAGGCCTCTGTAAGCACAGTGCCCCAGGGGTCTTGTAATCCTCTGTGGGTGTGTGTTTGTGTGTTGTCTTACAGGCCCCAGACCCCTGTTTGAGGAGGGGGTGTGGGGCAATACACTCAGACTGTACTCATACTCACCTGCTTATCTGCTGGAGAAACAGAGGGTGAAAGGATGAGGTCTGTACACCTATCTGATTCCACTGGCAGCTGACACAATGCAGTTTGATACTAAAACAATGCCCATTTAATGCAGCTCTGTAGGGAAGAGCCTCTTGCTCTCACACTCTCTTTCACCCACTCTCTTGCACACACATACACACACACGCACACTCAAATGTTATGTGATAAAGATCTTCGAAACATAGTTGCCCTTCTGCTTTTGTCATGTTTGTCTCTACCAAAAACAAAATCGTTCTCAGATAGAGAACCTTTCCTCATAACTGTCATTAAATAAAATTTCACATGCAAAGTATAGAAAGTTAGTACATAAAGGGATTCAATATGCACACATTTCTGCAAAATCCCAAAACGTATTATGTAAAACAGCCAAAAAAAAAAAGAAATGAAAAGCTTCATCAGACTTTTAGTAGTCAGAAGAAACACTTAGTCCATGTAGCCCTTAGCCCACCCAGTCCAAGTATGCAGTCCAAAGCAGCCCAATGTTTTGCGCTGCCGTATCCAGCAGGTAAATCCAACCAGTTCTACATGACCCAATATTTCCAAGAAGTATATCCCAGCATAACATGATCTGGACATGGGGAAAGAGGTGCAAATTCTCCAGAGTTCCTCACACTTACTGGCTCTGCTCTGTTCTGACACTGTTCTGCTCAGTCTCATATATGTCTGCTGTCCAATACAATGGAACATTGTGTTCAAGACAATCCCCATTCACACAGCACAGAGGTCATTCAATTGCACACAATCTAGCTGTGGATTACCACATTCCAGATGATCTGCGCCAACATTTAACACACGCCCACACACAACTCTATATACAGGTACATATAAAGGTGAAATAAAATTTTCTAAACAGTATTCCAAAGAGAATCTTATATATTATTTTAATTCTTTTATATTTATATTCATGTATCACTCTCTGGGTGGTGTATTCTGCATTATTATTTCAAATAGCATTTTTTTTTTAAATTTGTATTTCTTCACTTGTAAAACTATTTTGATATGAGTAAAAATGAATATGTAGATATTATTAGTGTGCACTGCAATGGACACGCATCCATTGCAGTATAGCATAGGATAGCATTTTACTTTATAGGTGTTAAAATAATAATTGTATTAATAATAATAATGATAACAAAGTAATTATTATTATTATTATTATTATTATTATTATTATTATTGTTATTATTATTATTAATAATATTAATATTATTATAATTACTGCCATTATTTTCGGTTAAAGAAGTCCTCAGTTAGAGATGCTGACTTCCCACTTTCATGTTTATTCAAATCTTGTACCAAATGTTTCCTGTAAACGCTCCCTGATAAATGATTAAGTGAATGGATGAATGAATGGATGAATGGATGAATGAATGAATGAATGAATGAATGAATACATGCCCTTTGGGTTTATTAGGCAGGTTAAATTTTCTTTGCATTCAAATAGGAATACCCCGCCAAATCAGCCTACAATCTCTGGAAAAAAACAACAACTTTTTTTTAATTAACATTTATTTGAAAAGGGATCGTGTACAATTTTAACATAGAATTTTACATTTGATGCATTGTACCGAATTTGGACGATAGCTAGTTTTCATCCACGTTCCCTTGGGAGGTAGTAATAATAAACAAACAATACAATTATTCAGCAGTTTCAAAGTACAAATGCTTGGGTGTTGGTGTTGCCCTCAAATACCTTATAGATACCTTATAGATAAGTCCTGAATGATTGTCCTCTCAGTTAAAGTAATATAATTGAGAAGGAATATTATTAGGGTACATAATTGCATTGTACTTTTACTTCTCAGATTAAAAATGTATTAGATTGAAATAATGTAAGTTTATTTGACTGTGTGTCTGTTACATGCAAATGTCTGTATATATAAATATAAAAAAAAATTGTTCAACATATATCAATAGATCTTAAAAGACTATTGTTGTAGATACTTTATACTACATACACATTTTGCAAGAAAAATATACACACTTAAGATGCAAATTATGCAATGACAACGAAATATGGCATTGGCCAGTGAAAAAAAAAAATATATATATATATATATATATATTTTTTTTTTTTTTTTTTTTTTAACTGTATATTGTAACCTACTCACTGGCCAATGTGATTTTACATTTAATTAAATATGATTTGCACCATATATATTTCCTGTCATGGTGCAAATGTCAACCGAAACTACTAACATTATTGTATTCACGCTGAGTCGCGCGCTGTCATTAACTAACCCCGTTAGCGGCCTGCGCTCGCGTTCACGCGCACATGTGGATTCGGCACTTCTGCTCTACAGCGCAGCTTTTACCCAGAAAAAAGGAATCACTTATTAGTGTAAACACACATTAAGCCACCAGAGAAATGTGTATTGGTGTGCTGTCATTTCGCTCCTTTTGTATGCAAATCGATACATCATAAGAAGTGTATTCACATTTGGGAAGTGTACAAGCTTAGAAGGTGGATATGTTTTGTGGATTGCATTATCGATACGACACTGCACTTCGACTCCTATTCCTGCAGCTGCTATCATATTTATTTGTACATTTATTTCATTTTCATTTTTCCGAATAAATTCCACCAATCTATCAATTGCACTGTCGAACTACATTCTTAAGCAAGAAAGCAATGTTTTTATTGCATATTACCAATATAATAAATTGCGCAATTATTAATTGTATGCACCCTTTATTAAATGCATGCATATCCTTCTAAAGGCAAAATGATCATTTGAAGTTATAGATGATAGATGGAAGCTTTTGGTTTTGGATTTTTTTCAATGCAATAAAAAACCAACTCAATGCTTTTGATCATCCCGAACATCATCTTGTTGTTGTGACGGCTTTTGTAATGTTGTTACTTGGTCTTATGGAGCATTTTCCTTCATCGCATCATCTCAAGATCAAATTAGTCTCTAATTAACAAATACTTAATCATCCTGGTTCTCGTGACCTCAGTGATGAGAATAAAGCACAACCCAAAATAAATAGCACGAGGCGCTTCACTTCCAATTTGATTACCCGCAGTATCATTAGACTGTCTAACATGTGTGTTATACCTGAAGTGTATCGATTAACGGACGCATCGTCTCTGCTTTGTGATGAGGGGAAACAAGTTTCAGTGCAGCCGGCCGGCGCGCAGACATGAGCTAGACCATCCAGATAAAAATCTAAACCTTGATCATTGGCCTCATTGAATTAACTGCGAGGCCAGTTCTGAATGGATGACTGTGTGTTTGATCAAGGTGTCAACGCGATTCTGTCCATGATTATATTATGGCTGCTGAGGTATTAACAGGGAATTGGAGTCTCTCTCTCTCTCTCTCTCTCTCTCTCTCTCTCTCTCTCTCTCTCTAACACACACACACACACACGCACGCACGCCACCACCACCACCACCAGCAGCAGCAGCAGGTGCATTAATCCAACCAGAACTCCCCTCCACCATTAGTGCTCCTGTGTGTATTAGAACTGCAAGATAAAACTCTCTCCATCAAAACTCCAATGTATACTCAGTTTTTCAAACACACATAACTGCAGTATGCACCATTTCTAATTCATTTTGGTCATTCTTGCATAGAAGAGACATTAAAAGAACAAAATTGTACACAAAGGGGCATAACAATCAGCAGGGGAATTTTCTCCTGAATAGAAACAATGCGTCAGATTGAACTTTCTTTTTTTATTTTCAATTCTGTGAAGAATGTAATGGAATGAACTTTCAGCATTTAGCAAACTCACTTATGTCTTTATCATGTACATGTCCTCGTGCTATTGCAGTCATGTGAGGAAGAATACTACCAAGCTTAATCCATGACAGAGTGTGGTTTCATTATAGACTGAGGGTGAGAGTTTGTTTGTTTTTTTATTATGACATAAAGGAAGTTCACTACATTAAGTAATGGAGTGAAGTAAAGAACGATTGATTTATCTGTTGTAAAATGTACATTAAATTAATCCTTTTCATGTTTTAATACTCTAATCAACATGGGCATGAACAAATATGAATGCTTTATGCAAATGTATGTTCAAACCATATTCAACATAGAGCATGAAGACAAAACAATCTTGTAAATGTTTTAAAGTAATTATGATGTTTTAAATTACATAAATCATTAGGAAACCAAATTTAACTTTTGCTATGCTTCCACACGGACGCTTTTAACTGCCGGATATGTGCATCATGGCGGATTTTGATGCTTGATTTGAGACTTGGCTAAACCAAATGTTTAGTGTTCATTAGTTAATAAAAGTAGTGGTGTTAAAATGAATTTGCGCTAATATTTACAGCCCACATATAAACATTCTGAAAGTCAGCAAGTGCGAATGTTAGCATAGGTTGTTTTGAGATTCAATCTTTTGTTTTCTGGGTTGAATCAAGGCTATTCGATTCAAATACAGTTTGTCATGATGCCTAACATGCAGAAGAAAGCAGTTTCTGAGATGGAATAAATGCATTATTGGTACCAGTTACACAAGGCACAATGCTTTATCAGAAAAGGTGTTCTTTGGGTAAATATGTGTGAATGAGGAATGTTTTACTGCAGGTAGAAAGACAATTAACCCACCAGTGTAGCAAAATAAAGTGCAGACTAGTGCAATTCTTCTGCACCTCAGTTGCAAAGCACGATGGACTGACTACAAGACTTAACTATACAGCACTTTGTTTCCATAAAAGATATTGACATTTCGGGTAAGAAAGCCGCCCTTGGTTAATCCCATAGGGAGCTCTGTCAGGGAGTTTTGATGGCCGGGATTTTTTTTTTCTTTTTGTGTCCGAAGGGAAAATAAAGTGCGCACGGCTTGTTGCGCTCGTGCACCACTCCAAGGCCACATTTCCTTCCTACAGTTACAGGTTTCCGTGCGCGAATCTTATCGTTCCCAAAAACCTGAGGCTTAGCAAAATAACCTTCACAACATGCTCTTTCAAGTCTCAGTCTCACGCACGTCTGTCAATACATGCCTTTATAATAACATATACATGTCATCATCTGCATCCTATAACTATGTACATAGACTTACAATGTACATTATACTGTATAGCTATTGGACTGGGTCGGAGTATAGACATTTTGGCAAGGGTGGCATGGTGAGACTGGCCTGAACGTGAACTCTTTACTGGTAAATATTGAAGCATGCTCACGTCTGGCAGCAGTACACACAGCAGCAGTACTTGATCTTGTCAGGCATTGATGTCTAAAAAGTCTAAACAAGAATCATGATATAAATAGCTAACTGGAAGGACATTGAAATTGACTATGAAAAAATCTTGGGCAAAAAATCCAAATATTAAAGATTTAATGGCCTTAATATGAAATCATTGGCAAAGCAAGAATGAAAACAAATCCATTCCTGACACCTTGTTGGCAAACACAGGAATGCATTCAACTGTTTAGTGGCTGAAAGCTAGAAACTCACTAATATACATTTTGCAATAAAATGTGAACTCAATAATAATAATAGAAATTCGATTGTTTCATGTGAATTTTTACATTCACACACAGATGTTTCCAAAGACCCATGAAGATATTTATATTTAATGAAACTACATGGACTCTCCTTTTTTTGTAATAAAACTGTCTGCAAGTTTACCCATAAGCCTTATATATTCAAATAAAATAAAATAAAAGAAGGGAAATCCTTCCCATGATAATTTTTTATTATGTTATTTGTGTTAAATTCTTTCCCATTTCTTTGCCAATTATTTCTTGTTCTATTTTTTTTTTTACACGTTTATTACCAAACTATTTGGGATCTTGGCCCATTTTTGTTTTGCCCAGGAGTGCATGTATTTTAATTTGGTAGGCTTGAAAATTAAAAAACAAAATGAATGTATTTGATCATTTCTTGAACTCTGGGTCTTGCTCTGAGTTCTCACTTAGGTGGGAAACCTGCGGAGGCTCACACCTTTAATCCACTCCTCTGTGCGCCCATTGGTCCGCGCTCCGCTTAAAGTCCGACTGGGACTCTGGGATTGACATGGACAGGCTGAAGAAGAAGTCTTAAAGACGGTCATGTACTTTGACAGAATGTTTCCGTCTCTAGATATGGTCGCCATGCAAGACATACTAGAGAGCGAGCAGCGCTGTTATGCGCCGTCTGGACAGCCCGAGATTTCTGTTTTAGGGCCTTCCAGCCCGGCATCGGCTGACTCTGAGCTCAGCTGCTCCAGTCCGGAAACCAAACCGACACCGGAAACACGAGTGAGGAGACCCCTGAACGCCTTCATCATTTGGACGAAAGAGGAACGAAGACGTCTTGCGCAGCTCAACCCAGATCTGGAAAACACCGACCTGAGTAAAATACTTGGTAAGTGAAACATATATATTTTTTTACCTATAATGTATACACACAGATAAAACACACAATATATGTTGCACACAATAAACACAAAATGCCATTCCAAATCTTCCATTGGCCTATATCAATTTAGAGCCACATCTAATCAGAGATCAGTGTTCATGAAGGCCTTTCTAATCATCTGATTGACTGAATCAGGAATGCCACTGTCCAGAACTAAACACGGACAATTAAAGATTGATAAGTTTTCCGGGCCAATTTCTAATATTTTTTTTGTGCTCTTTAGGCAAGACCTGGAAAGCCATGTCTCTGGCAGAGAAACGTCCATACATGCAGGAGGCGGAAAGACTGAGGGTCCAACACACCATTGACCATCCCAACTACAAATACCGTCCCCGTCGTCGCAAGAACAACAAGCGTGCTGCCAAGATGCCTTCAAATGAAACCAACGTCTCACCCAACTTTCACCTCAGCTATATGCTCCAGAACCAGGCTCTTCAATATCCGTACACACACTCACACACTCTGCCTAACTCATACACACACCCTCACAGTCCTGGTTTTCAGCATCACCCTGGCCAATCGCAGAATATGGCAGCATTTACGAATGGAGGGCTAACGTTTCCAGATGGAGCAGTGCTCTTGAACTCATCTTTAGCATGCCCACAGCAGTCCGTATACTCAGCAGAACCTCAGCTATACTACAGTTCCCAGCATGCAGTGCAGCAGAGAGGAGACCAGTGGGGCTGGCGGGGTGCAGAAGTGTGTGCCTGTGTCCTGTGTTCAGGAGGACCATCACTAGAATTTTACCTGGAACAGGTACGAGTGGACATGCTTGACCAGCTGGATCGCAGTGAGTTTGACCAGTATCTCAATCCTGTCCAGCCCTAAGACCAACATTATCAATGAACACCATAAACCGACCACACTTCAGTGTTATAACCCAACAGATCAAACCACAGAGTGGCCTGTTTGGTACAAACGTTTGGTTGGTTTGGTTTAGTTTCATTTCCTGTTACGTTTGTGCATTAAAAGAGATTTGTGTATAGAAATATTTGTATTTATTTTTGATGTTCATTGGTGCTTGAATATAAAATGATTTAAATCTTACCATCAGTAGACTTCATATTCTAAGATGTATTATCTGCCTCACTTTAACTTGTTCAAAATTTGAACAATTTGTTGAACAAATTGTTCAAAATATTTTTTGTCTCAGAGATTTATATGCTCAGCATATGTCACTGTATATTTGGAATGTGTATTTATTACTTGTGGGAAAAGTCCAATTACAGATTCTATAAATAAAATGTTACGGGTGTGTTTTCCATCTCTGAAAAATCTTGAATGATGTTAAAAGGCTTGGGTCTATTTCCTCATTTCCAGAAATGTTCACAAGGTTCATGTAAGGTCAGGATACAGAGGTCCTGCTATTCTTTCATTGTTCTTCATTTAGACCCTTTTTGTCTGAGTGGTTGATCATGTCAGGAGCATGATGATGATTGGTTCTTTGGACATATCTCCACTGCTTATCTTTCCCAACAGTTAAGGTTTTTCACAAGCCTGCATTTTTATATTGCACACACAACTCAAGCATTTCAGAATTAGGAGGAAAACATTTATAATGCTACTGAGGAGATGTTTGCATACCGCTGGGCTTGAATGTGTGTTTGTATAACACTGAGTTTAATCCATTCGGAGTCCACCTAAATAATACATGTTTGCATTCTGGGTGGAGTCACAGTCCTGGATGTCAGTCAAAGAATAACATTAACTCCCCAAAATGCATCAATGTAGGGCAAATTATACGTAAATTATAGTGTTGCAATATAAGCAATCGAAGCTAAATATTGTGGGTAGAATTGTTGATTTGTCAGATATCAATATTTCAAAACATTAAGAATTTGAACTGTTCCCTAGTCACAAGCACAAAGAATGTTCTTCATTCTACTACCAAAACTCATGCAAAGATTTAAAAATAAAATTAAACTAATATTTACATAATGTTTGAATGCTATAAATCTGCATATGTTTTATTAATTTTTTTCCTTCAACTTGCAAGCAATACGAACAATGCATAACGACATTTTAATTATTTCCTGTTAGGGAGTTTTACCTTTATGATCTATGACAATTAGCAAGGGAATTTACAGAATTTGGAAATTATTTCATAAGTGATATGCTATTTAGAAGAAACTAAAAATCAAATCCATTTCCATATACAGCGCAAAACTTTGGAATGTGAAAGATTGATTTTTACAAGTTATGTTTTAGTTATGTTTGCTCAGTGTTACAGGCTACAGAGTTATGTGCTAAAAGGAAATAACCCTCATTAGAACAGGAGTACTGAATATTTCCTGTTGAACAAGCTGAGTGGGCTTTAAGCTACATGAGTAACTGTGTGAAATAATGTTCCTGCTTGAACTCTCATGTGGCAAATGTTCCAGCATTGCTTTGTAAACGCTGGAAAAAAAAAATTGTTAAGGGAGAAGAGAATAGAAGGTGGAACATGTTAGGAAAGATTTGAACAAATGTTGAATTGAAGACGGAAAATGGAAGTGAAGCAACAATGTGGAGTAGCAACAAATGAATTATAACACTAAAATGCAAAATATTTAGACAAAAAAAAGGTTTTAAAAGAGCTTAAAATTATAAAAGAATTTATCCGTAACGTATAATCATACATTAAACTTATTTATACTGTGTAGTATCCTTCTTGTAGTTAACCCTATAAAGTCATGTCATATGGTTCACATATTGTTTGTTTGTTTGTTTGTTTATTACTTTTACATGTACTGTATGTATGTATGCATACTTTTAGACAAAGGTTGATTGGACCAGGGTAGAAAAAAATGCTAAACGCAAAGATGCCTTCAATAACAATTGCATATATTATTTTTGTATTAATCAAAATGTATTTAAAATGCATCCAACAACAGTAAACTTAACAAAGGGAATAGTTTTCGCTTGACAACTGTTAGAATGCATCTGTGCAGTTTTCTAAGAAAATGGTCTTGCCAATTTTAAACATCTTGGAGAATCTGTCACAGTTTTCAGAATTGAACAAACCTATTTGCTTTGGATTCTGCAAGATATTGTTATTTGTTAAAAAAAAAAGTGGTCTAATGCATAATATGTTACCTTTTTGTGACAGAAATATTTTTTAAAAATATTTCATTTGGAATATAATAAATGTTTTTTGGAATTATTTTCTTATTTTTTGTTCTACTGATTTTATATTCATTATATTATATATGGGGGGAGTGGTGGCTCCAGCGGTTAAGGCGCTGGGTTACAGGTCGGGGGTTCAAGCCCCGGTATCGCCAAGCTGCCACTCTTGGGCCCTTGAGCAAGGCCCTTAACCCTCTATGCTCCAGGGGACCCTTACGAGAAAAATAAATCAAGGACCGTGACGTCGGAGCGACGTGGGGCCGCCTTCCCGTGGGCTCACCACCTGCAGGACCATAGTGTCTGGGGAATCTGCTTAGACTGCTGCCCCCGCGACCCGAATTACGGATAAGCGGGAGAAGATGATGAGATGAATGATTTTATATTATAAACATCATAAAATAAATACCCAAAAAAAAGAAAACTGGTATAAAAATTGGGTGCTCATTAGGGTGCAAAGAAGCATGAGAACCCACTTACATCTTGTAAAAGTTTGATGCCAATTTAAGTGCTTTTTATTCACAAACAAAACTCCATAAATGCAAATAAAGATGTAAAAAAGGATATCACAGACAACATACTAATACATGGTTACAATAATCATTAGTTTAAATCAGTGCAATGTTTCAAAGCTGGTCATGTGAATGGATGACGCATATGGAAGGATAAATGTAAAACAGTGTTTCAGTATCGTACAGGTAAGAATGTAGAATCAATAGGCAGCTTAATTTTTTTTGTTTGGTTCTCTATACAATAATGTTTTAGTAAAGCAGCACTAAATGATCATAAAAGATTACCCGGAATTATTTAATATTTACCTCATTATAATAAAAATGGGTGTAGCTATCGATTTTTATTTGATTAAAAGAAAACGATCCAGGTTGCAAAAAGAAAATACATTTTTGTATCTTTTTCACTTAAACATTAAAATGATCATCAAGAGACATTTATATATTGGTGTAGTTTTATCAGTACTAGTTAATAAGTGTTTGGTCCTGGCAGAGCTTCTGTATAGAGAAGTAGTGTAATCGCGCCATGTTTACTGAAGCTCTCAACATCGATCCTCTTCCTCTGTTTGTATGAGCTTGTGTCAAGTCTTTGATGTCTCACTCTGGTATTTTTATACCCCAAGACCTGAACTAGTGTGTATATTTCTATGTAAGGGCTTGTGTAAAGGATGCAGTCTGATAAAACGACAGAGGGAAAGATCTCACATTTCCATACAGTGGCAGTGTTTGAGAGACCCAGTGTCATACCACAAAGAAACAGCTGTCCTTTCTATGGTCTCTCTTAACATCCCCTCTTAGTTAGCGTGAAGCGTAAAGCACTTCGTTATCTGTTTCGCTATGTTTACGTATGTGTCTGAGTATGTGTGTGTGACATTACGCTGAATAGAATGACTCGATAAATATGACTTTAACATAACATACAGACTCTTTTAACAAACACATGGAGAAAGTTCAGTGACTTTAAAGAAGATTTCTGTGAAAAGACACAATAAGCCAAATCTCCAAAATGTTATGATGTGTTAGGATGCTCTTTCAAAAAATTTTGCTTTAGCATCCCATGTATCAGTAAATGCAAAATACATACAGTGTGTGTATGTGTGTGTGTGTGTGTGTGTGTGTGTGTGTGTGTGTGTGTGTGTGTTTGGTGTTCCATAAGGTTACCATGTGAGAGAGCTATCAACTCCAATAAAAGGCTGTCAAAAAATGATAATCGACACCAATAGCATGTCAATTTACAATAGCAATACAACATATAACAATTACATAATAAATAAGCAGATGGTCATGCTGGGTTAGCTTTTGTTAACAACTTAGAATCCATTTTCGAAATTGCGATGAATAACCATTAGTACTTTGGTTTGCAATCATGCAGCTAAAACACGGGTCATTTCTCATGTCTCATTGTATGTTAAGTAACTCCAAAATCTGTGTAGATACACATGAACAATAGAGACAACTACAGTGTGATCACTGAGGATTTAGGTCATAGACTGAAAATAAAACCAGTCTAATAACTCTGTTGACAAGGAATGTAAAATAATAAACATACAAAGAGTTTTAGTTTTAGTTTAGTTTCAGAACAGACAAAAATCTTGAAGCATGCTTCCCTTGTACCCTGAGAAATGGTGGGACCAGATAACGGTACTAAAGGATCAAGGGAGCATAATGCAGCACAGAGTGAGATCAGTGCCATGAGGTAGAGGAGTTCTAATCCGTTTTTATTTTTGTGGTCAAGCAGCAGTGTTTTTAAATCTGATTCAGGTTACTACAGGAAGTCAATGGAGGAAGCATCGAAAAGGGGTGGTGTAGGAGAAATTAGAAAGGTTAAGAGCAAGTCATGCAGCTGCATTTGAATTCAGTTGCAGAAGTTGAATGTTGTTAGGAAGCAAACCTGCCAGGAGTTGCAAGTCACAATGACAAGTGACTGAACAAGCACCCGAGTGGCCTGTGTGGAATGAAATCCTTCTGATGTTTGAAAGGAGAAATCAGCATGAGCATGTCACATTAGCGATGTTGAGATCGGAGGTGAGATCGAAGAGTTGTCCAGGAAGATCACAGGATTATGACTTGGGATGCGATGAAGAGTGGGAAAGTTGTGAGATACATTTGGAGCAATGACTCACTCGGGGACTTTTCTCAAGAAAGAATTATCACGTTCTTTTCTCAAGATTTTCTTAAGATTTCTAAAGAAATGTTTTTCTTTAATAATATATCAACGTCACACGAATTATCCACTTGATGTTACACTTAACTAAGTCAGTTACTAGTGACCTGTTGTCCCATCTTCCTTTATTACCTCATTTATTATTTATTACACTAGACTGTGAAGGCATTATGTTTGCAGGTTGTTTGTGAATTCTTCTGATTCTCTTTAGCCCGATATCTCAAGAATGATTGGTTGTGTGAAAATGTATGTGAACTTATCATTCAATGCAGCAGATAAACTGATACGATTTTGGAATTAATCCCAATAGGGTCGAGGTCACATCAAGGTCAAATGTCTGAAATGTTTTTTTTTCTTTAATAGTTTCCTTCCTGCTTGAAATAGATTACAAGCAAAAAGGGGCTGGTCTTGTTTTCAGTGGATGTACCCCCACTGACATAATTGGTGTTTAGTTCTCCTTAATGCTGAAAATAGGTCTTTACCTGTTTGGTATTCTTTAACATTTCACTTTGAAAAGTTGACATATATTATATATATATATATTTTTATTTTTTCTTCTAAACCGTATTTCCTATTTGCCTCAAAATTGCCTGACATGATGCAAAATGAGAAATGTCTATCTGCTGATGGTGTGTCATTGTGTTAGTCATTATGCATGTGGGTGTCAGTGTGTGAGCTTTGAGGTATGATCTCAAAGACCTGCTGTTCAAACTATCTGAATAGGTGTGGTGTTGATTTGAGATTGCACTCTGAGCTGTCACAATCGTAAAAATTTGCGAAGAAGATTATTAACATCTGTGTTTGGCTGGCTAGCGTTAAGTTGTGACATCTTCATATATGATTTATATGTTGAGATTTCAACAGTGAAATGGAATTGATTTACATTAATAATCCAGAATCAGTATTCAGTGGCAGCTGTTTGACCTGCATGATTATGCACTGCAAAGCATACAAAGCTGTGACTCTGCAAATTAATTTTGGAGAAAGGCTCTGTGTCTGTGTGTGTGTGTGTGTGTGTGTGTGTGTGTGTGTGTGTGTGTGTGTGTGTGTGTGTGTGTGTGTGTGTGTGTGTGTGTGTGTAAGTTTAAATAGGTTGGATAGGCTTATTTATCTCTTCTGCTAGAGATGAACCCAGATTAGCAAAAATCATTTTCAAAGGTATAGCATGATAAGAAAGAAAACAGTTCGTGCCTATGCATACTGTGTATGGCCAGAACTGGCTAGCTAAATCTACACACACATGTACGTACCTATGTACATACATGCGTACATACACTATATGGACAAAAGTGACATCTGTCATGCTGGAACAGTTTTGTTCAAGTGAAGGGAACATTTTATGCTACAGCAGGGGTGGCCAACCAGTCTGAGACCGAGAGCCACATTTTTGACTGTGTTACCGCAAAGAGCCACATCATACACGTGGGCACACATGAACATCACCCATCCCTTCCTCTTACACACACACACACACACACACACACACACACACACGAACACACACACACACACACACACACACACACACACACACACACACACACACACACCTCTGCTCAGCCAGATTTATTGTAAATGTTACACACCAACATAATGACAGAAATGGACTCCTACAGTTCTAAGACCACAGGCCAGTTATTTTCAACAATGAACATTGTGTGCACTGTCTCACACACACTAACTCTGTTTAACCAAGTCCACAAACAAAAATATAATCATTTACAATAGCGTTTTTCTTTTACTATGCATGTTACTTAGTGGGACTTTTGGCATTCTTTGCCTTGAACAATTCCCTTCAAATCTGCTTCGTATTCCACTCGAAGCAATTCTTTCACATGGGTGTCAGTCAGAACAGATCGATGCTTTGATTTCACGTGTTTCAGGGTAGAAAACACAGACTTTGTTTATGTGCGTGTTCACTTCGCTTCAAAAATTAATTTTTACAAGGGGCCACATGAGAAACCTGAATTGTGTCAGAGGGCCACACCAACGCTAATATTTTAGGGATGCACCGAAATGAAAATTCAATTCAAATGGCAATGAAATCCATAATTTTTTGTGTTATGCCTTTTGCCTTGGCACCATCACTGGAAAACTTTCCTGTCTTTTCAAAAACGTCCTCTACAGACGAAGTGCGCATGCTCGGATTGACTACTTTTCTGCGCCGCGTTCTTCTCATATTTAGAATGTAAATCGGGATGTTTGGATTTCAGGTGATAAATTAAACCCGACTTGGAGAAACTCTTTTCAGATACATCCCCTCTTGAAATTTCAGCATTGCATGTTTTGCACATCGCTATCCGCACACCGCAGACATGTTGCTCTTATCCAGATAACCGTGTGCTGCTGCGCTTTTTTATTGCGTCATTATAATTGTGTTCCTGCCGTGTTTTTTCTGTGATTTAGGTATTTCCGAAAATTCTCGGTGCATCCTTGTAATTTATGATTGGCCTCATGCCAAGGTCTGATATACCGCAAAGTTTTCCAGTAGGGGCAAGCTCATTTAAGTCTTAAAAATACCGTATTGAACTTAAGCAAAGCGAACACGCACTTTAAAAATCAAACACACACAAACTTCGAAAGGAACGAAGTTGGCCACCCCTGTGCTACAGCATCCAAAGACAACATCAAATACAACAAGTGTGTGTAGCTTATTTTGTGGTAACAGTTTGTGGAAGAACCACATATAGCTTAAAAGGTAAGGTGTCCCAATACTTTTGTAAATATAATGTACATACTTATGAACATGCACTTACATACATCAAATCTCACTCAAGATTCAGAGCCACTGTAAGTAAATATTAAATAGTGATTGAAGCAAAATATAAAGGCTTTTAACAGTAAGTACAGTAAGTAATTTAGTTCTCATGTTCTGTGGATAATGAGCTAATAAATAATGTTTGACTTTCTAGTGGGTGTTTATTGATGTGTATGTTTTGGCAGGACACACTTGACCCCAAGGGTGGTGTTGGTTGTCTTGGGAATGCCTGGGTTTGGGAGAATAACTGTTGTGATGTATTTATTGTTGTTGTAGGGTCAGGCTGCCAGATTGAGCCTGTGCTCCGCTGATAGCGTCTGTGTTATTGTAAGGCCACAAGGCCATCTGATAAGCACTTAGTGTGGTGATAAAGCCTGTTTAGGAAGGTTGCTGATTCAGAACCCTTAAAAACCCATGAGAGTTCAGGGGCCAAACACTCACATATACAACCTCTGCCCCATAAAACAGGAATTACATGCACCATTACAGTGAGAGAGAGAGAGAGAGAGAGAGAGAGAGAGAGAGAGAGAGAGAGAGAGAGAGAGAGAGAGAGAGAGAGAGAGAGAGAGATTGTATGAGTGACAGGCTGGTTATCTGCACAGGGATCAGCAAAGGGAAGCTGCTCATCTGACCCAGTCAGGGAAGTTAGTATAAGGCTAAAGCATGAAATGCATGTGTGTGTGTGTGTGTGTGTGTGTGTGTGTGTGTGTGTGTGTGTGTGTGTGTGTGTGTGTGTGTGTGTGTGTAAATTGTATAATGTACTGTAAATCTTTATAATGACAGTAAGTGAACAAACTCAGCTGATCATTAATAAATTAATTTTTTTTGTTAGTTACAAAATTAAAAAAAGATCATTACTTTCTTGAACCACAGTGTAAAAGTGAGCTTTTAGTTATTGAATTTAAATAAAATATATAATTGTTTGACTTTTTCTTTTCCAGCAGACCTGGCTCATTTATCACTAATTTCTGTCTTCTATTACACACCAAACAGAAACGACACTATATCTCTCAATGATTTTCAGAGTTTTGTAACATCTAAATATTTGTACAGATTGTACAAATTCATGATGTCTTGTGCACCAATTAAAAAATAGGCTGCATGACGAATAGCCGTGCTGTAAAATATTACAGATTGGTAATAAGTCAGAATGTCAGGTAAGACGTAACACCCTAATAAACCCCCTTGTAACACTTAGCCCTAGGCAATATGGAGTTAATCTAAAATCAATAAGATTTCAATACGTGTGTGTGTGTGTGTGTGTGTGTGTGTGTGTGTGTGTGTGTGTGTGTGTGTGTGTGTGTGTGTGTGAATGGAGGAAGTATACATACACACATACATGCTATGCATTTCCTCTATAAAATCTACAGCTGTGAGAAACAACACACTTCTCTCTCCTTACCTTCTCTGTGTGTTTGTGTTTGCATGTAAGTCTCTTTCATTTTTTGCTGAAAACAGGTTAAAATCAGTCATAAAATGTGATTAAGTGAAATCTGTTCAATAAATGTGTCTGTGTGTGACACTTCAGAATGATTCAATGTGGCCAAAGCTCTTGCTTCTCTAAAAGCAGCCAAGAAATCCTTTCTTTTATATATTTAAAAAGCGTTAATTTCACTGGTATGGCAGATATTCAACCACAGACCAAATATGTGTAATTATCTCCTTAACTCACCACTAGGGGCGCCCCACAATTTTTTTTATGTTGAATAGTATAGGACTTAGTAGCAAAAGCAGCTTGGAGGTGCTGGGACCTTGGCCTTCTATCAGTGACTTAGAGCCTTAAGCCACCACTGAGCCACCAAAAAGAAAATACACTCTGGCTAGTACAAAATCTATTACATATATTTATTACATATTATCATGTGCTTGTGGTTTAGCTGGTGAATTAATATCAATAGCTACACCTTTTTTGTCTACGAGGTAGCATAAAAAAACTTAAAAGCAGTGGCAATGGCAGAAATGTTGTCGATTGTTCTTTGATGATCATCATGCACAAGTTGCAGAATGGTTTAGACACTTTGGGGGGTTGAGCTCATTGAAGGTCTTCCTGATCTTTCATTGTCTTCCAGTGATTTTCCAGTGGTTTGCTCTTTGTTCTAACTGGCTGTCTATAATAAAATTACAGACATTATAACAAAGTTATGACTGTGTGCACAACTATGGCCTTTTATCTCCACCTTTCACAACCTTTTAACACACAACTGGTGAAACAGCACATCTGACACTGGTGAAGGTGTGTGAAAGATCGATTTGCACATGTACACACACACACACACACACACACACACACACACACACACACACACACACACACACACACACACACACACACAAACACACACACACACACAGATGATGATTAACTTCTATTTAAACTTGTATAACTTTAAATCAAAAGAACTCAATATAGTCTGAATCAATATGAAGCCTGTAGTGCCCCTGTGTGTGTGTGTGTGTGTGTGTGTGTGTGTGTGTGTGTGTGTGTGTGTGTGTGTGTGTGTGTGTGTGTGTGTGTGTTTGTGTATTTGTTCTTTGGTCCATAATATTTTACTCCGATGTTTTTCTCTAAAAGATCAAACTCGGGTTAATGTTCATAGGCTATCCTACCCTTAAACAATGGGCAAGTTCAAACAGTATGTATCACTCTCACTGATTTTATTCTCCTCTTCTGTATGTGCATCTCTCTCTTTCTCTCTCTTCTCTCTCTCTCTCTCTCTCTCTCTCTCTCTCTCTCTCTCTCTCTCTCTCTCTCTCTCTTCTCACAGTCATTCACATCCTTGTCACAGGATGTTGGCTATTCCTCTTCTGTCTTTGCACAAATGCTCATAAAAATGATAAACTGTTGCAATAATCAGTGTCAACCATCCAACTAGTGTGTGTGTGTGTGTGTGTGTGTGTGTGTGTGTGTGTGTGTGTGTGTGTGTGTGTGTGTGTGTGTGTGTGTGTGTGTGTGTTTTTTACTTTAGGCCAGGAAGGTAAAAGGGTGAAAGTCACCCGAGATCCTACTCTTTCATTAGTCTTTGGGAAATATTTCTAAAACCATTAAGCCCATTTAAATCCAACAGTTAACTGGCATATTCAAGCTAATGAATTACACTGGGAATTTTTTTGTTAGTTTTTTTAGCAAATTAAATATGATATCACTCTACAAAAATTTATACTATTATATTTACACATAATAATACCTTTCTATTTTATGCAAGTTTTACATTGTTATAAGGAATAATTTGTGCTGATGTGTAATTGAGTAACATGTGTCTGGTGATTGAGTATAAATAAATAAAAAACCCTTAAACTTAAATTACTTTTTTTTTTTTTTTTTAGATCTAGTGATTAATTGAAGCCTATATACAGTAGGTTAGAAACACATTATTATAGAAAAGTATTTAAAAACAGTATTAAACTTTAGCAAATATATACAAATATAGTACAAATTTATTATTGAAAGTGGAAGATTTTTGGAATCTGCAGAACTCTTCCTTGCACTGACCATTCATCAAAACTTAGTAACAGGGCTAGATGGGCTTTTGATTTAAAAAGCCCAAGAACCCAATCGCCACTCTAACAGAGCTTCACAGCTGTTATGCAGAGATATGAGAACCTGCTAAAATGACAACAATCTTAGATATAAATTTCCATTAATTAAGCCTTTGAGGTAAAGGGACTAGACAGAAGCCAATCATGAGTTTTGACAGATATTTAAAGAACTTCAAAAGCACGAGGAACATAATTACCTGGTTTCATGAGACAGACTTTAAACTCCAAGTTCTACTTCTTGTAAAAAAAAAAAAAAAACTAACAAAAAAAAAAACAAGTTCAATAACTGTAAAATACTGCTCATCAACCAGCAAAAACTATTCTTTCCATGAAGCATGGTGGTGGCAGCATTATCTTTTGCCATTAAGTGGCCCAACTAACATCCAGACATGAAATCTATTGGACCTATAGATAGAACTGAAGATGGTAATTCATGTACAGCATATCCAAGCTGATTGAGAAACTGCCCATATCCTGGTGTGCAAAGCTTGTCAAGACTTACTGAAGAATGTGTAATAGCTTTACTATGAACTGAATACAATTTTTAAGCAATATTAGAGAATTCTGTTTTTATGGAAGAAAATTCAAAAAGTCTTTTTGTTTTGTCAATATGTTATAGTTTGTATGTATTAATGACTATAGGGTACATTTTGATAATTTTTTCTTTCAATTTCTGGCACAATATACTGAATATTTAAATATTTCTAAGCCAACTGTACATAACATTTTCTCATGTCTGTCTCGTCCTAAGACATTAATTATTCTGTCTATTTTTGAACCTGTCCACAAATCCAACTCTATCCACAGAGGCCACTCCATGCTTGTGATCTCAATATGAGACTACTGCAACTAATTCCTGGCAGGTCTCACTCAGTGCACCATCCAGCCCTTGCACCCAATCCATAGTGCAGTAGCAAAAATAGTTTTCTACTTCCCCACATTTTATCATATCACTGAATTATTACATGCCTTCAGCTGCCATTCTGTAGCTGCCTGCATCAAATTTTAAACCCTGAAACTTGCCTAAAAAATGTAAACTAGAATGAGATGTTCCACATGTACATGTGGGTGTGAATATTTGGGTGTCCGTATACTATGTAATTACTTTGACCACTTATACTTTTTTAAAGTGCAGTGTTCATAAATTTACCATCAGATGCTGGTCTTATGGAACTGGACAAATATATAAACACAACACTTTTGTTTTTGCCTCCATTTTTAATGAGCTGAACTCAAAGATCTAAGACTTTTTCAATGTACACAAAAGGCCTATTTATCTCAAATATTGTTCACAAATCTGTCTAAATGTTTGAGAGAAATAAGCCTTTTGTGTACATTGAAAAAGTTTCAGATCTTCGAGTTCAGCTCATGAAAAATTGAGGCAAACCAAAAGTGTTGTGCTTAAAATTATGTTCACTATAATATAGATCAGGGGTCACCAACGTGGTGCCCGTGTGCACCAGGTAGCCCGCAAGGACCACATGAGTAGCCCGTGGGCGTTTTCTAAAAATAGCTGTTTTCTACTTTGTTAAATCATTGTTGATAATTATTATGAGAAATCATTATTTTATGAGAATATCATTAATTATTAATAATAACATATAATAAAATTGAGAAAATGTGTTATTTCAGATCAAACTGAAAACTGTGTGTATCAAACAGGTAGCCCTTCACATTAATCGGTACCCAAGAAGTAGCTCTCAGTTTCGAAAGATAGTGACCCCTGATATAGATCATAGTGTTAAAGTGTTTGTAAGCAGACCCTCGGAACTTTCTAGAGACGGCTGTTCCTTGTACTGTATATTTTTTAATCAGTTATCACAATTCTTGTGATAAAACTTTTCATAGTGTTTATTCGATGTTGATATTTGTAGCAC
>NC_139578.1:10789466-10899466 GCF_946808225.1 Silurus aristotelis
GGTTCTTTAGTATGCTGATTTAGTATCTATTATTATTATTATTATTATTATTATTATTATTATTATTATTATTAAGTGTCATATTTCCTAATTTACCTCTTTTTTTTTTCTTTTTTTATCAGAACTAAATAGTTTGAATATGCTTTGCGTTTTGCAGACCTTTACTCTCAAACCTCATTGGTTTCAATTTATTATATCTGTAATATCATTCTTAAACATTTACACTCTAGTCTAAGATTTTTGTTTTAAATGTCAATTGAAAATGTATGAAATTGTAATGCAAATTTGTTTATTCCTTAAAAATAAAAAAAGCTATCAGTAATAAAAACCTGTTATGAAAATTGTAACCAAAATGATTACGGGTTAAAAACCTCCATGAATTGATTTCTTTAAGTATTTGAGCAGTGTTATAATGGATATTTTAAATAGTACAGCAAGCAGATGATCCTTAGCTAAGAATCAAAAGGTCATTGGTTTGATTGTGACTAATAAGAGTCTGCTACAGCCATTATGCCCTTGAGTGATTTAACCTGCTTGTGTGACGTCTCGCAGTGGACACCTCAAGACCTGACAAAAAAGTCACCCAAATATTAGAGCAAAAAGGTTGTTGCACATTGTAATTGTTGCAGATTTATTTCAAGCTCTATTACAAGATTCACAAAAATGATTATATCACAAAATGCTGTATTGCCACATGAAATCATGCATTCCTTCATTAAGTTTTTTTTTAAGGAATGCATCCTTAATAATATTAGACACTCTATTTTGTACAATGGTAAAAAGATCTAAATAAAAATCTGTTCAAAAACCAATACAATATTCCCTCTAAATTCTTGTCACACCAGCAGTAAAGTTTTTGTTTCTTTTTTTTATCTTGGAATCATGCGGGCGGTATGAAACATAGCAGAATTGTTGCTAGGAAGGATTTGCTTGCTTTTACTTTTTTGGCGAGATATATTAGGAACGTAGTCATACCCAGTTACAATTTCATACACATTATACATGATCTGCATTGAGCATTTAACCTTTTGTACATTTGTGTTTTGTGATTTTTTTTTTATTGGAGCTGAATTAAGTGTCTCTCTGTATTTTTGTTAGGTAAGTCATGGAAAGCCCTGTCCATGTTGGATAAGCGACCGTTTGTGGAGGAGGCGGAAAGACTGCGTGTTCAGCACATGCAGGATCATCCAAACTACAAGTACCGGCCTCGTCGCCGCAAACAGGTGAAGAGAATCAAGCGGCTGGACTCTGGCTTCTTGATGCCTGGGGCAAGTGAGTCCGAGGGCACTCTCAGTATGGAGAACATTGAGATGATTTACTCTCACCCCCCTGGGGGTTTGCCTCAGGCTGGTTTGTCTCAGTACTGTGATGCCCAAGGCTTGTTTGAACACTACAGCCTTCCCACTCCTGACTCCTCCCCGATGGATTCAATGGGGACGGAGAGTGTGTTCTTCGGTGGGCATTCTCAGGATGATGGCTCTCACATGGCCTACAGCTACCATCACCAACAAGAGTACGCACCTCTAGAGCATCAGCACCCCCACGTTAGTACCCAGGCTCAAGGCAGAGTACGACATGACACCCACTCGCATGCCACAACACACTCGCAGGTCCACACACACTCCACCTCCAACTTACATTTAGTACACGCTCACAGCAGCACACAAGTCAACCTGATGAGCAGCTCACACTCTCAGGAACTGGGTAACGCAAATGGCAGTTCACATAACACTATCAGTCACAATATCAATCCTCACCATACACATTCAATCTCTCAGGCCCTTTTTAACAGGAGCCTATCACCTGGCTCCGGTCAGGCTCCACCCCCTGCCTACCTGGGCTGCCCATCTACTGTAGGTGTTTTCTACAACTCTGCTTCTCAGCCAAAGCGCTTGCTGGAGCATCCATCACCTCCACAAGAAGGACACACACATTCTCACAATGCTTCTGACCAGCACTCCCATACACACACAGAGACGTGTCGACATGCTCCTGAGATGCTGAATGAAATGGCTTGTAGTGAATTTGAGCAGTATCTGTCATATGGGCTTCCTCATGCACCCATGCAAGGCTCGGACCTCATTTCTACTGTATTATCTGATGCTAGCACTGCTGTGTACTACTCTAACTACAACAACACCTAAAGCTCCTGTATTACAGCAAACACTCCCGAGATATTAATAATGATTTTCTGTTATAAAAATGACACAGAATAATATATGAAATATATACAGTAATAGACACATCTTGCAAAGACATACATATATATATATATATGAGAGAGAGAGAGAGAGAGAGAGAGAGAGAGAGAGAGAGAGAGAGAGAGAGAGAGAGCGCATAATGAAGGGAGTTAAGAACTTGTATATATTTTAGAATTATATGAATTGTGCAAATTCACTGAAATATGCTTAAACCTTTAATTTTTTTTGTTTTATGAAACTGAGTAATGCTGAACAACACTGTACATATGCCCTTTTTATAAGAAAAAAAAAAGTAAATAAATGCATTCATGTATTAAAATGTAATTTCTTACTTTTTTTTGCACTTTTAGGGAAATAAATATCTCAGTGATCAACATTTTTGTCATTGTTTTTGTTGGGTTGGGTTTTTCTTTGGTTTTTATTAAATCACTCTCAGCATTTCTACACTCCTTATATTTGTATTGCATAATCCTGACACTCCCCTTTATATGTGTGTGTGTGTGTGTGTGTGTGTGTGTGTGTGTGTGTGTGTGTCTGAGTAAGTGTGTTCGTGCTGCAGGAACTGCGATTAACACACATCTTCCTGTTTATCGCAGCTCTGTTGACTTTGATGACTTAAATATGATCACAATCTCTTCACCTTTACCAAACAAAGTCCATCATTAACATCAATAAGGACCTGAGCTCCAACACCCCACCCCACTCCACCTCATCTCTTCACATACACATAGAAACACACACTCACTCCTTCCTACACATAAACAAAGGCTTGTGAGAGCCTGAGAATAAAAGTTAGGCCAATGGAGGAACCACGTAATGCGCTTTGTCCCAATATAGAAACAATTAGTCTGTGCCGATTAGCTTGTTGTTCGGAGTGTCTACTATGAGTGTGTTCATTTTCTGTTTGAAAAAGGAAAAGGCTTTTCGGAAAGGGTCACTGACACTGACCCTGCATCCCTTTTTTAGCCTACTGACGGAAACATGCAGAAGCGACAGGTTTTTGCACGAAGACCTCCTGATTCACACACACACACACACACACACACACACACACATACGCAAATGTGTGGACCATTTGTTATGTGTGTACATATGGTTTTGTGAGTCCAGGGCCAGACAATAGACCCTGTCTCCACACTAAAACACCTGTATTGGTGTGTTTATGCATGTAAAAAAGAGTAAGCAGGATGTTTTAAAGGACACGGTTAGCTGACTAGAATCTAATTAGTTCCCAAATTAACAGGCAACTAATGCAAATTGAACACAGACACAGAAAGACAACAGAGACTTGCACATACCTGAGTGACAACAATTTTGGAAAGGACAAAACGTATCATATGTAGGTGTGCACATGCACGCATATTGTAGAGTTTAAAGATTTGGAATTGAATTGGAGTTGTGAGTGTGTATGGTCCTGTAAGCACAAAGGGCACAATGTTCATCAGTTTAAGCAGCTGCAATAGACGGGGCGTCTCTCATCTGAAACAGAATGTGTGTGTGTGTGTGTGTTAGTGCATGTGTACTTCAACGTATGTGTTTGTCACATGTGTGTGTGAGGCTGAGTGACTCGGTTTTATAATCCTTGGAATATGAGTCTCCTCCCTGGCCTTATCACTTTCATAGGCATGGCTTTCCCAAACCAAACCCGGTTCAGTTGTGCACTTCTAAATATAAACTCACACTTGATCAGCGCTCCCAGCTCTGACACAATAAGCTATTTTCACTGAATTGACCCTTAGGAATATATATATATATATATATATATATATATATATATATATATATATATATATATATATATATATATATATATATATATATATATATATATATAATATTACACTTTTATGCACACAGTTTTATAAATGATTGCGCGATACAAGAGTTTGTTGTAATAGAAACCCGTGCATGACTTGACGGAAAAATAAAAATAAACTTGCTTTAAAAAAAAAACTGTTTCCATTGTTGTATACAGTGAGTGATGTAATTCAACATGTGTTTCTAAATGAGCTTTTCTGAAGGCTTTGCCTTCCTGGCTTTCACATGAAACCTTTTGAAATGCACAAATGTACTGCTGTTGTTTTGTTACATGAGCCTCAAAGCAAGAGGCCGAAGGGAGAAAGGGCAACCATACTGGCTCAAATGCCCATCTGCAATACATTTAACTTTTATTATAAACAGAAATACGTCTTGTGTATTACTAATTATTAATGTTTAGCAGTTATAACTTCATTCCTCTTAAACAATTTAATGATGTGTGTTCTTTTCTCTGCCTGACGAAGATCTTTAAGGTTTACTAGTGCCAGCAAGCCTTAAGTGTTTACTAGAAATCTAAACTATTTAGTAATATTTATTATGCATTTACTAGCAATAGTTCCTATTTAAACTATGTAAGGTGTTAGGTTCCTATCTTATTTCTGACGTGTGGTATATTATGCTGATATAAGCAATAAACAACCAATCAAGAATCATCCCAGCAGTTTGCATTATTTGCTCTCGTGTAAAAAAGTTTTCCTTGTTTTGGGCTACTATAATTTTAATAATTATTTGTACAAACTAGTACTGTAATTCTTTTAATCTGTTATTCATATAAAACATTTTAATAGTGATTTTAGAATCTTGCAAACAAATCATATGACGGAAGTGGTCGTTGAAGTTCTGAGCAAAAAAGATGAATGTGCTTCATTGTGTTTAATATTGGAACATTTGTGGAAGTATTTCAAGAGCAACTGTCTGCACTTCCTCGACTCTGATATTGTCTCGGCTACTTAACACGTGAAAGATGAGCTGGGAACATCCTCAGCTGTGCAGGAAACAAAGTTCCCTAAAGCTGACTGAACCTCCACTACTCTGGGAAAGAGAGAAGGATTTCCTCCTAAATAAAAATACATCAAAATAAAAATAAATAAAGAAGAAAGGTCAAAACACAACACAGGTCAGACGCTTTTGTGAGGGTCAGTTGTCTGTGTGCCTGCGTATCAGTCTGTCTGTCTGCTGGTCTTTCCCACGCATGTCCCAGATTGGGGTCACAGGAATGTTCCTGTTTGTTGCTGAAGTTCCACATTCACACCTGAGCAGAACAGGAACAGACAAAAAACAGCATAACGCATGTTTTTGTCTGACTTTTTGTAACTGAAGTGTTCAGTTAGACATCATTTTAAGCAGGGAAATTATCGGAAGATGAATTAATATTGCCTCTATGTTGTTTCTCTACACATAAAACAACATGTCACTGATTAGACTATAATAAATTATTACTTTGTTTATAATGCATATGAACAGAACTTATGTACCAGCCTTCATTTGTTGCATTTGTTGCATTTGTAAATAACTTCTTACAGTACTTAAATACATTATGTTCAGAGGTGGGAAGTAATGAAGTACGAATACTTCGTTACTGTACTTAAGTAGATTTTTCTGGTATCAGTACTTTACTTCATTATACATTTTTTGGACAACTTTTTACTTTTTACTTTATATCAGTACTTTTATCATTTCCTGGCTATCAAGCACCACAGATGTAGGCTAGCATACAAAGCTATGAAACATATAAACAATGACCAAGGTAGAAGGCAACAAGAAGTATGGGGCTGACGTGAGACAGAGGGAGTCAGCGATGTAAACATGACTGATAACAGAGACATTCTCTGCTTGTGTTCTATATGGTGGATGTTCAGACTGGATACATTATTAGATAGCAAAATTTGAAATTATTTGTATTAATATATTAATATTATGTGAGGTCCAGTTACCAGCGTGACACTAAAACAGCTTGTAATTATGGCTACTTTTTACTTAAGTACATGTCAGAGCCCAAACTTGTTGACTTTAAATTGAGTAAAAAAAGTATATAGTCAGTACTTTTACAATTTCCACAAGTCTTTGAAAGTCTTTTAAAACATGAGTATCTGTACTTCTACTTGAGTGAAGGATGTGTGTACTTTTGCCACCTCTGATTATGTATAGAATTGGTCTAGTATATAGTTTGAATACATTTCCAAACGTGAAGCGTATTCATGAGATCCCAGCATGCACTTTAACACAAAATACAATGTCAATATAACACACTCTATTCCAAATAATAAACATAACCATTTAAATGTGCACAATAATATTTCTGCTGTAAACCATATATATTTTTATTCCTGAAATTTAATTTACAATCGTAGAGAGTTAGACAAGCAAACAGACAGACATATTGATCGATCGATCGATTGATTTATATACACTTAACTAATGCTGGGTTATAATTCCCAATTATGTAAGAAATCAAACAAGAAACAAACAAACATGCAAGAGCCATTGTCTTAGATAAGAAAACGTAAGCTGGCCATTATTTGTGACACAGGCTTCATAATTATTCATAACCGGATTTAAAAATTACAAGAAATAATATAGTATATAATATAGTCAATGAATGAACTGTATGGGGCTCTGATAAGATAAAGAAAAAATGACTGTTCAATTAAGGCACATATTTGATAATAAACACAAATAAATAGTTTGTGTAAGTGTAGGTTATAATAAGAAAGTTTAACAAAAAAATTAGCAGCCTTAAATAAAGCCTATTTAACAGGCTCTTAGTTTTATTCCTTTTTGATGTCAAACAAACGTGTCAAGAATATTAAAATTACAGTAGTCAGTTGCTGTGAGTGGATTGAAAGTGTTGGGTATTTTCCCTCTAGAGGGCGCGCGCGCTTCATCAGTCTGTTACCTGAGGGAGAAAATGGTGGAAAACTTCACCTAGTGTATGTCAATTCAAGCACCATGACTATTCATTCATTTATGTTTATAAGTAAATAGCTTTAGATAAAATCTCCAATTTGGACCTAAACTCTTACATATATACACATTTTTGTTGTTTTTTGATGTCCTCTATAAAATCAGAATATTGAAAAATTCCAGTTCGGTTCTGACCATGAATATGATTTTAGAAAAATTCCAAATAGAAGTTAGTCTGATGTGCATGTTTTATTCATTATTATTGTTATTAAATGATGATTCACATAATGGTCTCATGCACTGTTAATACTTGTAGGCCAAGCAAATCCAGCTTGGTCCGTTCAGCTACAAGGCCGAACTGGAGAAGATTAACATATTGTGGAAATATCTTGAATACTATCAAATACATTTTTATTTAGTATTTCCTAGTATTAAATTATAATTAACTAAATATGAATTTACTTCAAGTCATTTGTACTCATTCCAAAGTTATCATTTAAGTTAGGCTTATTCTATAAGACAATTATCTGGCTATAGAATAAGAAAACTACCATGCTTAAATAAGTAGCATGCCCAAAAATGGTTCAGTGGTTTTTACTGTATTAGTTTATTGTAACACGATAATAAGAAATACAAGATACATTTTTATTATATACAAGCTTCTTTTCACTATATATTTCTATTACAGTGTAGAGCTAAAGAAGCTTTGTTAATTTTGTAATAAAAATTCATGGTCAAAAGCTTCTTCCTAGGAAAATAACAAAGCTCTAAGAGAATATGTATATTTTAAACATTTATCGGTAAATGAAATCAAGTATGGAAGCTGGGAATTACATTTCACGAGTTGAGCCTGTATTTTGGCAGATGGTTACATTCGTTTTTCAAAAAGAGTCAGATTAATAAGCATGTGAGGCTGAAATATCTTTTGTAATATTTCTGAGAAATATTCTGTGTGTGTGTGTGTGTGTGTGTGTGTGTGTGTGTGTGTGTGTGTGTGTGTGTGTGTGTGTGTGTGTGTGTGTGTGTGTGTGTGTGTGTGTGTGTGTAGGTTTAATTTATGGATAGCAAGCTAAAGGTGAGCCTATTGTTCAGTTGTAATCTACTCTGATAGCGGTTTCCTTATGACATAAAAATGGGTGTATCAGAACTTTTATATAGCATTTAATATTATAATATCATATAGCGCATTAATACAGCAGTGTTAAGGCATAAGGCTATGAGGGCTATGTGTGATCAAGCATGTTAATAGAATGACATACTTTTTATCTCAATAGTCTATAGTGTATTGTTTTAAATTTTGTTTTATGTCATGTTAGTGTGTGTGTGTGTGTGTGTGTGTGTGTGTGTGTGTGTGTGTGTGTGTGTGTGTGTGTGTGTTAATGGTAGTTGACTGCAGAAAGACCTATGTGTAAGCTGGTTAGATCATCAGGCTGGCAAAGCGAGAGGCTGTAGGGCAGCACAGGGAATTCCAGTGGAAGATCGGTCAGGACCTAGAGCAGCAGGGAGCCGGAGCAGCACAATCGTCTGTTTCCTCCCAAAAGCACTCTGGCAAAAAAAAGTTGGAATTATCTCAGTATGTTAAACTGATTTCCAACAGTTTCCAACAGCAATTTTTGTCAGAGGTCATCCACTTGCAGGGTCATCAGAAGTGCAGGTGAATGAGACAAACAGAACGAGTTTGGCATTGGCAGGTAGGGCGGGATAATGCCATTTGCTGAATACACACACACACACACACACACACACACACACACACACACACACACACACACACACGCACACACACGCACAGGCACACACACGCACCAGTCGTACAAGTTTCACATATCAAACATATCCCTTTATTTCATCTTAAATGTGTCACAAATAGTTTCCCTCTGAAAGAGGGCTTGGGGATCTGGAGCCGGCGCCGAGACTGTAGCAAAGTGTTAAATATAGATACATACGCATTCCATCCACACATCTAAGTACTGCAGCGGTTAGATCAAAAAGGAAAGAGACATCATTTGGCTTTTTGTGTGTGTTTGTGTGTGTGTGTGTGTGTGTGTGTGTGTGTGTGTGTGTGTGTGTGTGTGTGTGTGTGTGTGTGTAGAGTGCAAAAGGATTTCATGCTGATTAAGCAATAAATAGGCACAATTCTGATATGTCTGTCACGAGACACCATTCTGCCACAGACTCTCTTATCAGTAGCAGGAAAAGGCTTTCTTTTGGTGGATGTTTGACATTCTTTCTTTTAGTTTAGTTTTGGGAATAGGACACCCTCCACAGGAGACCACACCGGCATTCCACACTTTTTCAATTGCCTCACATCTAACATTCTTTTGTGGGTGTACACACACCATGGAAAATCGTCAGTAACAAATGACCTTTTCCTGAACCTATTCCAAACTCTTACTGTATGCTCAATATCTATTATGCTCACTATGTTTTATATCTGTATCTAATGTTTAACAAGTGTGCATGTTCAAACTTATTTTTATATAGTGTTTAAAAAGATCTCCTTTTCTTAAGTAGTTTGTGATGCCAGAATGAAACTGCTCATATTAACCAACTACTGAACTGTGGCACATTTATGTTGGAAGCATGTATTTTAAAACTCATGAAATGATCTTAATATTTTGTATATTAATATTTGATTACTCTATTTTTGTTTTCTGTTTCTGACTATGGGTGTTTTTATTAATTGTCAACTATATATGTATATTTATTTTAATTATTTGAATCATTATGATGATCAAAATGATTTGCCATCACACTCACACACTCACACATTTACAGACAGGGTGCTGTTCTTATCCTTTTAAATGAGATTAAGCACAGAACCAGTGGCCATCTGGAGTTAAAACATAGAAACACGTTTGAGTTTGGGTTAGTGTGACGGAAGCACATATTGGAGGGTAATATATATATTTTTTATTTTTTCGAATTTAATAGTGATGTAATTTTGCCAACTGCACACAACATTTTAAACATATTTTCAGCTAACAGAAAAGATATTTATGACCAGACAGTAGACACGGGTAATATGATTAATGTGAATATAATTTCCACTTTCTTGGGGACTCTTTCCTCATTTTGGCATAGTAAAACCCTCTTGTATTTAACACCCCCAAACACACATACACACATCGTTCTGCAGTGTGTCGTTCTCCCATGTAACTGGGATTAGCAGTGAGCAAAGATTAAGCAAATTAATAGTGAAGCCATTGCCCAAAATAACTATCAGTCTCCACCAGCTAACTCTGCTCCACCGAGCAGCATGAGAGAGCAGTTAAACACCTTTCAGCTCAATATGGAAACCTTTGTAAGTGTGAAAATCCTTATTCTGTGTTTTATTCATTTAAAATAATACTATATATACATGTCTATTGGCTTTTCTTGTTAACAGAGATCAAATAGTACATTTTCTGTTCATGTTTGTATCTAGTGCTGTAATGGTTTTAGTATGCAAATAAATGAAATATAGATAAATAATAGCTGATGAAAGAATAGCTGATGATGAAATGATTTGTATTCTCTGATTAGACATATTTTAAACATTTCTATTCAGAGATAAAATATAAATAAAAGAGATAAAAGAGAGATAGAGAATATTAATAAAAAATGTATAATTGAAATTATTATACTGAAAGACATCTATACAATATAAATATAGTACATTGTAAGATTTGTATATAACTTAATGTTTGTTTTTATGTAATATCTGGGTTGGTTACTTAAATGTTTATTCTGTCAGTACTTAAGAAACTAAACTAAACAGAAAGGGATTCATCTAATATTTTGATGCTGTGTTTTTTTAGATTTTTCTAAATTAAAGGCAAAAATACGTAAGAGTTTATGTCAAGCTAGAACATGTTTGTTTTCCTGTGATGCATCAAATGCATACTGACTGATATTTGTTTGGTTGTTCTGAAGACTATTTTTGGTAACTGGTTGTAGGTAGTATACTCACTACACACACAAACACTGTAGTCAGCTGAATTTGTACAATGAGAAGAGCTTAAGCCTGTGGCCATGACAGAGGGAATGACATGACCACAGAAGGTTTTTTAAGGTTAAAAGAAAAAACTATTATATGAACTATAGGACAAATATAATTTATACGTATAAAATGGCAGCAACAAGTTACTTAAATAGTAAATCAGATTAAATTGTTTGATTGTGCACGTTCTTATATTTGCCTCCTGGATGCCGATTACATTTAATGAGATAAAAAGATATTCAGTACACTGACGCAGTCTCAATTGAGTCATAGAAATTAGTGATGGCGCTGCAATACTATTTCATTTTTGATACTGATACTAATACCTTAAGGATCAATCAAGTCTAATTACATTTAGACATTTCCAGGTCCAAAAAACCTTTTCAAACATTTTAAAGAACTATCTCTTTTTCATTTGTTTAACCGTTTCTTTTGTTGAGTTTTTTATCTCTTACTGAGCTAACCTTATTTTTTTTGTTGCTGCTGGTAACAACCCAATCCAGACCCTGGGCATAAAACTGATTCAAGTTGTAATAAATCAGTTGAATGAATGACTTCATTATTGTCAGACAGACCTGGCTATTTTAACATGTTAATAATTATAAAAAGAATTTTTAATTTAACTATTAAAACAAGAGAACAAATAATCATATAACAACAAGAGAGAATTAGTAGATTTTGTTTTTGTTCGTGATCAGAATCTGCCACAGTCTTAATGATGATTTTGACAATTCACTGTAAATTTGTCTCTATTTTTTTTATTTTGTTTAAAGCCAGTGCATCAACATATACAGGACTGCTTATATATTATATAGCATATATATATATATATATATATATATATATATATATATATATATATATATATATATATATATATATATATATATATATATATATATATATATATATGGACCTTGTGTGTCCAAACTTTTGGTCTGTACTGTATATATAATATATATAAACTTTTGGTCTGTACTGTATATATAATATATATAAACTTTTGGTCTGTACTGTATATATAATATATATAAACTTTTGGTCTGTACTGTATATATAATATATTTAAACTTTTGGTCTGTACTGTATATATAATATACAGACCACAGATTATTCCATAATGGAAAGTATTTTTCCATTTTGACAGCAATACTGTCGTATTTATCTTTGTACTCAAATCAAATACAGTTCATTTTGTATTTTTCCTCTCTCCCTTTTACTCTTGCAATTTATAGACCTTTACAGTAAGATTATGAATGAAGCTTCGGCATTGCAGAACGCTGCACTACAGGAACATCCCCCTGGCACAGGCCACACCGTGGTACCATCACGGCAGCCGTACATGAGTGTACCATTTGCCTCTAGACACGTGTGTTTCTATAAAAGCGGAGATACCCAATTTAGTGGTTTGCAGGTGATCATTAACAACCGCACATTCAAGACCTTTGAGGCTCTGTTAGACAGCTTGTCCAAGCGTGTTCCACTACCATTTGGAGTTCGCACTATTACAACACCAAGTGGCCATACATCAGTCAGTTCTCTCGATCAGCTTCACCACGGCCATTCATACATTTGCTCAGATAAACGCACTGTCAAGCCCATCGACTTGGAGCAAGCACGCCGAAAACCACCACCATGGTACCATGCCAGGCCTGTCAGCAACAGGAGGCAGAGAGACAAGCAGAATTCTGGCCCACGTAATGCAAAGTGGAACGAGAATGCTGCCCTGCTGCACACCCCAAAGAGGCTGGTGGTTTTCCGCAATGGAGATCCTGAAGTTAAACACACACTTCTGTTGCAGAAGAAGACCACACAATCTTTCGAGGCACTACTTGATCATATAGCTGAGGTCATGTGTTTCCCTGTACGCAGGTTGCACACACCAGATGGAAGGAGGGTGAGAACTCACTCAATGTTTCATCTATTTTCTCTCTTTTGTAATTTTGAGGTTCAATTTTTTTATTTTTTTATTTTTTTTTACATTTCACCTTGTTTTGTCACCTGCAGTTCAGTTTAGCAAGTGTTCTGCAGATACTGAGGAAACAGGGTGTTTTCTAATCTGTAAATGAATGCCAACTGTGCTGTGAAGGTTTGTATTGTTTCTGTGATTCACTACAAAATCAAAAGAAAAAACTAAATAGTTTATGTCTAGTATATAAAGGTAATTTTTGTAATGAAAATGCTGTATGGTAATAAAATAATTAACAAATTCGATAGAGAAAGAAATCTGTCAATTACACAAAACAGCAATAACTGCTGATTAAAATTTTGTATCTAGTTTTTTGTAATGTTTTTATTGATCATAAATAAAACAGTTGAAAAAACATACAAATGGATATTAAATTATATACAGTGAGGAAAATAAGTATTTGAACACCCTGCTATTTTGCAAGTTCTCCCACTTAGAAATCATAGGATCAATTTAGGATAATAAATGTAGTGGAGGTGGACATTTTAAAGGCAGACTAACAGGTCTTTGAGGGTCAAATTTCTAGCTGATAGACAGGTGTTCAAATACTTATTTGCAGCTGTATCATACAAATAAATAGTTTAAAAATCATATATTGTGATTTCTGGAAAATTTTTTTTTTGGATTATGTCTCTCACAGTGGACATGCACCTACGATGACAATTTCAGACCCCTCCATGATTTCTAAGTGGGAGAACTTGCAAAATAGCAGGGTGTTCAAATACTTATTTTCCTCACTGTATATCTATTTATCAAAGTGAATCAAATTCTTAAGAAACATCGTAAACCTGGGTATCAAAAAAAACAAAACAGTAATTAATCATTATTTAGTTTGAAAGAAACTAGCAAATTGACAAACAACCATAAGGCTTCAGATACTTTGATCTATGTACGCATTCATAAATACAGTAAAAAAACATATTGGATTGTTTTTAAATGGTAAAAACAAGCTTTGCTGACTAAAAAAGACAGGCTTGTGTTTCTTTCTAATGTAAAATTTTTCTTCTCTTTGCCAAATACACTTTGACAGGTATTTGCTATAACACAATTTTTTTGGTACTTGAACACTACCTTGTTAGCTTGTGCTAGAGACAATCCTGATTAAAACCACTGGTAAATAATGCAACTTGCCTCAACAGATCCAAAAAGAAAAATCATATTGTTATTGTCAGTATGAAAACCCTATTACCCTCATTACCTTAACACCACCTAAACAGTACCCCTGTACTTGCAGTTACCTGTTGCCTGAGACATTTTCAGCATAACTGGCCCTATTACCAATGTCATAATCTGTTTTTTTTATTGTTTGAAGATTAGACTTCTAATTACCTATGTAAAATGCAAATTTTTCGTTCCTAATAGTTCGAATTCGATGGGATAAAAAATTATTAATAATTAGATGTTATTTCTCTATAAAGAAACCTTTTCTGGAAGATTTTTCCATTTAACAATAGTGGTCTATGATAATGTTTTTCCCACATGTTATTGACTTGTCTACAATATCTATGAGCCTAAATAATATGGTTAAAGATGACCCATCACCTTGCAGCATTAAGCTCCTTTGCCATTTTATCCTATTATGCTGCCCTGCAGCCTGGGACAAAGCCTGAGACAAGAGAGAATACTCTGTAGTCAAGACGTGTGACCACTAAATAATATTCCAAAATGTATTGCTCATTGAATCGAATTTAATCACTTTATTGAAATCGTGGTCAAGGTCCCCTGGTGGTCTATTGGTTAAGATGCAGCGCACTCACCGCTGCGACTCGGGTTCGATTCCCGGTCAGGGAACCATCCCCAGCCACTCTTAGTGCCGGTCCCAAGCCCGGATAAATTGGGGAGGGTTGCGTTAGGAAGGGCATCCAGCGTAAAAACATGTGCCAAATCAAACGTGCGAGGATCCGCTGTGGCGACCCCTAATGGGAGAAGCCGAAAATAAAGTTTTTTTTATTGAAATCGTGGTCAAAATGGGCCAGTGTTCATTAGCAGTATGACAGAAACAATGCTGGTTATAGAACAAATCCATTTGAATCACACATGAAATGAAAGTACAATGAATGAGTTTTAATTCACTTTAAATATCTTTTTAATTACTGGCCGCACAATAAAAACTATTAGTAGAATGTTGACATTTGCTTTGTTTTTAATTTGAGTGTGTAGCATGTAATTGGCATAGCACTTAGGTGCACAGTTCCAAAGTTTATTATTAAAATATATTGTGTTGTATTACAGGTGGATGGATTGCCTGCTCTCACCATGTGCTCAGGTATATTGGTAGCTGCTGGCCGTGAGCCTTTCAGAAAAAGAAACTATGATGTTCAAAAGCCTTTTACTCCAACTTGGCTGCCAGCAAAAAGTGTGGGAAGGCTGCATCCTGTGACCAGTAAGTCGCTCACTCTTTAAAAAGAATATATTTGTAAAATGTTTGTACAGCAAGAACCATTCACTGCTTTGGTATTCACTTTTTTTAAACTTTGTGTTTCAATCTAAATCACCCATGTTTTAAAACTGCCAGCTTTTATGATATTAACTAAGAAAAATCATATCAGCTAATTTTCTCTCTTTAATGTGATATAGCAACAACAAAAATCAAAGTGAATAATAAATGAAAAAAAAAAAACATCTTATTGTAGGAGGGTATTGATCAAGACAGAGGTACAAAAGAATTGACAAAAGAATTGACTATTATCAACAAGTGGGAAAAAAGGGTATAACAGGGAAATTACTACAAACAGGACAGGAGATACAGGAATATATTGCAATTGGTGTGACAAAAAGTAGGATGTCTAGAAAGAAAAAGAAAAAAAAAGCCTATTTACATTTTGCCAAACAAACCAATGGCTAAATGTGTTTTGGTCAGAAGTAAAAGAAAGAAACATTTTGAATTATTACAGACCTGCCTACCCTATGCTTATTTGCAATCAATTCAATTATACACATGGTGAAGCAGGGTGGTAACAGCATCAATCGATTGGGCTGCTTTTCTTAAATACATACTTAGGGTCTACTAAATAAAAGGATAATGGATAGCAATAAATATAATCATTTGAAAAAGAATACAAATTTACTTGTGTCAAAACCAGTAGGACTTTGTTACAAAGCTGAAAATAAAGAACAATTACAGATTTCTAGCTTTATACGATCTGAAGTTAACAGAGTTTAGATCATATCAAGTTGGTTTAGGCTTCAGAAGATAATGAATATTGTGGAATGACCCAGTCAGAGCCAGGACAAAAATCTTTTTCAAAACAGGAGCATTTCAAATCACCAAATCAATATGTATTTAGTTGGTTGGCCAAAAAGGCTGACCATTGTATGAAGCAAAAGGTTATTGTTTGTCTTTGGTTCACAAAAAAAAATCTACGTGTTTTTTTACTTCATTTATGTTGGTTGCTATATTAGGTTAAAGACAGTAAAAAAGATCTGACACATTTTATGTTGGTTTAGTTTTTTACATCACAAAAAATTTGCCAGTTAAACGGGTGTGTGTAAAATTACTTAACGTAATTTCCAGACTATTAAGCGCACCCATATATAAGCCGCACCCACTGAATTTGACAAAGATTTTATTTTAAACATAAATAAGCCGCACCTGTGTATAAGCCGCACTAAATGTCTATATGTCTACACTGAAACTAATGAACTTTACACTGGCTTTAACGAAAGACAGTGTCTGTTACACAGGTAAAATATGTTGTGGCTCCTTTAAGAGCAGAGCGGCATTTTGGGAATAGCCTCCCGCCGCATATTTCCGCTATTACTGCATGTGTGCAAGACTGAGGAATATGTCCTTATTATTTTCTGATGCTCATTTCTAAGTTTCTTTGACTAACCCGTAACGCTGTTGCCAAGAAAAATAAAAAAGCACAAGTTTTGGAAACCTGTCTATGCTTATATGATTTCTGTTGCAACTGGAGTTAGTGAGCTCTCCCTTGACCCAGACTCAACGCGTTACAACGGCTTGTATCTTAACAGTAACCTACCAAGAAAGTCATTGTTCACTGTCTTCTTCCTTTTTTTTTACAACTATTTCTCTCTGGAGATTATCTTTTGGCATCGTTGTTCGTTAAGAAAAAAAGTTTTTTCTCTCGATGCCGTGCAGCTTAGAACACAGGTGAGGTGCGTTTTTTCGTTTCCGTTCAGAAATGTCATTGGTCTAATGTTATAGGGTTCAGTTTTTTGGCTTGAAGTTTGTGAAACACTGAAAAACCCAGAAAATATTCATAAATAAGCTGCTTCGTTGTTTAAGCCGCGCGGTTCAAAACGTAGGAAAAAAATAACGGCTTATAGTCCAAAAAATACGGTAATCCCCTGTGTTGAAAAAGACACAATCTGTGTGAGCAGTGTGATATAAATCCAATATTATTTGCATTTAAAACAACCAAGCATTACAGCAAACAAAAGGCACTACATATTCTAAAATATATAAAATATAATTGTCATTTTACCAACTGCTGAAACCAAATTCCTTGTGTGTGTCAACACACTTTTGCCATTAAACCTTATTCTGATTCTAAATAGGTGACTGTCTGTGTTTCCGATTACGTGATAAGTCCTGAGGTGTTGATCTATATCTTGCAACATGCAGCATAACTCGCTCAAATCTTTTTTGGTTCTAATCCCAGTCTCTTACCTTTTTCTCCCTGTTAATGCTTTCATGCCTGGATAACCAAACTGATATCCTGGTATCTTCCTGATGCATCTTCTTCTACAATGTATGTGATTTATGTCTATTTTCAACTGCTTCTCCTTTTCCTTTCATAATCCAATGCATCATAATTTACTTCTAAAGAAAAAAAGAAATCTATGACAAGTACCACCAAATCTCTGCCTTTCTCACCATCTTCAGAGCGCTTCATTGTGAATCAGTTACACAACAGTTTTGCAGAAAGTGCATATTACCCGACTGGTCATCTGCAGGAGTCTGTTGCAGGGACAGATACGGTCACCTGCATGGACAATGACAATAATGAATACATCTGCATGCCCAGTGATGATGACATTGAGAAAACATTTAGAGTCAACCAAGATGGCAGCATGACCATAGAGATGAAAGTGCGCTTGACTATTAAAGAGGAGGAAACTGTTCATTGGACGACGACCCTCAGTCGGCAAAGTGTCACAAGTCAAATTAAATCTGACTTGGATTTACATTCTGATCTGAGTGCAGCTGGTTCAACTGACCAGATTGGCCCTGATGTTTCAGCAATCCAAAGATGTCCTGAAGAATATAACAATGTCTCTTCTAATAAATGTGTTCAAACATTGTATGATGAGATGATGAAAGGTAGAGCAGAGGAAAGCATCAAAATAAAAGATCCCTTGCAGCCACTTTCTGAACAAAAATTATTCTTTGGTGAAACCGAGAGCCAAGATATTGTGCACAGATTGGACACCCCTAGGGTAGAGCAAGGCAATGAGCAGGAGCACTGGTTGGTGAAGCAGTTCAATGAACGCCCAGTGCCTAAACCTCGTAGCACATGCCTCTCACAAATGCAGGCTAATATGTATAAGTCTGCAGAGATTTTGCAAATACAGGATAGTGGGCAAGAGAGAGTGCTTCACATCTATGAGCAACAAACTTGCCAGAATAATTTTTTTGCCAATACAGAAATCTATGCTCATGAGATAAATACGTGTGATGCTGTATTATCTGCATCCCATACAATGATTCCCTCTTCTAGTAAAGACTTAGAATCTGGGTCCAAACCTGCCACTGCTCATGGCTCTCTCCAAAGCCTGGATAATTTCTTATCTTCAATGGAGCACCAACCATTATGTAAAAGAAAGAACAATGCTAAGATCAAAAACAAACCATCAACTATTCATACTTCTCTAACTAAAGCTGGTAAAACCTTCGCTCCTAATGTGGTCTCAGCAGCAGATATGAGCAAAAAAAGAAAGAAAATAAGAGTTAGTGTGAAAAAGAGTCACAGTTCCCACATATTCAGTCTGGCAAATAAGAGAAAAGAAAGCAAAATTGACATAATGAAAGAGATTAAGAAAATAAGAAATGCTGTCTTTAACCAGGCTGAAGCTATAAGAGGCATGACTGTACAGTGCAGAGCCAAATCTGTCAAGAAATTAACAAAAGATAAAAGAACCAATCTACCTATTAGTCATAAAAGTGTTTCTTCCACATTACACAAGGCTTTTCAAATGCAAAGTCCTACTGTGGAAGAACAGTGCAGCAATGACAAATACCCTGCCGAAGAAAACATATACCAGGGGGAACTAAGTGGAAATACATCTCCAAATCAAAAATTCCTTAATGTATCAACCAATAAATGTACCCTAAAACGGCAATCATCAATGCAAGAAGAACAAGCCACACAAGATCTTAAAGAAACCTCATCTCTCCCTGCTCCACATTACTCTTCCTCAGTCTTAAACAAGTATGTGGAACACTGGTTACAGACCAGTGAAGCAGAAACAGCTCCTGACCAAAATCAGGCACCATCATCCAAGTCTGTACAGGAGTTAGAGATAACTTGTGCAACTCCTAGTGCTAGACTGGCCTCGAAGAAGAAATATGCCAAGTTTCCCAGAAATATGCCAAATTTGTCAAAAAAAGGGCTAGTCATTTCATTACAGAGAAGTAACATTTTGCCCAGAGGTTCTGACCAAGATAGTTCATTGCTATCCCAAATGAACACATTTTCAGACACAAAGTTGTCTGAAAGTAACACTTCAATGAGCATGCTTCTACCGATGAATCTTTCTTTAAAAAATAATCATGGACAAATAGCATCTATAGAAGATACTTCATCACCAAATAAAAGTTCAGTTCACAAAACTCTTTCACAAGAAAATGTCCAATTGTCAAGAAATATCTCTTTAAATAATACACAATTGACCAGTAGAGCTGTTTTAGATAATAGTGTATCCACATTATCTTCTAAACAAGAAATAATCCAACTTACACAATATGTAAAAAAAGATGAAAACAAAGAAGAGCCTTTGTATAGTGCATATGGATTTGCAAACAACCATGTAAAACTAACATCTCTTAGTAGAGATCCTTCCTCAGAAAAGACTTTAACTAGCCAACACTCCATAGAACAAATACCCAAAAATAACACTTTGTCCAAGGCATCATTATTCAGTACTCAAGGTGTAGAGAAAACAGTCCTTTCAAAAAATGCAGCATTTCAATGTAAGCCGAAATATTCAACGATGACCAAGGGATCAAAATGTACTATCCCACAGGGATTGGTAGGCTCATGTGAAAATGATGCACATAGATTTTTAAGTCCACTATCAAGTAAAGAAAAGCAAGTTTTCCCAGCAGAAAAATCATACACAGTCAAAATGGCAGTAAGGCCTGACATGAGGCATGTTCTAGATGAGCTCTGCCATTCTATCAATTCACTTCGTGAAGCAACAAAGCACAAGCAGCGATCCTGTTTGGAGAAATCGAAAAGCATGCCAGACTTTTCCTCACACTTGGCCACTACTTTTGGTTCCTCATCAAGAGTGCTCCTAGCATTTCTTTCAGTCATGACTTTGAGGGATGGTCTGGAGAACCTGAATGTACTCTGCCTAACCGACACCAGCCTGAGTTGCTCAGAGGCTTTGCTTATGCTTCAGTCTCTTAAGGAGATGGCAGCAATTGAGGATGCAGAGAAGCTGGTAGCAAAATTAAATTCCCTGCAGAAATCGGCATCTAATCAATTGCTGCAAAGCTGGAAAGGGTTCCAAAATATAAGCAGTACATCCATTCGTTCCAATGTCACCCCAGAGTGTACCAGGGAGGGGTCTTACGATATGCTAAACTCTGAAGAGGAGGCAATTCAAAGGCTCATGGAAGAACTAGGGGTTCCAGACAGAGTTAGAGAAGAGCTGGCTGCTCTTCACATTCAAGAAAAGGAGAGCATCAGCGGTAATCAAGTTGATGGATCAGGAAAGCTGTATGAGTCACTCCAAGAGGTGAATAGATATACAGAATCAGACTTAAGTGTAAAAACACTTAAATTCTCTGACTGTGTGCTTGAAGATATAAATGCATATGTTAAATTTGTCATTAAAAAAGCAGTTTATGAACATAGTAATTCTGGGGTCATTATGCAGCATTCATCGTGTGGCACTGAAAAAGAAGTGGTAACTCGTGAACAGGAAAGAAATTCCTGTCCTACTGGAGAAAAACAACAGGCTGACTGCATACTAGACTCTAACATCTGTGAAAACATCTTGGAAGAAAAGCAACAAAGACCTGAGAAGAATGATATAAGACATAAAGAGAAACAGGAAACATATGCAAGGCAAGAAATAAATATGGAGGAGATCAAAGACAGGCCAGTGTGTGAACAGCGTGGAGTGAAACAAGGAAGAATTATTTCTAAGCATGAGAGTGTAGCAGAAGATTACATTATGGACACTGACGCTAAATATTCTCAGCCGCTAGATAGCAATAAAGAAATGAAGGAAGTGAAGGACCTGAGGAATACAAGTACAATGCATTATAGTCAAATGTATCCTAAATTAGATAAGAGTAATGATGGCTTGGACTGCTCTGAAGAGGAGAAATCTAGTTTAGAAGAAGAAACCTCTGGTGAGAAGCATATTAAATTCTTTGAAAATCAGGTCAGTGATAAAGGCCCAGCAAGTGGTTTACAACAGAAATATTCCATGGTTGAGTCAGAAGCAAAACAGCAAAGTGATGAACTGTTGAGTCAAGCACACATGCAGTTACATAATAAAATGGACAGTGCAAAGAAGAACCCTGGACAACCTGAAATGCAAACTACTTTGCTTGCTGTTTGTCTAGAACGAGAGACAAGACATCAACCAGAGGAGATTTATTCTGAGAAGCAACAGGCGGTTGTGGAGGCACCAGAATGTTATCGGCAAGAAAATATTGATAATCAAAAAGAATGTATCATCAAAAAAGCTGTAGTACAGAGAGTAAAGGTTAAAAAGAAGAATAGTTTAGTAGCAGAGCTCATCAGTAACCTGGAAACATGTACACAAAGGCCTAGCAGTAAACGTGAGAAGTCAGTGAACAGATTTGTGGGTCACACTGAGGTATCAGACACAGATAACTTAAATAATGTTTCTTTAAAAGGTAAGTTCATAGACACAGCCTCAAAAGCCCACTTATCGTCACTATCATTTAGCTATGATTCCCGAAGCAGCTCTTTAGCACAAGAGCCAGAAATTAGCATTCAGGCTAACAGAGTGAAGTTTATCAGAGATATGTTTCTTGCTAAGAGCCATAGTAGAACCCAGAATAGGCAGAGACAACTACATAGTCCAAATTCTGACCTGTCTGATTCCCAGCCAGAATCCACAGACAGTGGGGGAAACTGGTCACAAGAGACATCAAGTGGGGAGGACGATTCAAGTCGGTTAGCCATAGCTAAAGGCTTTGTCAGGAGAACCATTGAGAGGCTCTATGGAAGAGGTAATTCAAGTAGTGTATGTGCAGATAAAATGAGCTCCCCATCTAACCTCAAGGCCACACAAAGAAAAGGTCCTGGAAGAACCAATGTATCCAGTCTGGCCTCCTACCATGAAACATGCAATGAAGTAACTACTGATGTATCATACTTCAGTGCCACGAACACTTCTGATCTCATGAAATCATCAACTGCTTGTGTCACACTAAATGAACAGGTGCAATCTAGAGATGCTAATCTTATTGACAAAGGGCACTGGATACTTGCAGAGAACCAAATAAGTGAATCCGCTCCAGAACTTCAGAAAGCTTGCAGAGAGGAGAAAAACAGCAATATAATATATATGGAGCAAGAGCAACAATCTGGGCAGGATGATGCTTCTGGGACTCTCCCTAAAACAAAGCTCAAAAAGAGTCCAAGGTCATCTGGATCAAAGTTTACTTATTTTACCCTTCCAAATGCAAGTGACTCTGAACTGGAACCCGAAGAGAAAATAGAAGTTAAAGCAGCACCTGAAACACAGAGACATAAATCCATATCTGAAAGAAAGATTTTTCTACCTGCCTTCAGCCCACCAGTCTTACAGAAAGCAGATAATAAGGTGCACCCATTGACAGATGCTACAACACCTGCTGTGGTTGCCCAGCCAATCAAAAGACAACATGCACAAACAGGTATCACAAAGCAGTCTGCAGAACCTGATGCCCTGGAGATGGTGTTTGTATTTTGTGGGCAACATTGCCCCATACTGTAAACTGCATATTTAGCAATTCACATTGCTGAAGTCATAGTTATTGAATATATAACATACTCCAGTACTCATGATGACCTGATCTGCCTTACATTCCATATTAGCATAATGACTTTTGAAATGCAACTGTTTCTGCAAATGTTTCTGGAGGTGCTGAATATGATCTTGTGTAGCACCTAGATTTATGAAGCACATCTGTTGGTTACTGATTAGCACCTGAGGTGACAGAACATGAATAATTTAGTGCCTAATCTCTCATCATGACACCGAACTGTCAAGTGTTCTGAGCTTGTGTTAATACCTTTTTTAATAAAAAAAAAAAAAAATACAATTGTAATTAGTTGAGTACGTAGGAAAATGTGTTTTATGTGTCTCCCTTATATAAATTTGCCCAATGACTTGTTGATGATGCAAAGGTGATGCAACCTGAGTATGTTAATTTACATTATGACTGCATTTCCACCGTTTGTTTGATGACTTTAACTGCCATCATGTGAATTATCCCAGTTTGACCACATACTTCAAGGCGTCACACATATTAGCTCTGGCTACCAACATGAGACCCGGTTGTGGATGACAGAAAACTATTTACTGTATTGAATCTAACAATTTGATAATAGCTTAATATTTTATTAATTTGTGTACATTTAAATACTGCAATGACTAGAGATTGTTAAGACACTGAATAAGGCTTGGTTAATGTGTTTTTAAATACTGTATTTTCTAATCAATAAAGTCAAAACCACTACACCACATTTAGAACGACCCTCTGAACAATGGTAGAGACATATTTTAAAGATTTAAATTAAATAGATGTTTTACTCATATCATATTTGTATTTAATTATAAAGGTTGGCTTTCAAACTAACATTTTGATTAGTTACTAATAGAGATAGAGGCAAAAATCCATACCGATAGTTTTTCCGGGTTTCGGACTGCTGTTATTATGAGAGCGGCCTCTAGAGGTGAATTACTGACGAGATGTGCTGTTTGTTTTTACACGCAAGACAGCTGCACAGAGCGCTATATTATATTTATTAATAAATATATATTCATATTTATTTCCTTTAGCACCATTTTCGTGATTTAAAACTGTTATTTTTTTGCTTTGTTTTTTATTTGTAATAAAGTTCAGTACTATTTAACCTGGAGTGTTATGCTTGTTTTTTATTCAGTATCCATTTAAAAAACTATTGGTTAATTAATCTGTTATTGGCAAGTATGATCAAACCTTGCTCTCAGTATCGGCAAAATCTGGGTAAAATCGTTCGACATCTAATAATTAATAGAGCCTAATTATTCATTAGATACACTTACCAACCATATAAATATGCATAAGTAAGTAAATGTTTTGATTTCAATAGCAATTAATATGAAAAAATATCATTATGGCAGTATTAATGCTTTTTTTTTATTATTATTGTTTTATTGATTTTTTATTGAAACATAAACAAAACAACAACAGAGCACATCAGTCAACACACACACAGCATGCATTCAAGCATATTAAGAACAATATAACCACAATGTATTGTTAATATGAGAAAGTGACCATGGGAAGGCATTAATGCTCTTTTAATAGGCTATATATCTCTTGAAAAGTATTGCTGAATTGTCTGTTATGGCGCATAACAAAATAATTAACTAACCTAGCATTAGAAGGCATAATAAGTACAATCAAAATCATAATAAAATCTCCAGAATAATACTGATAGTCACTCTGGCCCAAGTCATTTTCTGTTGCAGTCTGACTCGGCCCCATTGACGAAGGAAAAGATTATGTGGCTCTCTCAGAAAAAATATTTGGGGATCCCTGCACTTAGGCACCTCTGAAGGTGTTCTGTGGTACCAGGCACTAAGCCATTAGTGGATTACTTTCTAGTATCTTTAATGGATCAGACATGTTTGTTCAACACATCTAACCAGTGTGCATACCAGAGAGATGCCTGCAATTATCAAAATATGTTACCTCAAATACTTAAACTATAGCATTACACTGCCTCCAAAAGGTTGCCTTTTTTCTGTGGTGCACTCTGGTGCAATCTCTTCCACAGATAATGACTCATATTCACCGAGTTGTCTATATGATGTAAGAGAAAAAGTGACCAATTGGACTGACTGACCATCTGCTGCTACACGGTGTAAGTGCTGGACTGTAAGCACAGCACTGGGCAAGCTTTGCTGAACTTGTTTTAGCATTAGCTTGTATTGTAAACAGAGGTGGGAAGTAACGAAGTACAAATACTTCGTTATTGTACTTAAGTAGATTTTTTCGGTATCAGTACTTTACTCCACTATTTATTTTTTAGACAACTTTTTACTTTTACTCGTTACATTTTTACACAAATATCTGTACTTTTTACTTCCTACATTTTCAAAACCGGCTCGTTACTTTAGTTTTAATCCATTGATTTGGTGAAATATTTTATTTTTATTTTTTTCACTGCGCGCCGATTTCAGCCGGACAACCGATTTCCTGTCATTGCGTGTCTTTTTCAATCCACTGGTGTATAAAGTACGGACTCTCACTCACCACAGAAGGCGGTAAGAAGTTTGGGGTTAATGTGGATGAGACAGAGGGAGTCAGTGATGTAAACATGACACATGAGAACAGACACATTCCTGATCATCATCATCTTTTCTCTGCTTGTGTTCTATATGTGGATCTTCAGCCTGGACACATTCATTAGGTAACAACATTTTTAATTAGTTTTGTATTAATATATATATATATATATATATATATATATATATATATATATACACAGTGGAACCCGAAGGAGGAAAAGGAGAGGAGGAAGATGTCTACAGAGACGGCAGGAAAAGGAGCAGTGTAGGAGAGTAGAGGTTCGGGTTGGTACTTTAAATGTTGGTACTATGACGGGTAAAGAGAGAGAGGTAGCTGATATGATGGAGAGGAGAAAGGTAGATATGCTGTGTGTTCAGGAGACCAAGTGGAAAGGGAGTAAGGCCAGGAACATTGGAGGTGGGTTTAAACTGTTTTATCATGGTGTGGATAGGAAGAGAAATGGTGTAGGGGTGATTCTGAAGGAAGAGTACAGTAAGAGTGTAGTGGAGGTGAAGAGAGTTTCTGATAGGGTGATGATCGTGAAGGTGGAAGTTGAAGGGATGATGATAAATGTCATCAGTGCCTATGCTCCACAAGTTGGCTGTGAGATGAAGGAGAAGGAAAGATTCTGGAGTGAATTAGATGAAGTGGTAGATGGTGTACCTAGGAAAGAACGATTGGTGATTGGGGCAGACTTTAATGGGCATGTAGGTGAAGGGAACAGAGGTGATGAGGAGGTGATGGGTAGGTATGGTTTTAAGGAGAGGAATGTGGAAGGGCAGATGGTGGTAGATTTTGCTAAAAGGATGGAAATGGCAGTGGTGAACACGTATTTTAAGAAGAAGGAGGATCATAGGGTGACGTATAAGAGTGGAGGAAGGTGCACACAGGTGGATTATGTTCTGTGTAGGAGATGCAACCTGAAGGAGATTGGAGACTGTAAGGTGTTGGCGGGGGATAGTGTAGCTAGACAGCATCGGATGGTGGTCTGTAGGATGGTTTTGGAGGCGAAGAAGAAGAGGAGGAAAGTAAGGATTGAAAGAAGAATAAGATGGTGGAAACTGAAGGAGGAAGAGTGTAGTGTAAGGTTCAGGGAAGAGGTGGGACAGGGGCTTGGTGGTGGTGAAGAGGTGCCGGATGATTGGGCAACTACTGCAGGAGTGATGAGGGAGGCAGCTAGAAAAGTACTTGGTGTGACATCTGGAAATAGAAAGCAAGACAAGGAGACGTGGTGGTGGAATGAGGAAGTGCAGGAGAGCATTAGGGGAAAGATGTTGGCAAAACAGAAGTGGGATCGACAGAGTGATGAGAAAAGTAGGCAGGAGTACAAGGAGATGCGGCAGCAGGTAAAAAGGGATGTGGCGAAAGCCAATGAAAAGGCATATGAGGAGCTGTATAAGAGGTTGGACACTAAGGAAGGAGAAAAGGATTTATACCGATTGGCCAGGCAGAGGGACCGAGCTGGGAAGGATGTACTGCAAGTTAGAGCAATAAAGGATGGAGAGGGAAATGTGTTGACTAGTGAGGAGAGTGTGTTGAGAAGATGGAGGGAGTATTTTGAGCAGCTGATGAATGAGGAAAATCAGAGAGAGAGAAGGTTGGAGGATGTGGAGTTGGTGAAGCAGGATGTAGATAGGATTAGTAAGGAGGAAGTGAGAGCAGCGATTAAGAGGATGAAGAATGGAAAGTAGGTTGGACCAGATGACATACCGGTAGAAGCGTGGAGATGTTTAGAAGAGAGGGCAGTGGAGTTTTTAACCAGATTGTTTAACAGGATTCTGGAAGGGGAGAGGATGCCTGAGGAATGGAGAAGGAGTGTGCTGGTACCGATCTTTAAGCATAAGGGAGATGTGCAGACCTGCAGTAACTACAGGGGAATTAAGTTGATCAGTCACACCATGAAGTTATGGGAAAGAGTAGTGGAAGCCAGGCTGAGAGAAGAGGTGACCATCTGTGAGCAACAGTATGGTTTCATGCCGAGGAAGAGCACCACAGATGCCTTATTTGCTTAGAGGATGTTGATGGAGAAGTATAGAGAAGGACAGAAGGAATTGCATTGTGTATTTGTGGATTTAGAGAATGCGTACGACAGGGTGCCAAGAGAGGAGTTGTGGTATTGTATGAGGAAGTCAGGTGTGTCAGAGAAGTATATGAGGGTGGTGCAGGACATTGTGACGGCAGTGAAGTGTGCAGTAGGTACGACAGACTGGTTCAGGGTGAAGGTTGGACTGCATCAAGGATCGGCCCTGAGCCCTTTCCTGTTTGCAGTGGTGATGGACAGGTTGACGGACGAGGTCAGACAGGAGTCTCCCTGGACTATGATGTTTGCAGATGATATTGTGATTTGTGGTGAGGGTAGAGAGCAGGTCGAGAAGATCCTGGAGAGGTGGAGATATGCGCTGGAGAGAAGGGGAATGAAAGTCAGTAGGAGTAAGACAGAGTACATGTGTGTGAATGAGAGGGAGGGCAGTGAAGTGATGCGGTTGCAGGGAGAAGAGGTGGAGAAGGTGGAGGAGTTCAGGTACCTGGGGTCAACAGTGCAAAGTAATGGAGAGTGTGTTAGAGAAGTTAAGAAAAGAGTGCAGGCAGGGTGGAGTGGGTGGAGAAGAGTGACAGGAGTGATTTGTGATAGTAGGGTATCTGCAAGAATGAAAGGGAAAGTTTATAGGACTGTGGTGAGACCTGCGATGTTGTATGGATTAGAGACAGTGGCATTGAGTAAAAGACAGGAGGTGGAGCTGGAGGTAGCAGAGCTGAAGATGTTAAGGTTTTCGTTGGGAGTGACGAGGATGGACAAGATTAGAAATTAGTTTATTAGAGGGACAGCACATGTAGGATGTTTTGGTGACAAGGTGAGGGAGGCGAGATTGAGATGGTTTGGACATGTGCAGAGAAGGGACATGAATTATATTGGTAGAAAAATGCTGAAGATGGAGCCACCAGGTAGGAGGAAAAGAGGAAGGCCAAGGAGGAGGTTCATGGATGTGGTGAGGGAAGACATGCAGGTAGTTGGTGTGAAAGAGGCAGATGTAGAGGACAGGGTGGTATGGAGACGGATGATCCGCTGTGGCGACCCCTAATGGGAGCAGCCGAAAGAAGAAGAAGAAGATATACAGTGGAACCCGGTTATGTCGATGTCCTAGGGGGTTGCCAAAAAGCATCGAGATAACCGATGATCAAGATAAACGAAAATCAATATGGCGGCAATATATTAACGTGCTTGAAATTTCTTTATGTACATGATGTGCGTTAATAAATGAGAATGTGCATGCACGTGTTTTTGGAGGGTTTTTTTACACAACAGCGTTGCCGCGATTTGTTTGATGAAGGCACGCTATAAAAATGTACATACATGTTTGTTAACTGTCAGGAATCCACACAATTTTTGCTGCTCATCCCACGTGCCGCGCTCCTACCAAGCGCCGCGCTCCTACCAAGCGCCGCGCTCCTTCGGCTCCCGTTCATCGCATAACATTTAACAACAAAAGGCATATGTGCACTAACTAACAGCAGAGATTCACCAGTATACAATCCAACACCTGTAGCATCTGTAAGGCTTGATTTTTTCGCCACTTTCACAAGTTCTTCTGCGGCTGCACAGCGCCAATCAAGATAACCGACGTTAAATGGCAAAATTTTCCCCCCTTTTATATATATATATATATATATATATATATATATATATATATATATATATATATATATATATATATATATATATACTGTTGCACTGTTGACCCCAGGTACCTGAACTCCTCCACCTTCTCCACCTCTTCTCCCTGCAACCGCATCACTCCACTGCCCTCCCTCTCATTCACACACATGTACTCTGTCTTACTCCTACTGACTTTCATTCCCCTTCTCTTCAGCGCATATCTCCACCTTTTCAGGATCTTCTCAACCTGCTCTCTACTCTCACCACAAATCACAATATCATCTGCAAACATCATAGTCCAGGGAGACTCCTGTCTGACCTCGTCCGTCAACCTGTCCATCACCACTGCAAACAGGAAAGGGCTCAGGGCCGATCCTTGATGCAGTCCAACCTTCACCCTGAACCATTCTGTCGTACCTACTGCACACTTCACTGCCGTCACACTGTCCTCATACATGTCCTGCACCACCCTCATATACTTCTCTGACACACCTGACTTCCTCATACAATACCACAACTCCTCTCTTGGCACCCTGTCGTACGCATTCTCTAAATCCACAAATACACAATGCAATTCCTTCTGTCCTTCTCTATACTTCTCCATCAACATCCTCTAAGCAAATAAGGCATCTGTGGTGCTCTTCCTCGGCATGAAACCATACTGTTGCTCACAGATGGTCACCTCTTCTCTCAGCCTGGCTTCCACTACTCTTTCCCATAACTTCATGGTGTGACTGATCAACTTAATTCCCCTGTAGTTACTGCAGGTCTGCACATCTCCCTTATGCTTAAAGATCGGTACCAGCACACTCCTTCTCCATTCCTCAGGCATCCTCTCCCCTTCCAGAATCCTGTTAAACAATCTGGTTAAAAACTCCACTGACATCAGTTCTTCTGCGGCTGCACAGCGCCGATCGAGATAACCGACGTTAAATGGCAAAATTTTTCCCCCTTTTATATATATATATATATATATATATATATATATATATATATATATATATATTTGGCTGTCTAATTAAAATGATTTTAAACGGCACGAAATTTTTTCCTTTCTTTACTTGGATATAAAATAAATAAATTACCTCCAGATAAAAATATTTTTAATCAGTAAACTTTTGTTTTATTTCTGAGTCTCAAATCAAACACCAAAATCCGCCATGATTCTCACAATTTACCCTCTGGGTGGCGTTTTGTGGGTTTTTCCCTCATAATGGCGACACAAACTTAAATTACTGTCTTTATTGATCGTACAGATAAAAACAATACATCATTTAAATCTGTAAAATGTCTATAAGTTTATATATATAAAAGCTTCCTGACTTGACTTGAAGAGGTGCATTTTCTCCGGTATCACCTCATTAACTGTCCGTGTGGAAACATAGCAAAGGCTCTTAATGATGTCCACACGTCTCTGCACTGATATAGCCTTTATATTTAATCACTGTACATATGCTTACATACATATCACATGCTGTACATATGATACATGTTTAACACCTCCAAGCTGCCAGTTTTGGGCACCTGAGCAAGCCCTTAACTCACTACTGCTCATTTAGTAAATGAGATCATTAAGAGTCGCTCGGGATAAACACTTCCAAGAGGAAGTGGCTAAATCTCGCTATCTTTGTCTCTCTATTTTCTCTATCTAATTGTCTCTGTGTCTCTTTTAGTAAATGTCTCTGTCTCACTGTATATGTCTCTCTCTTGCTGTCTCTCTATTTGTTTCTCACTCTTTCTAAAGCTGTGTCTGTGTCTCTTTGTCTTTGTCTCTGTCTTTCCTGCTTATTTACATGTCTAACAAAGTTTTGAGTTTTGAAGTAATGCCATTAGTGATCTATGATGAAAGACCTCCCTGGTTCGATTCTTACCTCTAGTTTCATATTGAACATTATAAGAAGTTTTTAAAAACAGAACAATGAAAGATCATTAAAATTGGTTGCTGGCAAATCATGGTATATCAGTGGTGTAGGTGTTGGAGGTGTGGTTCTTGTACCTGAGTCACTTCTCATAGACTTTGAGTTACTGAGAGAATGTACAGGAAGGAGAAGTTTTGACCCTCTACCATCATGATCTAAGAGAAAACACTGGTCTCCTAACTATAGAAAAGCCAAGAGTCCAATAAGCAAAGGCTTGTTTGCCTCTCCTGTGTTGGTGTAATGGTCAGTGAAGTGGTCGCTGCTATCTGACTCACCAGGTTCGATTCCTACCCCTTAGCTTTCCTTTAAATTCTTTAAAAAGTTTTTAAAAAGAACAAAAAAGATCCTAAAAATCAGGTTCATGCAGGAGATCCTGTGGCTCAACTGGAAGAGCTTTACCTCTGGTTTGAGAGGTTGCCGGTTCAAGCCAGGGCTCAAAGTTAAGAGTGTGGAAGGTTTCGGTGGCTGTAGTAAGGAAGGTGTTAGAAATGGTTGTGTGGAAGGTTGGATGTGGTATCGGAGGGCGTATCCTAAAGCAGTGGGGCGATATCCGGGCATCTGCCCCCCCGGTGTTCGAGAAGCTGAAAAGAGGGGGTTATGAAGCAAAAAAGTTTAAAAAAGTATCGACTTAGTTTTGCATATATAGGGAAAATTTCTGCCAAAAACCTATCACCCTCACTTTTTCTGAGGCTGTGAAGCAGCCAGTATTCATAGCCTTTGTTTACAGTCAACTACCTCATTGCTCGCCAGACACTACTTTCCACAAAGCTTACCCAGTGTGGGGACAAGCCAGATTTGAACCAGCAACCTCTGAGCTTAGAAACAAGGCTTTTATCACAAAGCCATCAAGTCCCACAACACACCTCCTTTTTTGGGGGGTTTATCGTTTGTTTCAGGCTTCAAAGCAAGAAATTCAGACCAGACAGAATGTACAGAAAGCAGGATTCGAACCCTGAACCCCACTAACAGCGAAATGCCGGTTCAACCCACTGAACCATCAGAAAGGACCGGCTGTGACGATTGTTTAGAGCAGGTCTATCTTTTCTTTCAAACCATCAACAGAAGAATATAATGCTAAAGACAAACATAGGAAGCAAAACCATGACTAGCAGGGACAAAGTGAAAGTGAATACAGATGTAAGTAGCACAAGGTGAACCCACATTGTAAATAACATTGAACCTTTGGTAAGGACAGGCTAGGAAGCTTATTTAGAGCAGGTCTATCTTTCTTTTCAAACCATTAAAAACAAAAATATATCGCTAAAGAAAGATGTAGGAAGTGAATCCTGATTGTGACTGGCAGACAGAAAGCAGGATTCGAACCCTGAACCCCACCAAAAGCAAGAAACATGATTTAACCCACTGAACCATCAGGGAAGACAGGCCAGGAAGTTTGTTTAGAGCAGGTCTATCTATCTTTAAACCATCAACACCAAAATATAAAGCTAAAGAAAGATTTAAAAAGCAGGAACATAACCTACATCGCAACCTGCAGGCAGAAAGCAGGATTCAAACCCTGATCCTCACTATCAGCAAGGCACCAGCCTTAACCCACTGAACCACGGAAGCTATCAGACTGGGAAGCATGTTTAGATGAGGCACAAGCCTTAAACCACTGAGCGACCGCTGCTGAAAAGCATGTGTGCTTTTTGGAGGGTTCATACTTTGTTTCATACCAGCGTAGGACTGGCTTTGAAACCTTATCACCAGCGTGGACTATATTAAGGACCACGTTCAGGCACAAGCCTTAACCCACTGAGCTACCACAGAAGTGCTTTTTTTGGTGGAGTTATCTTTCATTAAAAACCAGGAAATCAAGAAATTAATCCAAGGGGACAAGGTCCAGAAGTTGTATTTACCAACACAGCAACCAGCTCGACCAGCAATCAAACTCTCAAACTCATCCTTGTGGGGATACTGACATTAACCCACTAGGCTATTACATCTATCACATCTATCTATCTATCTATCTATCTATCTATCTATCTATCTATCTATCTATCTATCTATCTATCTATCTATCCATCCATCCATCCATCCATCCATCCATCCATCCATCCATCCATCCATCCATCCATCCATCCATCCATCCATCCATCCATCCATCTATCTATCTATCTATCTATCTATCTATCTATCTATCTATCTATCTATCTATCTATCTATCTATCTATGATGTGAGGTCCAGTTAACAGCTAAAACAGGTAGCAGTAATAACTACTTTTTACTTAAGTGCATGTCAGAGCCAAAACATCTTTACTTTCACTTGAGTAAAAAAGTGTAATCAGTACTTTAACTTTTACCCGAGTATTTTAAAACATGAGTATCTGTACTTCTACTTAAGTAAAGGATGTGTGTACTTTTGCCACCTCTGATTGTAAGTATATTTATCCTGCTATACTGGTTACTCATAAACTCCCCTTTTCAGCAGTTTGTGCCCCTTTTTGTAGGTTCTAATAACCACATACCAGAAACAAATCAACAAGAGGCTCTGAACCAGGTGTTTAGACATCAAAATTGGGCTTTTGTCAAAATCAGAGCCGCTTGCCCATTTTCCAGGTTTCAACACATCAGCTTTGAAAACTAACTACTGCTGCACAAAATTCATGCTATTCACTGCACTTGTCACTGGTTTTAATGCTATGACTGAAATACTATATATCCTGCATTAATATACTGTATAGTAAGTTGGGTGATAGAAAATATAAAAAAAAATCTTTCTAAATTTCTAAATGTCTAAATTTAACGTTTAATGGTCAATAGCAGCAACCTTTTTTTTCTCTCAGGGGTAATATTAATATTTTTAATTACAGTAAATGTTCAATTTGTATTCTTTTCTGTCCTAAAACGAATAAACATTTCTTACCACTAGATGGCAGCATAAACGCTTAACTTCTTTTATAGGGACGTACACTGATACATTTTGCTATACTGAAAATGATTTGGAGCCCGAGATCTCTGCTGATGGTGAATAAAATTGGCTCAGTTTTTTTTATGTATTAACATACTTTTGACATTTTAATTCACGCTCCTAACATTAGTTCCACCTGCCCATCATTCATCAGGGAGTTGCCGTTCAGCATCATGCCAGCTCTTCTCTGCCTGACAAATTCATGTCTAACATTTCTGCTTTTGTTTCTCACTTAATCCAGTGTTTGTGTGCTGTACCATTAGCTTTAAATATATGTGCATTTTTATTCTAATTTTATTTTAATTATTTTTTTCTGGAGAATATTTTATATTTGTTATATTTATTTACTTCCATGGATTATAGAATATTCATTCATTCATTCATTCATTCATTCATTCAATCATCTTCAGTATATGTTTTATCTCAGCCAGGGTTGTGGTGGGTCTGAAACCTATCCCAGGAACCCAGAGAACTCACCATGGTCGATATCCCAGTCCATCAGTGATTTACCATGCACACACATTCAGACACGTTACATATTTACATATACCTTAGCCAATCTGTATGTTTTGGAATAGTGGAAGAAAACCAGAGAACATGAAGGAAATCCATACAGACATGATGTTTATGCAAAACTTTGCGGAGACAACAGTCAAAGCTCAGGCTTGAACCAGGTATCTTCCAGCTACTGTGTGAGGTGGCAACTCTAACATCTGCACTAACAACATTACATACATACTTACTTATCTGACTTATTTTTGAGCTTGCACATTTCCTCTAATTAACATTTTTATGTGCAGATTATCTGTCATTAAATTCAAAGAACAATATGTATAGCCCTTTAAAAAGTGTAAATAATATTATATAAATATATATACTGTCAGTTTTTACAGTGACTGGAAAGACACTGGAGCTCCTGTTTAGTTTTTTGACCAACTATGTGCGAGAAAAATCCCTCCTTTTTTTTCATCTAACCACAAACGGAAATGCTAGGTACAATGGTGTGTCTTTGACTGAAACTGGGATCTGTGTTGAGATAACAGAGCATCATGTAACAAACGAGTTTATAGATGTTTCTAGGTATATGACTGTGGATAGCTTTATTATTGAATTAATTTAAACACTGTAAAAAACTAGAACCAAACCCTTAAAAACACGTACAATGAATTTAATTATCAAATACACATACCTGTTTTGCATACTATATTGTTTTTTTATAAAGATAATAAAATAGGGCAAAGAACTATAACAAACATTATTAATGGAAGTAAAGAAAAGGTAGATATAACTGTTGCTCACTGTATGCTACAATTTTATTGAGTGATGTGACCTTTTTTCTTTTTTCTTTTACCTGTATATAGTTCATAATTCCTCATTCACTGGAAGATTGATTTGGCAGCATTAATATCCTCTGCAATGTTTTCTAGTAAAAACAAACTCCTAACTCATTTCTGTAACTAATTCATGTTTGGCATTTTTATGATGAGCGTAATTTCCGTAGTTACTGTTTACTTTGACTGGTAAATAAGTCTGAATCTGCCTATGCACACTGTCATATCTCCATGGCTTTTTATGGCTGTTTATGCAAATGAAGCAGTGCAGTAGTTTTAGTGTTTGAATGCCAAAAGCTACAATCACATATAAGCAAAGTTACGAGAACCTGCCCAGTGATGCTAAAACATGTGATACATCATCACCTTGGAGCCAGAGCGAATTCTGAACATTGACTGAACCTTCAGTAGGTGAGTAGGATGATGCAATTCTAAACATTTTTTTTAGTTGGTGGATTTTTAAGGGACTTTCCACTCACCAAACACATGGGGTTTAATTTCAGCATTATTAAAACACAGCCTGTATTTAAAATAATTGAGGTTTGGATTTAAAATTCAATATAATAATATAATAATTGTAGATTGATGATTTGATGAACTGTAACAAAACATTTAGATTGTAAACCCATAGGTTATGCTTCATATCCCTCTAAGACTTCACTGTGAGAACCAGAGCCTCAAAAAGACAAACTGAAAGACGTGTACATTTACTTTATGAAACCTTTTTTTCTGAGTGTAGAATGTTATTTTACCTTAATTTTGTTTAGCTGAAACTGACTTATGCTGTTAAAATCTATATGTTTAAAAGCTTTAAACATTTTTAAAAATAATATAAAGCTTTATGCTTCACTAGTGAAGAGAAATAATCAGTTTTAAAATTTTATTTATTCATATAAGTCCTTCTTTTTTTTTTAATAGGGGGCCTTTAAAAGTTCTACAAAACGAATTCTAACTTGCTTCATCTCTGACACTCAGTCAGTCTTCATTGCAAGTATGGGATGTGTGAGTTCTGTGAAAAAGGGGGGTGATATGAACCATGGGAAGAAATCTCGACCCCCAGAAGTCAACAGATATACCAAAGACCCATCTAAGGTAAATTTAAATATAAAGGATGTTTAAAATTCTATTCATTTATTCATTACAGTAGTGCTTGTTGATCTATTTGAAAATTCGTATACTGTACATATTAGTGGTGTAACGGTAAACAAAATGCACGGTTCAGTTCGTATCTCGATTTTTAATTCACGGTTCAGTTCAATTTCGATACAGTTAGGGGGAAGAAATGCAAAATATAAGATTGCTTGTCATTTTTTTTTATAACCCAGTTTTTTATTATTATTAACATTTGTGATCATCAACATTTCAACAGTTTACTTTTTAAATAAAAAATAAAATAAAATGCCTGCTCTGTTAAATAATATATAAAATAATATTTTATAATCTTATATAAAAAATAAAATAGAATCAATCAAATTCATGCAATACACTTTTTATTAAATTTATTAAACTAAGTAATCAATTAAATTGGCACAAATGTATTTAATTTATTAAAAATAAATAAATAGCAAGTTTAATGAAGTAGTTTACATTTGTTAGACCCCAATTGGGTAATGCAGATATGTGTGTGTGTGTGTGTGTGTGTGTGTGTGTGTGTGTGTGTGTGTGTGTGTGTGTGTGTGTGTGTGTGTGTGTGTGTGTGTGTGTGTGTGTGCTATACAATTAATATTTAATTTTCTAAAGATATGATCTACTTTACTGTTTTACTTATTTCAGAATATTTTAACAAATGTCTTCATTCCTTCCATCCTTCATTCATTCACTCCCTTGATATGCGGAATTGCCAGAATTTTCTCCTTTTAAGATAAATTCTTGATGGTGGACATAAAACGCTAAAGAATCCACTAGCTCTATGGAATCTTTAACGTTTTCATGCATGCGCCAAACAAATCGGATTTCCGGTACAGAGGGAGTAGCCACAGTGACACTGCCCTATACCCCTGGCATTGATGTGTATGTTTATAATAATAATAAAGCACTCAAAGTGTGAGGTGGAGACAAAACAAACATGCAGTCCGCCATTTAATACTACCTTCCGCATGTAAAAAGGATAGCATTCGGTACCAAAAGCCATGTACCTACAAATACATGTACGGTTAGACCCCTAATATATATATATATATATATATATATATATATATATATATATATATATATATATATATATATATATATATATATATATATATATATATACACTGCCCAAGCATAATATTATGACATTATTACATAATGAGAGGTGAAGTGAATAACACCTTTTATCTCTTCATCGTGGCTACTGTTAGTAGGTGGGATATATAAGTCAGCAAGAGAACAGTTTCCTTTTAAAGTTGATGTATTAGAAGCAGGAAAAATGGGCAAGCATAAGGATTTGTGTGAGTTTGACAAAGGCTCAATGACTGGGTCAGAGCATCTCCAAAACTGCAGCACTTGTGGGGTGTTTTCCAGTCTGCAATTGTCAGATTCTATCAAATGTGGTCCAAGGAAGTAACAGAATATCATTCACCGCTAAAGCCTAATATGCAGCTAGTGCTCTTATAAAATTAATGATTGTGTGCACTGAACCTGAGACAGACTTTCCATTCAAATTATATATTCAAATGTAATTAATCTGTTGAAAAGTAAACAGTTTCCACTGTGCATCAATGTCACTCTAGTTTTTCTGTCTCTAGAATTCATCACTGTTGCCTGGGCAGGTTCTGCAGAAAGCGGATGGTATGCCGTAATATGCAAAACACACACACACACACACACACACACACACACACACACACACACACACACACACACACACACACACACACACCTGATCAGCATTGTGGTCGGCCACACATACCCTTCATACACAGTGTTCATCTTCCTTCTGTCTGGAAAAAGGTGCCGTAGCATCTCAGGACCAGACTGTGTAATACTTTCTTACCCCAAGCAATCAGACTCCTTAACACAAAGTGACTGAACTGTTACACATGCACATGCACACATTCTCTTATTAAAAACTGCTAATGTTTATATGATGTAGTCCTGTGTGTAGGTCTCATATTGTGCGAAAATTTGTTATTTATGCTGTCTCACATTGCACCCTGGTCCTGAATGAACATATAAAGAATTTATTTCACTGTGTACTGAATGTATATGGGTGAAATGTAAAGCCACTTGATGCTTGGATTGATTCCATTTGAAAGTATTGGAAAGGACCGGGTTCGATTCCCAGTCAGGGAACTGACCCCAGCCATTATGGTTGCACAAGCCAGTGCACTCTTAGTGCCGGTCCCAAGCCCGGATAAATGGAGAGGGTTGCGTTAGGAAGGGCATCCAGCGTAAAAACGTGTCAAATCGAACATCCGGCTCATGAATACGGATGATCTGATGTGGTGACCTTTAATGGGAGAAGCCGAAAGAAAGTTTATATCAAAAACAGTAAATGGGCTTTTCAATTTAAACTATTTTAAAGGGGACTGAGTGTCACCATCTAGTTTAACCAGGAACATCTGTACACCCTTGGATCCAATCATATACTTTTGTGGCAGAGGCACAACACAAAATCATGCAGATACATGTCAAGAGCTTTAGTTCATCTTCACATCAAACATCAGGATGAGGGATGAGGGAAAATGTGGTTTCTGTGACTGGGGCATGGTTGGTGATGCTATAATTTTTGGTTTGATTATTTTAGAAACCTCTAATCTCCTAAGCTTTTTACACACAACAGTTTCAAAATTTTACAAAGAATGGACAAAAAACAATGTAAGTGCAGAATCTTCAGGCTAAAACACCACAAAGGAGAATGAGGAGTCTATACAACTGTGTAATTAATCACTCTTTACAACCATGGTGTACAGAAAAAGTAAGCATGCACGAAACAGGCCATATCCGGTTCCAGACACTGTGTTTTTTTTTTATGTACAATTTGGATGAGCCTGTGTCCTTAATTGTTCATCCACCTCAAAGTCAAAGTTTTGTGAATGCTGAAATGTTTTTTATTCATCACAGGAGTAAAGAATGATTGAGCTAATATTACAAACAAGGCATTTACACAGACAGAAATGTCACTCACTCAGTGTTTTTCTTTTCACACCATTGTGTGTAAACTCCAGAGACTGTTGTGTGTGTGATCCCAGGAGATCATCAGTTACTGAAATACTCAAATATGCCCTTCTGGTGCCACCAACCATGTCATAGTTGAAGTCATACATTTTCCCCATTCTGATGTTTGACGTGAACATTAACTGATTCGCTTTATCTATAACTGCATGATTTTTCTGCATTATGCTGCTACAACATGATTTTCCTGATGACTGGATATCTGAATAAATAAACAGTAGTCTTTGCAGTTGTAAATCAGAAATCTTTAAACAAAATCTTATATAAAATTTTGTTTTCTGGTCATAAATATATATAAAAAAAAAAAAGAGCTCTCAGACTTTCATCACGACACATTCTTTATAAACATTTTATGTCTATTAAAGAAAGTAGAAGGCTGTAGTGCAGGGCCAGGTTGGAAACTTTAATTCTGTGTATGTTTGTTTTAAAAAATAAACTGTAGAAACTAGAAACTAGTGTATAATGGAAAGTTATGTAAGTGGGAGGGTTGAATGATAACTTTAATTTTAGTTGTCTCTTATGCTCATACAACCGGAAGAGTTATATCTAGAGGAAGCCTCTCACCAGAAGTGAAACAGTTGCACAGAACAAAACAGTAAATAAAAAAAAATAATTAAAGACACTTTTCGGACAACTATTTACAAATAATAAGGCAAAATTCATTTGCTCTCTCATCTACAGAGCAGTGACACTGACATTGTAGTTTAGGTTATCACTCACAGCAGCAATGCATTTTTTAGCAGTGGTAAAGTGTATATTAACATTTGGTTCACGTTATATGGGGTTAGTTATCCAACTTATAGATCAGTGATGTGTGTTCCCTTTTATTTGAAAGACACAGTATGACAAATAGTGTTTTATTTATTTGTTTGTTTCTTTATACTTGATAAAAACCGTGTTCGTGTTTTCCCAGCTACATCCACAGACAAGATAGCCATCTGCTTATTCACATATGAAGCCGAGAATAAGAATGAGCTATCGTTTAACAAAGGAGAGAAACTCGTAATATTGGATGAGTGAGTACAAAAAAAACACACCGTAAATCAGTATGAGATTTCCACATCCACAAATTGAATGCTCGTTTGATCTTTTTTTTTTTTTTTTTCTGCGTGCTTGTGTATCTATCATTATCATTTTTCATCACTGTTATGTGTGTTATGTCTGTGTGTTAGCAATAGCGAGTGGTGGAAAGCAAAGTCCCTTTCCTCTGGCAAAGTAGGATTAGTACCTTCTAATTACATAAATCTAGAAGAAACCCTGGATAACAAAGAGTAAGTTATTTTTTAAGATTGTATAAATTTTTTCTCCAGCAAATGCATATATATATATATATATATATATATATATATATATATATATATATATATATATATATATATATATATATATATATATATATAAAATATTGGAAAGAGCTTATAAAAATGAAAAATGGAAATACAAAGAATTGCATGTACCAATAGTGGTAATAGCATTAGTAACTGGTAGAGATAATGTAATGGTATTTTGGGTGCTAAGATTGTATTATATTGTTTTAACAAAATGAGAATGATAGAGAATATCATGTATATATGTGCTCCCATTGCAACAGTGAAGTAAAACCAAATTTGCAAAGAAAGACTGTGATTAATGGCCATGAAAACATGTTTTCTATACCTTAAATGGCTCAAAGAATCTTCAAATGATATATTCTTGATGATGTCGTGTGATGGTTTTGAACAGTTGTAATTCATTTCAGCCTTGTGAGGTTTTTTATCAGCTGGGTTTGGGTCTCTTTTGTCCTCCATTGCAAGAGCATTTTGGTCAGATTTGAAATGTTTTGAAACAGATTCCCTTACCCACTGAAACAATTTGAGTTTAATATATATGCATTAGGACTCTTTCCTTATATTGTATTGGTGAATATACAGTAAGTCAGGATTTAAACATATGAGAACTGACACTGTACTCAGCATTCAGTCTTATATAACTGATCTATAAAGTAGGATTTGGTTAGTTCTATGTTTTCCCCCTTTCTGTAACGTGTATTATATAAAAAAAAGTAGTTAAGTCTCATTGCATTAATATCTTTACTAGTCCATAGATCTTTTGGAGAATAAAGCAAACATACATTTCTTCCACAGACTCTTTGTTTCTTTCCAACTCACACTGTCAACTTTGATTGCTTTTTTTACAGCTGGTTCTTTAAAAACATCAGCAGAATTACAGCTGAGAGAAACCTGATGGCTCCTGCCAATAAACCTGGTGCTTTCCTCATCCGCGAAAGCGAGACAACTCCGGGTTTGCAGTTTACTTACTCACTCACTCACTCACTCACTCACTCACTCACTCACTCACTCACTCACTCACTCACTTACTCACTCACTCACTCACTCACTCACTCACTTACTCACTCACTCACTCATTTACTTACTCACTCACTCATTTACTTACTCACTCACTCATTTACTCACTCACTCACTCATTTACTCACTCATTTACTTACTCACTCACTCATTTACTTACTCACTCACTCATTTACTTACTCACTCACTCATTTACTCACTCACTCACTCATTTACTCACTCATTTACTTACTCACTCACTCATTTACTTACTCACTCACTCATTTACTTACTCACTCACTCATTTACTCACTCACTCACTCATTTACTCACTCATTTACTTACTCACTCACTCATTTACTTACTCACTTACTCATTTACTCACTCACTCACTCATTTACTCACTCATTTACTTACTTACTCACTCATTTACTTACTCACTCACTCATTTACTCACTCACTCACTCACTCACTCACTCACTCATTTACTCACTCACTCACTCACTCACTCATTTACTTACTCGCTCACTTATTTACTCACTCACTCACTCACTCATTTACTCACTCACTCACTCACTCATTTACTTACTCACTCACTCATTTTTTCACTCACTCACTCACTCATTTACTTACTCACTCACTCATTTACTTACTCACTCACTCACTCATTTACTTACTCACTCACTCATTTACTCACTCACTCACTCACTCATTTACTTACTCACTCACTCATTTACTCACTCACTCACTCACTCATTTACTTACTCATTTACTCATTTACTCACTCACTCACTCACTCATTTACTCACTCACTCACTCACTCACTTACTCATTTACTTACTCACTCACTCATTTTCTCACTCACTCACTCACTTACTCACTCACTTACTCACTCACTCACTCACTAACTCACTCATTTACTCACTCACTCACTCACTCACTCACTTACTCACTTATTCACTAAATCACTCACTCACTCATTTACTCACTCACTCACTTACTCACTTACTCATTTACTTACTCACTCACTCATTTTCTCACTCACTTACTCACTCACTTACTCACTCACTCACTAACTCACTCACTCACTCACTCATTTACTCACTCACTCACTCACTCACTCACTTATTCACTAAATCACTCACTCACTCATTTACTCACTCACTCGCTCACTCACTTATTCACTAAATCACTCACTTAATCACTCACTCACTCACTCACTCATTTACTCACTCACTTATTCACTCACTCACTCACTCACTCACTTACATACTCACTCACTAACTCACTCACTCACTCACTCATTTACTCACTCACTCACTTACTCACTCACTTATTCACTAAATCACTTACTCACGCACTCGTTTACTCACTCACTCACTCACTCACTCACTTACTCACTAAATCACTCACTCACTCACTCACTCACTCATTTACTCACTAACTCAATCACTCACACACTCACTAACTCACTCACTCACTCACTTACTCACTTAATCATTCACTCACTCACTCACACACTTACTCACTCATTTACTCACTAACTCACTCACTCACTCACTAAATCACTCACTCATTTACTCACTCACTCACTCATTTACTCACTCACTCACTCACTCATTTACACACTCACTCACTCACTCACTCATTTACTCACTAACTCACTCACTCACTCACTAAATCACTCACTCATTTACTCACTCACTCACTCACTCACTCACTCATTTACTCACTCACTCACTCACTCACTCATTTACTCACTCACTCACTCATTTACTCACTCACTCACTCACTCACTCATTTACTCACTCACTCACTCACTCACTCATTTACTCACTCACTCACTCACTCACTCATTTACTCACTCACTCACTCACTCACTAAATCACTCACTCATTTACTCACTCACTCACTTACTCACTCACTCATTTACTCATTCACTCACTTATTTACTCACTAACTCACTCACTCACTCACTAAATCACTCACTTATTTACTCACTCACTCACTCACACACTCACTCAATCACTCACTCACTCACTTACTCACTCACTCACTCACTCACTTATTCACTAAATCACTCACTCATTTACTCACTCACTCACTCACTCACTAAATCACTCACTTATTTACTCACTCACTCACTCACACACTCACTCAATCACTCACTCACTCACTTACTCACTCACTCACTCACTCACTTATTCACTAAATCACTCACTCATTTACTCACTCACTCACTCACTCACTCACTTATTCACTAAATCACTCACCTAATCACTCACTCACTTATTTACTCACTCACTCACTCATTTCCTTACTCACTCATTTACTCACTCACTTACTCACTCACTTATTTACTTACTCACTCACTCATTTACACACTCACTCATTTACTCATTTACTCACTCACTCACTCAATCACTCACTCATTTACTCACTCATTTACTCACTCACTCATTTACCCACTCACTCGCTCACTCATTTACTCACTTACTCACTCACTCATTTCCTTACTCACTCATTTACCCACTCACTCACTCACTCATTTCCTTACTCACTCATTTACCCACTCACTCGCTCACTCATTTACTCACTTACTCACTCACTCATTTACTCACTTACTCACTCACTCACTCACTCACTCATTTACTCACTCACTCACTCACTCACTCATTTACTCACTCACTCACTCACTCATTTACTCACTCAATCACTCACTCACTCACCCTCACACACACACACTCATCTCCACATACGTATGCGCACACACACATGCACACACACACAAACACACACACACACACACACGCATACTCACACATGCACACACGCATACTCACATGAACACCCCCACGCACACAGTAATAGGTAAAATAAGTTTAATTCAACCACTCAACAAGCATACCTTTAATGAAACTCAAATAACTGTATTCTATTTTTATGCAGATTTATGCATGTAAACATATCTGTTCTTCTGTACAGGATGTTACTCTATGTCAGTGAGAGACGTGGGTCCTAACGGCTCAGCTGTGGTAAAGCATTATAAGATCCGCCTTTTGGAAAATGGAGGATTTTACATCTCTCCACGAGTCACCTTCAAAACATTAGACGACCTCATTGCATATTATAAGAGTATGTAAACCTGCATATAAGCACAAATATCAAACAATGATTTTTTTTCACAATTATTACTATATACATTCACTTTTATTTACATCTATTTCTGATAATATTAATATCCCATAAAATGTTTTGCATTTTAGATTCTGTAAAGTGAATAATGAAAAACATATATTGTGATTTATTAGAATATGAAAAAAATAATGCACCAAATGTGTATACCAGGCACATTCTGGAAAAAATGATATGACACTGTGTAATTTATTGTGGTTCAAAAGTTTTGCATCCAGCATGTTATACTTTATATAGTGACTTACTAACAGTTTGCCTAAATTTTAGTTAATTAATCAGACCTCAGAAATCTGAAAATATACAGTTTAATAGATTTTTTCAATAATTTTTTTTTTATGACTGTTCTGGTGTTTACACACTTGTGTGTCTGTTTGTAGAGCAAGCCAATGGTTTGTGTTATCGGTTAAGCAAACCGTGTGTGAAACCTAAAAATGCAGTCCAATGGGATGAAGACGCTTGGGAAATTTCCAAAGAATCTCTTCATATGACGAAGAAGCTTGGAGCTGGTCAGTTTGGTGAGGTCTGGTTAGGTAAGTGTGTACAATTCAGTTGCCTTTTTTTTATTATTATTATTATTATTCCCGAGGTGCATCGGAGGGCAAAGGCCTGATAGCTTACTTACTGTTTTCATAACAGTTTTGTTATGGGGGACGGGTTGCTAGACCAATGCCCTCAGTTGCCATTACTACATAAAACAAATGGTTAAAGCTTGCTGTCGTCTACCAAACCCACTAAGAAACAACTAAGAAAGTAATTCTACTTTTAACATGTATTTCTAGTTGATGAACAGTTTAATTAGTTAGATTAGCGATTAGATTAGATTAGATTAGATTACATTACATTACATTACATTACATTACATTCACCTTTATTGTCATTTGGATATTAATGAGTAACTTGAATATTTACCTTTGCTTTCTATCTTTATAGCAACGTATAAAAACACTACCAAAGTGGCGGTGAAGACCTTGAAGCCTGGCAGCATGTCAATTGAGGCATTTCTGCAGGAGGCGAATTTGATGAAAACGCTCCAACATGACCGACTTGTCCGTCTTTACGCTGTGGTCACCAAAACACAGCCCCTCTATATCATCACTGAATTCATGGCTAATGGTACACATTAAGGCTGTAACAATATTGCGTTATATCTGCATTTGTGTCTGTTTGGTGCTTAAATGATCCTTACCTGTTTTAATATTATAAATTACAACGGGATTAGTTGTGCATTATACGATATGGACTTCTTTTATGTTGGCGAATATCACTATGCCCTGAAAACACCATCAAACCGAACAGGAATGATGGTGGTAAAAAAATTACCATTAAAATTATAAAAAAAAAATAATTTTTTTTCAATTCAGACACTCTGTGGAACATTCTAGCAAGCTTTTTTTTTTTTAATCTTCTATCTAATAAGACAGAGTAAAGCAGTGACATCCTCACTAAACTGTTATTATTAATTACAATAACAACAATGGTATTAACACCTGGTTATAGTAATAGTCATCTAATCGTTTTAGCTCATTTAATTAGGTTCTTTGGTCAAATTCCAGAAAACATTGCAAATTTAATAGAGATTGTGAACAGTCAAACAGTTCCGCACACATATTATATTATATTGGACATTTACTGTAATTCAGACTGAAAATACTGAAAAAAAAGAAGAAAAATTTATCCACCTTTTTTATGTCCAAACATTAGTTTCATATTAGCTAGTTTCAAGGTCTTATTTATTTATTTATTTATTTATTTATTTGTTTGTTTGTTTGTTTGTTTGTTTATTTGTGTTTATTATGCATGTATGTGTGCGTGTGTGTTCTATGTGTGTGTGTGTGTGTGTGTGTGTGTGTGTGTATGTGTGTGTGCGCATGCGTGTGCGCATGTGTGTGTGCGCCCATGTGTGTGCATGGTTGCGTGTGTGTTTTTTGAGTTGCAATTGGGGTGGAAATATTGCTGAAGCCTGTTGAGCTTTACTTTCTTAAAAACAAAGAAACAAACAAACTGAATCAAATACTGTACTGTACCGAATTTGTTTAGGATACATTATCTATTCAATCTGAATATATAATTTTTTTATACCTCTAGTAAACACATTTAAACCTGCATACAAACAAACTATCGCACTCTTGCATATCAGCACCTCGTTGGCCATCAATATAACCTTTTTTGATTGTTTAAAATGTTTCTGATGTACAGCTTTTATTATTATATTATTAATATTATTATTATTATTATTATTATTATTATTATTATTATTCGCATAAACACACTTAAAACCATTTTTATTCTCTGTTTCTGTCTGTTAGGGAGTTTGCTGGACTTTCTGAAAAGTCCACCGGGCAGAAAAATACAGCTGCCTAAACTGATTGACTTTGGAGCTCAAGTACGTATAATTACACATACATACATACATACATACATACATACATACATACATAAACACACACACGCACACACACACACACACACACCAAATTATATCAAATAGTCATGTACTACATAGTGCTGTTTATAACAGGTGGTTGATATTCTCAGAATTACATAAATATTTTAAGAGAACTGAGACTTTCTGTGAAGCATGGCGTGTGTAATCAGACTAAAGCAGAAGTCTGGTTTTCAGCATCACTGGGAGTGATTCATAATGGAACTTTTTTTGTTGTTTTTTTTTCTGTGTCAGATTGCAGAAGGTATGGCATACATAGAAAAGAAGAACTACATTCACAGAGACTTGAGAGCTGCAAACGTTCTTGTTAGTGAAAGCCTACTGTGTAAGATCGCTGACTTCGGCCTAGCTAGGGTCATTGAGGACAATGAATATTCAGCCAGAGAAGGTATAGGCAAATAAAGTCAATTCACTTTATCATACTACACTGGCTATGGGTCAATGGGTAGCATGGCTGCTTTTTAGTTGTACTATCTGTTTTGAATTTTTCATGTTCTCCGTGTTTCCTCTGACTGAGTGACTGATTTGAATTTTTTATCTTCTTCTTCTTCTCCTTTCGGCTGCTCCCGTTAGGGGTCGCCGCAGCAGATCACCCGTCTCCATACTACTGAATTTAATTATTAATACTAACTAAACTTCCCCTTTACTTATTACTGCCTATTGTTTTCTCTTATTAAGGTGCTAAATTTCCCATTAAATGGACTGCACCAGAAGCTATAAACTATGGTTCGTTCACCATCAAATCAGACATGTGGTCATTTGGCATTCTTCTCTATGAGATCGTCACGTTTGGGAAAATCCCCTACACAGGTTAGTGTGACACTACAGTATCATTCCCTAACCACTTCATAATTCACTCATGCCATTTACTGTTGCACTTTTATGTAACAGAACAGTAATTGAAAGATAACCATTTTACATTATGGTGCAATCAATGTGTTCCCAGTTCGTATGTAATTATCACCTACAAAAGGACTTTGTATGCATTATTCAGTCCATTTAGGCATGTTTTTTGGAGTGCCTTATGCCCTGCTCATTTAAAAAAAAATTCTTGTTATAACAGCTAGTGAAAAGACTTTTGAATGTTGTTTGCTGCTCTCTAGTGGCAAAACATCCTAATTGTTTCTGGCACGTTTAGTCACCATGCATTATTTGAAACCAGGAAATGTCGACACGTTTCAAAATTATGCAAATAATAATATCCCCTTTGAGGATAATGTAAAAGGTTTGTTATTTTGCCACCTCACCCCAGGTCTAAGCAACAGCGAAGTAATGGCACGAGTGCAGCGTGGCTATCGGATGCAGTGTCCTGAAAACTGCCCGGCCGAACTGTATGAGATCATGGGTTCATGCTGGAAGGCCAAACCAGAGGATCGACCGACATTTGACTACATACAGAGTGTGCTGGAGGACTATTATACAGCCACAGAGGGCCAGTACCAGAGCCAGCCATGATACTGTGCCATATTCAAAACAAGAGCATCATATATAACGGATTTTTTTATTACATGGGTGCCAGGTTATGGGCTACAAGGAAACACTTCTTAGAAGAAGAAATGCACAAATATGCAATGAAGTTTCAGCAGGTGAAGCTAATACTCTTAGCTGATCTCTTTTAGTGGACCCAATGCATGGTCAACAAACAGAAAAATAAAAGGTTTCAGGTTTGTTAGAGATCAAGGTAATAATAAAAGTCTAACAGTTGATCCACCAGCAGATGTTGGAATCACCTGGAATAATCACGAAACTGTGAAAAAACAAACAAAAAAAGTACTCAGCTTAGTGCACTATAAGGGTGTGGTCAGATCTTAAAGATGCTGACATTTAAGGAACCCCAAAACCCCTCATATTTATCTAATCGGTCCATTACATGGCAGTTGCACAAATAATGAAGGTATAGGTCAAAAGATTCAGATAACGTTTACAATAAAAATGATAATGGAGGAAAGAGTTCACAAGTTCAGATGGAAAGATAGGTAAAGGTTTTTTTACTCGTCACGTACCTTACAGCACAGTGAAAAGCTTTTCTTTGCATATCCCAGGAATTTTGGGAAGCGGGGTCAGATTGCAGGGTCAGCCATGTTACAGTACCCCATGGATCACAATGGGGCTAAGGGCCTTGCTCAGGGGCCCCCGGAGTGGCATCCAGCTTTCTGATCAGTAACCCAGATCCCTAACCACCAAGCTGACCACATGCCAAGTCGCTGCCAGCCTCATAAGAGGAATCAGAAGCTGCAGTGGGCACAAATGGAGCAATTTGCCTCATGAGATCTTTTAAAATGCTTTTCTGCTCATAATGGGATCAGATAGTTTTTTTTTTTTTAAGTTACTGTAGCCTTTCCATCTGCTCAAACCAGTTGGATCATTTACCACGGAAGGCATTTCTGCCCAATGTACAGACTTGGCACATAAGGTGGCCAGTGAGTGAAGGAAAGAATTGTGCTCTAAATAGTTGTAACAATTCATTTCTGAGAATCTCTTTTGTAAATAAGGGTTTTTTTTGTTAGATTTTAAACGTAAGCAGGACATGCTTATTGTAGCGGGTGAATTAAAAATGTTATACTAAAATGTGACAATGTTCCCCAACACTGGAAATTGATTTAAACCAATATTATAATTTGTCTATAATTAGTAAACCTATATGTAACCTGGTGTACGTTGGTACATATGTAATTAGTAACTGCCTCATGTTAGCATTAATTACCATGCATATTTATTAGATTAGGATTTTATGTGAAACTTTCAGTGCTTTCAGAATACAAGACAGTTTGTGGTAAAAAAGGAATTTATTAAACAAATAAAAGTAATTACAATAAAACACCTGCTTGAGCAAAGATTTTACACACTCCACTAGTTGGGCTTTTTTCTCAATGCTGTCGTAGTGCGGACTGATTTTCTGATTGTGCGGCAGAGATTTCCTGAGGACGGGGACGACATGGATTCTTTGATGTTCACCAGCAGTCCCCTCTTCGGGCGAGATTGTCCTACAGGGTCACGGGTTAGTTTGGCGAGGTCCTCCTTTACACCATGCAGCTCCAGCTCTCTCTCAGTGAGCTCCCCTTGCAAATGCTCAGTTTCTCGCTCCTATTGACAAAGACAGCGAGGCATGAACAAGTGTCGTACAGCTCCAACTGTTCATGTTCACAGGCCACCATGTTCACACACCTGATAATTGAGCCTATTCTGTAAATTTTGAACCTCAGCAAGTTTCTCCATGTAGCTCTCTCCAGCTTCCTGGAGAGTCTCGCTCAACTCCTTGATCCGTTTCTCAAGTGAAACAATCAACTAAATAGAAGAAAGCAAAAAATAAATAAATAAAAGACTAATTGTTTACAATGGAAAATAAAATGTTGCCCTTTTAAACCGTGTAAGCATTTGACTGACAATGATTGTGACCACTGAGGGAAGCAACACTACCAATCAATAGCTATTTGAAGTGATCGTTATCTTCTTACGATAAAGCAGCTCACCTGATAAGTGACCTTTTCTATGGAAAACCCCTCCCCCATTCATCAGTCAGAAGGCTGATTTAATGGTTTGAGGAGCATGCAAATAACAGACCATATATCATTGCCTTCAGTCACCAGATCTCAACCCAAAGAACTTCGATTTTTGACTGATCTCTCATCCCCCACAATTAAAACACCAGCTGAGGCAATATATTTTGGAAGAATGGCTTTAATCACTCACTGTTCCAGAGTGTTGTGGAAAAGGAGACCAGGTGTCCTTTTCACATTATATTTGGACTCTATGAAGCGCAGCATAGACACATTGCTCAGACAAAAAAAATCAAGTAGTCTGCTTTTGTCAGTTTCTCCTCATAGGCACCTCGATAACATGCCCTACCTCTTGTTTTTCTGCGCACACCTGTTCCACAGCACATTTCTCCTTGTACAGAAGCTTGAACCGTTCAGAATCTGAAGATTGAGAGAAAAAAAGAAAAAACCTGATATGCCCATTTTGACCTAAAATGTCAGATTTCCACATGCACACAATCAGCCAACCAGTCTCCTCTGTGTTTAGTTGCATCAGGTCTGTCTGTGTGGAGTTTTCCTGCTGAAGAACCAACGCAGAACCACGTTGCTTCTGTTCCAATTCATTCACACGCCTCTCAAGCTCCTAATTAAACAGGAAACAAATCACTCAGTGAGCTCGTCAGAACAAGACAACAATTTAGTGAATGTATTTCACTTGCACACCTTGGCTCGGTCCTGTTCAGCAGTGAACTCTTCTAGTGGGACGTATTCTTCTTCTAGCCGTTCCAGCGCACACTGGTAGGCATGCTCCTTCAGCGCCTCTTTATACATTTCGAATGTGCTGTCCATTTTCTCCTCATAACTTTCCTTCAGGTCTGCCATCTGACGACTAAAAAGTGGACCATCTCTGATCAACTAATTTCCAGATTTAGCTTTTTTTTTTTTTTCTACACAGAATGGACCAGTTGTAAGAAAAAAAGGGGGGAAATCTTCATATTTTCTTTTTTTTTTTTTTTTACAAGTGTACATTTACCAAAGTATTAATCAGTATTAAGCAAACTGCTATGTCCCCAGCCTCGTTATGCTTGAGCAAAACCATCCAGTTAGATTGTGTGTGTATTATATTAATATTACACACGTTTAGCCATAATCATTATGATTGGAGAAGAGAAAATCATCACACCCAATATATGGTAAATTATGCATTTTGGTCTCTCACCTGTGAAGTTCCTCAATCTCCATGATTTGCTGCATCATGGCATCTCCCATCTCTCTGCGGATCTGAATCTCCTGCAGCAGATTTTTCTTCCTCTCAGTCATCAGCTTTGCCCGAAGACTTTCCACCAAGTTTAATAGCTCCTACACAGAGAGTCATTTAATTGAACAAGCCGTAGTTTCTATTTATTATACATGAGTTTCGTGTTTGCTATCAGTATATTGCATTAAAGCTGCCATTACATTGCAACAAATGTTACCTCCTGGGGTAATATTGACATATCTGCCTCTTCATCACCGTCCAACAGCTCCTCCTCTGACAAGTAGTCATCCACTGCCTGGCTATCAATCACCCCATTGTTTAGCAAAGGCTTTCCATCCCGACCAAGCAAGCGTGGTGCTAGACACTCAAGAGACCGAGGTTGGATCACCTGGACCACCTGGCAGGCAAAAAGTTATATTAACTGTTCTGGTAAGCCATTCCCATAAAAATGGGTCCATCCAACCTTTATCTAAAGAGTTATTTATTTTTTTCTAGCATATAGGTCACTATAGAAGTACCTCTTTGGCTACAGCAGAGAATTTCATGACATGCAGAGTCTCATCATAAGTTGAAGCACACTGATTAATGTTCACAATCATGGAGGCTCTACCACGACCACAAAACACTCCCTGGAAAAGGCGGGTCAGTTTGCTTTCACGAAAAGGAATGTAGCTGTTCTTCGCCCTAGAAAAGGTGGAGGTTAAACCAGTAGCGTGACACCAGAATAATATGACCCAGTTTCATAGTACTGGATACATTACACACTTTATATAAAAAAATAAAAATAAAAAAAAAACCCTCCTTGTATTAGTTCAGGCAAAACATGCATATATAGAATAAACACTTTTATAGATTGTAATTATTCTTTAAAATGAAACTCCAATTTTAGGGCATTATCCTCACTCACACATTTAATGCCTATTCCTTAACAAGATAATTGGTTAAGCAAGAAAAGTCAACATACATTCCAGACTAATCAAAGACCAGGTTCTCAAATCACTTCTATAATTTTTGAAGAGCATGTGCTTATGTCCTCAAAGGACTGGCACATCTTCCTGGAATATAACCAAAGTGGTCAATACAAAGCCATTTCTTTCAACAGAACATCCATACCTGTCACCTTGGTTGTTGCGGAGCCCTGCTATGCATTTTCCCAGAATCAGCAGGGAATTGTTGATGTTTCCAGCTTCCTTTAGACGTTCCCCAAACGTTTGTGTCTTATTGCATCGTTCCGAACCCGCTAGGTCACACAAAGAAAGCCTGGCGGGGGGGGGGGGGGGGGGGGGTTGGGGGGGGAGGTGATTTATACCAATCACAAAAAAATAAAAAATAAATCATGCATGTACAGTGAAAAACAAACTTACTCTGATATGCCTTGTACATCAGCGCCATCAATGCGTAAGAGCTTGATGGAAAAGATGCTGTGGCTGTTTAGAAAACAAAATGAAGTAAAACATTTTAAGTCCAATAATACACTTCATTGACTATGGAGATCATGAAAGATGATACACATTGCTAAAATGGTAAGAGGTTTTAAAGAGGTTTAAATTTTACCTTCTGCTGGATGACTGGTTCATTTTGGTAGCTGCAGCACTACGATTCTTGTTCCCTACACGTAAAACCTTAGCTGCCTCTTCTGCACTCTGTACATGAACCCACCTCAGATCTATAACATACACAGGAATAACACTGTTGCATGGAGCATGGCTACATCAAATTTAAAAATCGATTTACAATCCATGCTTATAATACAATTTGGGTGTAATAGATAGGCAATATATGAAAATTAAATACATGGCCACAAGGGGTAGTAGTAACACCTCAAATGCTCAAATTGAGTCAAGTCTTATGGGAAGTCCCCAGGTGCTGGGACTCCCCATAACTCTGGTCCCCAGGGAGGCCACCCCCCAGTCTATTTTTTACTTGTCATGGGGGGATCCCTAATGCCTTATGGGGGGGTCCCAGATCCCCCCAGCCCCCCTCAATTTAAGCACTGGGTGGGGGTATGGTAATAGGTGGACAAAAAGCATGTGGTCACCTCTAACATAAGAATTCCCAGCACTGTCTTCACACAAACGCAATGCAGCACGCCTCTTTGTCCTGTTCGAGAGTGCAGGCTGCAGCAGGTCGTACACTTGCTCATTGTAGATCTCGTAGTAAGCAACCCACAGAGAGTAGACACACTGCACATCACTGATCGCTCCCTCTGCACTGTCCACTGGGAGACCAGAAAAGAAACATGATGCTATTTTTTCTACTTTTTTTTTTTTTTTTTTTTGCCAAGCAAATTTTTATTCCAATATCACCTGTTTGATCATAAGAGACTCCAGAGAATGAGAGACTGTTGATTGAAGAGGAGGAGGAACTCCGACTCCTGCTGGTTCTGGAAGACTCTGAGTCCTGTATGTTATAAATAAAATCCATCCTCATATTTCATGCAAGTATGCATTAATTTTAAATGTCAATATTCGTAGAAATCATTGTATATATAGGATTTTATCCAGCCATTGGACACAAGTGTTGCTACCTCTTTCAGCATACTGAAAAGAGCAGTCTTGGCAGCTCTCTCTAGCCGGAGCTGATCAGGATCCAGTTTCTGCACATCCGAGTTCAGGTACGGCCTCAGGTCCATATGGGAATACATCCGCCCATTGATATGGCGGAACACTGTGTCCAGAGCACGTGGCAAAATACCAGGGTCTTTTGTAGAACCTGCGTTCATACAGACACTAGTCTAGTCCTGAATATCACAATAGGTAAAAATATCCTCAATCCTCCTTACATAGTATTTGAACTATAGTGCATTCAGAAAGTATTTACAGCAATTCACTTTTTCCATGATTTATATTATATTACTTTTCCCAAAATTGTTTAATTTTATTATTTTCTTAATAATATGATAAACAATTGCCCAAACAATGCCCCATAATGACAAAGTGACAAGTGTGCTTTAAATCTTTGCATATTAAAAATAAACTTGAAAATAATAAATAATAACCACATGTACATAAGTATTCACAGCCTTTGCTCAATACTTCTTTGAAGCACCTATGGCACCAATTAAGTCTTTTTGAGTATGATTCAACAAGCTTGGCACACATTTTTGCACGGTTTCACCAATTCTTTTTTGCAGAACCTCTCAAGTTCCATTTATGTTGGATGAGGCGCAGCCATTTTCAGATTTCTCCAGAGATGTTCAATCGGGTTAAAGTCTGTGAATGTCCTTGAGTTGCCCAGCCAGATCCCAGCGTCTTCCCGTTGACAGTCCTTTGTTATCTTGGCTGTGTGCTTAGGGTCATTGTCCTGTTGGAAGATGAACCCTCGTCCCAGTCTGAGGTCCAGAGCGATCTGGAGCAGGTTTTCCCTCAACATTTACAGCATTTAGCAGACGCCCTTGTCCAAAGCGACATAGTGCTTTGAGTCTCTAGCAATTAATAAATCTACACTGGTATGCTACATTACAAACTTAATATAAAAATCAGACTATAACTCGATTTTTACAAAGCAAACTTGGAAAGTGCTAATTTAAATGTTTTAGGAAGGTGGTCTTCAACCGTCGCTTAAAGATAACCAAGGACTCTGCTGTACAGACATCTAAAGGAAGTTCATGCCACCACCTCGGTGCCAGAACAGAGAAAAGCGTTGAAGTTTACATACCTCTCATTCTGAGAGAAGGTGGTACCAGTTGAGCAGTGCTGGAGGATCTCAGACAGCGTGGTGCAGTGTGAGGTGTGATTAGGTCTCTGAGTTAAGATGGTGCTGGTCCATTTTTGGCATTGTAGGCAAGCATCAGTGTATTGAATCTGATGTGTGCAGCTACCGGAAGCCAGTGAAGGGAGCACAGCAGTGGGGTGGTGTGGGAGAACTTGGGCAGATTTAACACAGGTTGTGCAGCTGCGTTTTGGATCATTTGTAGTGGACGAATAGCATTCAGAGAAAGACCTTGCAGTAGTCCAGTTTTAAAATGACGAGACTGAACTAGCACCTGGGCCGACTGTGTGAATCTTGACCTGGTGATAAATCAGGCATGTCTGCACATTTCTGCGTTCATCTTTCCCTCAATCCTGACTAGTCTCTCATCTCCGTATAATGCCACTGAAAAACATCTCCACAGCACAATGCTGCCACCATCATGCTTCAATGTAGGATTGGTATTGGCCAGGCGAAGAGCTGTGCCTGATTTCCTCCAGACATGTTCAAACTATGGTCTGAGAGTCAGTCAGGTGCCTTTTGGCAAACTCGATGCAGGCTGTCAGGTGCCTTTTACTAAAGAGTGGCTTCTGTCTGGCCACTTAACCATATAGGCTTGATTAGTGGAGTGCTGCAGAAATGGTTGGTCTTCTGGAAAGTTCTTTCTCCTCAGAGAAAACCTGGAGCTCTTTCATAATGATTGAGGCCATGGTGCTCATTGGGACCTTTAATGCTGCAGAAACTTCTCTGTACCCTTCCTCACATCTGTGCCTTGATACAATCTGGTCTCAGGGGTCTACAGACAATTCCTTGGACTTCATGGCTTAGTTTGTGCTCCGACATGCTCAATTTACTGTAGGACCTTAGATAGACAGGTGTGTGCCTTTCCAAATCATGTCCAATCAACAGAATTTACCACAGAAATCTCAAGGATGATCAGTGAAAACAGGATGCACCTGAGCTCAATTTTGAGTGTCATGGCAAAGGCTGTGATCACATATAGATGGATTTATTTTTTTTCTAACAAATTTTTAATGTAACAAATTTTCACAATGTCATTGTGGTGTATTGTTTGTCGAATTTTGAAGAGAATAATGAATTTATCCTATTTTGGAATAAGGCTTTAACATAAAATGTTGAGTAAACATGACGCACAATACTTTTTGGATGCACTGTATATCCTCTGATTAAAATCTGTGAAATTAATGTTAAAGAAACAAACAAAATAAAAGCATACAAAAGGATCAATTATTCAGTGTATGATGTCAAAATCCATTTAACTAAATTTTATATTTAATTTTAAAATAATTTTAATTTTATTTTATACTTCTCTTAAAATGTCATTTCTGACTTTCAAAACAAACCGCCAACTTGCGTTATAGTATTTGTGCAAAACTCCAGTATAATACTCCATGCCTTGTACAGTATGAGTCTTCCCAGCATTGGTTACTCCATAGCTGAACACCAGTGCATTTCTGCCGTGCAGAAAGTCCTGAACTTGCAATCTGATCGTGCCATCAAAGAACTCCGCTTGAGTTGACTCTGGCCCAAAAATCTACATCATAAACATAGTTTCTTAAAACTGCATAGAGAAGGCCATAAAAAGGATCTGACTTAGTTCTAAGAAAGTACCTTGGTAAAGCTGAACTTGTGCACCTGCTGGCCAATGCCTTTTTCACTGCATTTCATAGTAGCAGAGCCTTTAGGGGCATGAAGCATTGCAGTTTCTGCACTCTCGAACACTACACAACCCTAAAGGAGGAAATCCAAACAGAATATGATTTGCACATTCAGTTCCTCAAATCAGTCCTCAGTGCCCTTTTAATAAATACTTTTGCACTATATCAATACTGAATAAGCAGCAAAAACAGGACTGTCTAAAGGGTTCCTGATGACCAAGAACCACCAGTTTACACAACACAATCAACTTTAACACAGAACACAAAATCATTAAGGCCAGCAAGCACAAACCTGGTCCTCATTGTTGTTGAGCTCCTCCTTACTAAAAGGACGAACTCTGAGAAATACTCGAAGCTGCTGCTCACATCCATCAACAGACTCGTTCTGTGAACATGCAAACAAGGTCAAATTATCAGGGCTACTAGAGTCAAATGAAGGTTAAATGGCACCCTGTCTACCTGTGAAGTGATGGACGAAACACCAGAAAGTTCAGGTAGCTCAATGTGATGAGGATCACAAGCTGTTGATTCCATGGCCACCAAAACCGTGCCATCGTGAGTCAGGTCAATAGTTGCTGCCATGACTGTGACAAAAAAAAATAAATCAATGTTTTCTGCTTATCAAATACCTTTAGAAGTAACCAGAAACCAACTTTATCCACACTTCATCTAGTGATGCCAAACTGCCTTTGTTTGAAATGGCAAGCTGGACACAACCCATTCAGATTTAAAGCCAGAAGAAAACCAAGAGGAAGACAGCTTTATCCACTTTCTGTGATGAGTCAAAACCACGCCCCAAAATTCCACTTAGCCAATCATGTTAGTCATAAAAACAGCCCACCAATCAGATCTGAGCATTAATCATCTTCATGAGTGTGGAGGTTGCAACTATCTGACTGCTGAAACATTAGACACTTCATAGACCCTTGTATGCTCATAAATATAGTGAAACTACAAAAGCATACCTACTGAAATTATAAATCCCAATACACTTTTGTTAAATTAATAATGAATATCGATTCATTTATGCATCAGCCAACCTAACAAGTTATAGGTCTACTGCATAAATCAGGCCTATCTATTTGGCTCATTAATTTACATGATTACATACTAGACACAATAGAATAAAAATGGTCGTTTGCAGGGTAAAATTGTTTTAACTCATTACACAGAGAGAAAAGGTTCGGAAATGTGTCATCTGAAACACTTTAGACAGTTGAATGTTCAATAAATTATTAAATCATTAAGTAATGCAAACTTGATCTTTGACAATGTTCAAAAAGAAAATGTTAACATTCCATGGCCAGAGCTTCTGCTAAAACCATTCAAAACTGCAAGTGGTTCATGGGTTCTTTGACGGTTTAACCTTGAATATATGGGGATCCTGCATTTTGTAGTTCTCCCCATCTTAAACGCTTCCAAAAACATCCATTCCAGTACTTCCTAAAGCCATCATTAAATGGAATTGTTTTGTCCATTATCATAGTGTATTTCAGTTTTAAGAATGTATGCATAAATATATTTAACAATTACTGCTGCATGTGATCTCAATCTGCTTAATCAGCCCTCATAGTCGCAGCTGAACTCTGAGCAGGTAAACTTTTTTCAGAAAACTAGAAATATTAAATATAAAGCAAGCAAAGTCTAAACTTGTGCATGGCATCATGTAGAAAGAACCAAGGACTCTGAACCTAGGTAGATCCTTTATGAATAAACAGACATTATGCTTTAACTCTTGGTGCTGCATCAGACAACAAAGACAAAACCACAATGTTTAATCCAACTTTTCTTTTATTGCACAGTCATGAAAAGGTCAATGCTGTTCATTCTGGCAACACAGAGCAGCTTATGCGTCTGCGATGGTAACCTCAACTTCTACACCAGGCTCGATGCTGATGCTGGTGATCTGCTTGACAATCTCAGAGGGGCTGTGAAGGTCAATGAGGCGTTTGTGAATCCTCATCTGAAACCTATCCCAGGTCTTGGAACCCTCTCCACAAGGAGTCTTACGAGTGGTAATACGCAGAGTCTGAAAGGGAAAAAAAAACTGGATATTGATAGAATGACGAGAAATACGAATACATTTTATAAGCCACATTAGTCATTTCACTGCATCATACATTAATCCATTTATCCTTTTTTATAAAAATAAAAAAAAGTAAAAAAACTTTTGCAGTGCGTTCATCTGCTCTCCCCCAGATTACACTTGTTAAACAAAAAACGTCATGCACTTAATAGCAAAGGCACATTCCAGTTGCAACTTTTAACATAAACTATATAAAAAAAAAAAGAAGCTCTTTTTCTAACTCCGTGCTTACAGCTGTTCTGTTCCCATGCATTATTTACCTTGGTGGGCATGCGCACTGGTCCTTTCACCTTAAGATTCTTCTCCTTGGCACCACGGATCAGATCAGCGCACACTAAAAGAGACAAGTTTCAAATCAGGAAAAAAACCACACAAGGCAAATCCTAAACCTGAGTGCAACATCGGCTCAGAATAGCGTATAATTTGTAATTCACATAGAATCATTGTAATGAAGGTTGTCCTCATTGCCAGGGGATGCTCATAAAAAAGAAAACTTTTGGATACAAACCTTTTTCAAGAGACTTGACGTTACGGCTGGTGAGGGTGATCCGGATGCGGTGAATGGCCACTTCAGCCTCGACGGGAGCTTTGCCAGTGTCTTTGAATGCCTGCAAGTTAGAAACAGGCATCAAGGAACAAATTTAATTTATCAACCTACTAAAATGTATCCATAAACCCTGTCCGAGAAGCCATTCTGTACGCTTTAAACTTTCACACAGATTTAGTTCTTGGTAAATTTTAATCAAACCCTGGTGTGATGCACTGAACATGAGAACACAAGCAACTGAGTCAAAAACTTAATATATAAACAAAATGCAGCAAAGAGAATCAAATCAGGATGGATTTTAATGTTAGGAGCAATAAAACTGCGAGGGAAATTAGTCACTTTATGAATATTTGGAAACTAATTTCTAATTGAATGGTATATGACCAATGGGAAAACCAAGCAACACAGTTTGAATTTAAACTGCATGAGAATTTTCCCAAAACAACTTTTACAGGAATGACGTCAAAACGCAAAGATCAAGCGACCAGGAACACATTACATATAAACTACATACTAGAATATACCTTAATAGGCACCAAACTTGGTTAAAATTAGTATTTATTTTCTATTATTGGAAGCCAAATCAGGCGAATCATCAAGAGAAACCCTCCAAGTGCTTAAAAAAAAAAACCACACACATACACATCTATATACATATATACATACATACACATCTATATACATATATACATACATACACATCTATATACACACATACACATCTATATACACAATATATATATATATATATATATATAAATAAACATAAACAACCATAAACAGTCACAACAGACAAATCCTTTAAGGGGAAGCTAACAAGCTAACACGAGCAGCACGTGCACCAAGAAAAACACCATTTGAAAGACATTTCGACAAGGCAGTGTAATAATAGCAATAATAATAATATTCATTTAAAACATTTACCATAATTGAGTATTCCTGACCGACTTATTCGTGAGAAATAAAGCGAACAGCGGTGAGCCAGGAAACACAAAGACACGCGCCGTGTGCTTTATGCACGAAAAAGGGAAGGCTTCAGGCCTGCTCAGAGTCTTATATATGGAACATCCGGGTACCGCGCAACCTCGGTGCAGCGTCATGTCGTGGAGGAGAAAAAAACCAATAGAAAGGGCAGGTTCGCGGCGGGAGCGGATCGCGTGAGATGATTGGTTGCTGTGGCGAATGATTGACAGCGTCTCCGCCCACTGACGTCAGCGTCCAGAAGCGGGACAGAGGGTCAGCGGGTTCACTGGGCGCTCCAGGATATGCGCTCACTGACGCGCTGCAGGTCCAGCTCAGACTGCCATGTTGTGCATCACTAGGACTATAAGGAGAGAATCCACCGTTAATTTCACGTCTTCCCATCATTCGCATGTACAGTCATACATCTGAATGAACTTTTTCTCTCAAATGAACAACAAAGTTGTAACTTGTGACTGTAGAAAACCATAAACCATGTGAACAATATCAGCAGTCTGGAGCAAACCCAGTTCTGAAGATATAGTGTGGTCTAATCAGAGCCAAGCACACCATAATGTTTAATGAATACATTTCACTGAGGCAGGGATGAATTAAAAATAAATAAGCATTGAAAGGGCATTAAGAATTAATACAGATGGCATAAAAACAAAGCCTCATCTTGGGTGAGTAAAATCTAAACATAAACATGATAAACAGAATATAGTTTTTCGATTGCACTTTGGCTTGTCTGCATATGTTTTGAAGCTTTATGTGTCCAAAATTGTAACTTGAATAGCTTGAAAAGCATAGCTAACATATTATATTCACTATATTCATCTAATACACATCATTTAATTCAATACACGTTTGTGTGGAGCTTTTGGACTTGGTAAGAAAAGAGAGTAAAAAAAATAGCACAAAGGAATTTATACATACCACAGACATCGAGGCAAGGAAACTTCACTTTTTCATATTTGTAACAATTATAATACAATAAAAAAAAAAAAGGACAATAAAATAAGGTGTGTGCTGCATGTTCAGTAATGATCCAGGGAAATATTGCTGATTATCCAAAGCACAAATTCAGGACAGGTACTTAGCATGTGTGCATTTATTAATTCATCTCAGTGATTTCAAGAGAGGACAGAAACATTTGGTCTCCTGACAAATCAACTCGAAGCATTACATCACTAACTGCAGGCAATTTCTAAAAGCACACACACACACACCAAAAAAATACTCATTGTCCTAGTGGGTTAGGAAAAGATGAATATTTTGGACTGTCCAGTTCAATTCCCTGAATTCAATAAAAGCATGTTCCATTAAAAAGCAGATACTGCAGAAAGACATAATGCACAATGACTATCACTGCAGTAATACCGAGCTATAGGAAAGCATCTAATAGATAGAAGTTAATAGCAGGTCCTGTTATGTCCTGTATTACATCAAAGCAACTATTAACATTATAACCTTATTATTTTTTAATGTATGATGTTTATTTTTTTGTTCCTACTATGTTAGTACTAAAAGAAATAGGTTTGTGGTATGATGGTGATAATCCTCCTCCTCCTCCTCTGCATACATCATAAATCTGAGATCACGAAAGGGTATTAGATTTAAATTTTATAAACTTTTTCTTTAAGTACTTAAGCGATATCATAAACAATTTGCACACCGTAGGCTTCAAATTATATGATAAAAAAATTTAAATCAATATAAAAATGCTATCACTCATAAAAAGATATTTCGAAAATTACTCCCTCGTGAAACATAGAATGCACAGTCCTACAGAAGTACATTCCTTTTCCCTTTACCATTCCCATTTTCCAGTTTGCTGCCAACCAATTATTCCACATTTTCATACATGCTGTATACAGACATACACACAGCAACAACAACAACAAAAAAGACAGTCGGTAACATGAGTCTTTCTGGTATGTTTATTGAGCTCTCAGTACTGTGAACAGTATTAACACTGGACCAAATCTCTCCTCTCCTCACATAGCAGCAAAGGTCGTCTGAATGCACACAGATACACACTTTCTTTCTCAGACACAAAACACGCACACATTCACACGTTTGCCATTCACCTTCTACAGCACACAACTGGCTTATCCAGCCAGCCACTAAATAACTTTCTCTTTGGATGATGTCATCTGGAGACAAAAGAAAACGCAGGCTGCAGCAGCAAGTTCTCAACACACACACACACACACACACACACACACACGCACACACACACACACACACACACAGATAATTATGAATCATTCTGTCTTGGGATATACACATACAACAGTAGTTTGTAAAAGTACATTATGGTAACATATACATTGATTAGCAAAAGCCACTATCACAGGATGGCGTTACAGAAATGTGATTAAAACAATAAGGACACCATGTAAAACACCATTATGGCTGGAATGCTGTCTCTTGAACAAAACACGCTCTCTTTTTTTCCCTTTTCTTCTCGTCTTCAAAAGGTCACTCAGAGTTCAGTTCTACAAAAGACCCTTCTCCCGAAAAACACGGCTGTGGCAGTATCCAGCTTCTAATCGGCTTTGAAGAACTACATCACCTTACTGACACGTCAAAATATGACACGCGTGGACACATATCCACTCCCTCTTCAAACATTTCATGGATTTGAGAAAAGGAGGGTGTTAAAAAAGATTTGTTGCGCCATTCATGGGCTATACCATGTCCATTAGCAGCATTATCCAAGTCGAGAGACTGTTCCACTTTCATACATACACACATTGCATGATGGTACCACTGAAACTGAACAGGAGAACTGCTAAAGGTCTGTGTCTCCCAATGAAAACGTGCTCGGACGCAGAGCGTTTCAATCAGCTTCTCTACACAATCAGTCAACCACTCAGCAGCATCAAATGACATCACCATTTCATACCTTAAAATATTGAGGCATTCTGGTCTTCCCAGTTTTATACACTTCTCTCAATACTGAAGTATTTACACACTGCAGATTTATGAGTATATATATATATATATATATATATATATATATATATATATATATATATATATATATATATATATATATATATATATTATAATAAAAATAAAACCTTTAACAAACATTGGAGGTGCTTAGAAGAAATATGGGTGGAATAAACCATTCGCATTAAGTCTCAGTGAGAGACACAGACATTTTGTGCAATGAAGCAAAAACAGAAGACATTTACAACATTAAACACTGTATGAAGTGTACCTGTAAAAATACACACACACACACACACACACACACACACACACACACACACACACACACACACACAATATTGCCAAAAGTATTGGGTCACCTGGCCTTTCCTGCTATATTTAGTTATTTTCCAAACTGTTACCACAAAGCTAAAGGCACTTAATTGTACAGGACGTCTTTAGATGCGCTATAATAGATAATTTTGCATTCACTTGAACTTGGAAACCAAAACCTGTTCCAGCATGCCAATGCCCCTGTGCACAAAGTGAGCTCTTTGAAGATCTGGTTTACATGATTTGGAGAGGAAGCTATTGAGTGGTCTGCTATAGAGCTCTGATCTCATCCCTACTAAACACCTTTGGGATGATTTGGAAAGATGACTGCACCCCAGGCCTTCTCAACCTTGTGGCTGATGAACACAAATATCCATAAGCACACTTCAAAATCTAGTGGAACATCTTCCTAGAAGAGTGGAGGGAAATATAAGAGCAAATTGGGACTAAATGTGGAATTCACATATTACATACCAAACTTATGACCAGGTGACCCAATACTTTTGGCAATATAGTGTATATACACACATGCTAAAACAATCTGCTAAAAGCTATATATGACATCTAAACATTTTATGCAGGAGGTTTAACATATAATACATTTTCATAACATGACAAATCCAAGGCATCAGATTCTTTAAAAAGTGCCATTATGAAAAATATGCCCAGCTTGGACGCTTTCCAGCATCCAACATCCTTCCCCTCCCAATGTATAATCAACAAGACCCCAAAATTCACTCTGAAACACCTCCAACATCTCTGCCCACACATGTGCACATGCACGCACATCTGTGCAGGGGTTTTGCCGGGGTGTTTTGGGAAAAGGATTGTGCCAACCATATGTGTGTTTTACAGCCTTTGGAGCTGTCTATAGTCTCTGTAAAACTAGCTGTAGAAATGTAACTTATTCACAACAGAGCTTCTTCACAGACTGTGTATGCCATTCAGACTTCTGTGTGTGCTTTGGATGCGACAGCACAGATCCATACAACTGAATGTTTTTGTTTTATTATTGATGAGATTCAGAATCAGTGCAATGGACAGCATTCTGGCAGATGAGGTTGAAGGTTGTGTTGGTGTCCGGGAGCAAAAACAAAAAAAAAAACTAAACAAAGATAAACGGCAAGGGGATAAAAATGAAGGGGGTGTTTAAGAGCTGATTGTGTCTACATTTGATAGTCTTTGTAATGTCAGTCCATGTTTCCCTTTATTGCTTTGTATAGTGAAGCAGATCTGCACTGGTAAAGTTTTAAGGCCCTTAAAATGAGCAGCAGCATGAAGGCAAACAGCCATAAAAAAAAACATTTAAAAAAAAAAAAAAAAAAAAAAAAAAAAAGAAAACAAAATAAAAGGCAAAACAAGATGAGCCATCCACACTCTGGCTCTGAGGGGTTTGGTTGCCTTTGGCTGTGTATAGTCACTCAGATGCTGGCATTTCAGTACCCATCAGCTTGTGAGCCAACAAACAAAGTGATAGACAAAAATACCAAAAAAAAATGTTTAGCTTTGATGGAACTTCAACATCACTAGAAATTCAAAGTGCTAAATGGGAAAGCTATATGCACTCAGTGTCTGAGAGCAAAACTTCACTGCAAACCGAGGCACATACACATTCGTAAACCAGACAGATTGTTTTTAATTATAGCTGTCAGATGTTCAACATCTTCTATTTGCTAACTCGCAGACTGAAATAGATTAAATGAACAAGTGATATGTACTCGAAGGTACATAATTTAATGAGCGTCAGTGACCCAAGTAATATGTGATGTCTTGGTATGTTTATTTGTATTTGAAATTAAGTGCCATGCTGATGTAAGTGTAGGTGTGTGTAAGTGCTATGACTGCTAAATGTGTGTATGTTTGGATCACTGAAAGGCCTGGTGAAAGCGAGGCAGGGTGGTGGTTGTATTCAGGCTTGGCGAGTGTGTGTAACTTGTGGTGAGGGTGTGCGTCTGTGAAAGCGTGTGTGGATGATTGAGAGTGTGAATTGGGCTGAGAGGATCGGGAGCGTCCTGAGAAGGTGTCATCACAGGAAGCCCCTCGTCCTGGCTGTAGGATACCCCCAAGGCTGGCCCCGCCCCTTGCCCATAGGGCAGAAAGTTAAACAGAGGAGACAAGAAGTCCAAAGATGGAGGTGTCTCTCCGGAGGACGTGGCAGCAGCACTCAACTTCGGCACCTCCTCTGCTTGCAGCTCGAGAAGGTAGCTCTCCAGCTCGGGACGGAGTGGCGGTGGTGGAGGAGAGTAGGAAACATGGCCAAACAGGTAGGGGTGTGGCTCTGAGGACTCCAGCGGCTCCGCCTTCACACGCAGCAGCTCATGGCCGTGGCTCTTTTTCACATGCCGAGTCAGGTGGTCCTTGCGGCCGAATCGTTGGGCGCAGTATTGGCACAGGAAGTCTTTGCGACCCGTGTGCACCACTAGGTGACGTCGCACATCCTTGCGCGTGTAGAAACGGCGCTCGCAGTGCTCACACTGGTGCCGTTTCTCCTTGGCTCCAGCTGTAGCGCTTTTGCCAGCATGGGCACGCAGGTGCTCAAGCAGCAGGGTGGTGTTGGGATACGGTCGCAAACACACCTGGCAGGTGAGGTCACCACGATGTGCCGCATGCAGAGCCTGATGCCTTCGGAAGCCAAGCTTTGTGTTGTAGCTCTTGCCGCAGTCGGCACAAGTGAAAGCCTCCTTGTTGGGGTCATGTGTGTGCAGGTGGTTCTTCAGGTGGTCTTTACGGTGAAACATTTTCTCGCAGTAGCTACACTTGTGGGTCTTCTCAGGTGAGTGTGTGGCCATGTGGCTGTGGAAGCAAACTACCATGGATTATTATATTGAAAGGCAAAAAGAGGGAAAAAACGTGTGTCTCTTGTGTGTAATGATTCAATGTATAGGAGAAGCATTAAAATATATGATAACAGCACGTTCCCTAATGTCTTATTAAAACCGCAGTTAGATAGACGGCAGTAATGCGTGTTAGTTTTACATTTAAATAATTGCTCTATCCCTATTCGGTTGGACTGACGAGCGTATTAACAAATGCTACTGGAAGGATCACAGTGGGCAGATTTTAGTCTTACGTTCTCAGTCTGATGCCATTAAATATTGTTTATAACACATTTATTACCATGTAGTAAACAGAAGGCGAGGTAGTATTCTGTTTCAAGGCGACTGTTAATTAGTGTGTGTGTGTGTGTGTGTGTGTGTGTGTGTGTGTGTGTGTGTGTGTGTGTGTTATCCCGGAGGAAACCTACCGTAACAGTTTGTACTTTGAAACAAAGGCCTTAGTGCAGTCGGTGTGTGTGCATTGGTGCGGCCTCTCGCCTGTGTGCGAGTAGGAGTGCACCTTCAGCTTCTCCACGCTGTTGAAGGCCTTCTCACAAAGCTGACAGGGGAAGTTTTTCCTCCCTTTTCCCTCTGGCCTCCTCTTCCTCACTCGATCGTGCTCTGCCGGGTTGGGGCAGTCATCGTCGGGGGTGACTGTGGCCATGGCGACTTAGCACGGGCCAGCCACACAGTGGACACAAGCGATGTGTCCGATCACTGACAGAGTGACAGAGGCTGAATCTTCAACACCACAGAGAGGCCAGGCACTGAGGAAGTGAGAGAGGATGATGGTAGTGTTCCAAAAGAAGAAAGGAAAAAGCAGATCGGAGACTGGACAAACATCCTGCATTTCTGTTTGATAAAAAAACAATGACTCTCAATTTTGCTACAGTGGAAAAACTCTACTGGCTGCTTTGTTTTTGAACAGAGTTGTGCGATTAATCGCAGCAGCGCTGACATACGCAATAAACAACAGCAAACACGGTCACACAAACTGCATATATAAGTAAGAAGGATGGTGTTTCTTTTTGAAAGGGTGCAAAATGTCAGCCCGAGTTTGTCTTTGCCTTTATATCTAGTTCAGGTGAAACACACAGCAATCACAAGGTGTTAAATACACACAGTCCCTCTTCTATCTCAGAGAAATACAAGAAGAAAGATGAACATATGGACACAATTCTTAATAAAAACGGTAACTCAGTACTTGGTTGCAAATCCCTTGCGATTGATGACTTCCTGAAGACTGTGACTTTCAGACATCACCAGACGCTGGGTATCTTTCCTGGTTATTCTGTGCAGGCTGTTTTCAGTTCCTGCTTGTTTTGGGGACTTTTGCATTCTGTTAAAGTAATGCATTCTAGGCCATACATGGTCATAACACCATCTTTCATGTATACAAGGTAGTTTGCTTTATATTGTGAACAGTTCCCTTTTCTCCTAACTTTCCTCTTTCTATGACTCTTGGTATAACTTCATCTTTGCCTCTTTTAGCCACGAAACTGTGCTAAAGGTCTATAAGTTTTTAATGCATATCTACAAAAACTGTATCAGTGGTTACCTGGGGTAAGTTCCTGAGAAGATGGTGAAGAACTATATGGTTTATAGTTTTCATTCCTGCGCATGTACCAAACACTGCACCATACAGGTGACCTGTCCAGGCTATTTGTCAGAAGGATTTATTCTGCTTCTCATTCTTATGATGGCTTCCTTTACTGGCACTGGCAACAGTAACAACAGTAACTCCAGATGCAAAATCTTGAATCAACTCTGGACCTTTTGTCAGCTCTATAGTAGTGATGTAACAACACATGACTGGCCAAGAAATAACTGAGCAGTCAATTACCAAATTACGCCTGGGATTATAACCCGAGAGAACTATGTATAAAAACGAATATAATTCTGCACGGTTCACCTGATTTGAATGTAGGCTACACATGCTTGATATTAAAGCCTTTTCAGAACTATCGTTTAATTTAATAGTGAACAGTGCACACATACAGTCTGAAAACAGCAAGACGACTGTCCAATTATGAATGGACTGAAATTTAGGTCTGTTATTGGAACTGAGTAAATAAAATGCATATCTTCACAACTTACAGTAAAACAACAACAACTGCTATATAAAAACATATTTCCTTCATCAAGCTTACACATTTTTAAGCAGTCCTTGCCTTGCATTCAAGTTCAGCAGCCTATATCTACACTATCATCCCATCGACCAACCACTGGGATGATGGGGATTAAAAGAATAACAATAATCATTTATAAAATGAAAATATATATATTTATTGTGACTCTTTAATCCTTCATGACCTGCTGTTGCTTCCAGAAATTTTCTCACTCTAACAATATTTTGCATTAGTTTCTTAATTATATAATTTAAGACAGAGTTAAACACTTTCAATCTACAGTGAAAAGAGTTCAACTATTTTCTTTAAGACTACTTGAGCTACAAAAATGTAATCAAACTATCGCTACCAAACAACATGGAGTAGAATCAATATGCCTTCATTACTCAATTTGACTTCTTTCTATCATTCATTTCTACATGGCGGCACTCTATGTCTACGATATTGTACCAAGGTCTACCAAAAGACTTACTATCTACCCACTAGCTCTAAACTCTTAAATTAAGGAACCTAAAGTTACATCTAGAACTCTAAATATCCAGTTTGTGTGTCGAGTCTTCAGTTTGTCCCTCAGTTAAAAAGCCAATAGACATTCTTTGTGGAACCATACAACAATGCATTTCTTTATCTTTATATCCATAACCATCTATATAAATTCACAAAACGGTGTGGTTTAATGTTTCTTCATCCCACTTCAGAGTTCTTCATGAGCTATGAATTGAACTATGGATTTTAATTTAGGCTTTTCTCTAAAAACAGCAGCATTATGACTTATAAATCATTTATGTTGCATTTCAATACAACATGCACTGTAACATTTTATGTACCTTTTCTTTATTTATTAAAAAAAAGAAATGACTTCTTATTTACTCTAAATTGTTAATATTATTTGAGTAATAATTATTATCGAAAAACAAAATATATTTACTACTGATGAGCAATAGGTGAAATTATCTCCAATAAATTGTTTTTTTTTTTATGCAAATTTTGCACAATTCTCTCTCATATACACTGCATATAAACATACTTATTAACTGAGATTAATTCAGAAAATTATTAACCAAATTGATAAGAAAACCTTTAAATCATGACAAACTTGAAGAATCGTTCAGGAGAAAGTTTTGCTACACAAAGAACGAAACGTATCAGATGAGAAGAAATTCGCATAAATTTGACATAATTTAAAATCCCAATAAATATTTGCTGAGCTTTATTTAACAATTCGTTAGCGCTCGGCATTATTTAAATAATAACAAATACCAAAATGAGATTCTGCTTCGAGGAAAAGATCTAAAACAGCTTCACAAGAAAAACATTTTGAAAAATGTGTTAACGCTTTGCCTTTTCTCCTTGTAAATTCATGTATTGAATTAAAGAGATGATTTGACATCTTACAAAAGATTTAAAATACATATATATAAAAATATAACATTTTGATTCGAGCAAGAGTAGTCAAAACTAAATCCTTTTGCAAACTTTCAAAATACTAATTCGCGTCCTATAAAACAGATCAAACTACGCATGTACACACAAACTCCTACCTAAACACAGCAAAAAGAAACTTTTTATTATAAGCACACAAGATGTTATAACCAGCAAATCAATTTTTCCTGATTTAGTATAGTATTTTAAAAATTTTCATGTGGTTTTTAAATTCAATTGTGAAGTAAAAAACAAAACAAAAAAAGAATTACACCCCACACCTAAACAATATTTCATATCTAAATTGCTGTATTAAACTACTTTTTCTCGCACACAAACCAAAACAGTGCAATGCATTGTATACAATTTAATATGTATTAAATGTGTAAATGCTAATAGAAATGGACAGAAGATGCATTGCATCCTGGAATCCCTTTATAAAATCGTTTCGAATGATTTCATCTGCAGCTCTGGAGTGTGCACATGGCCTCTCAAACCGCACAAACATAGTACGCCGTCGTAGGGTTACCATAGATACCCGAAGTCGCTAGTTTCATACACACTACATAGTGGGCGGTAGTAACCTGTGCGGTTTAGGACGCTGCCCCGCACCCGGTCCCCTTCTCTGAAGCGGAAACGCAACAACAACAAAAAAAACACGCTGAAAAGAGAAAGCGTCGGGTTTTGGTTTTGCGGATCCCGCACGTGGAGCTGCGCACAACTCGGGCAAAGTCGCAACTTTCCGCACGCGCCGCACTGAAAACCCCTTCAGAACAAATGGAGCACACACCAGCCCACCACTCGCATACACTCAAACACACCAGTTCCATGCGTTAAGTAAACGGGTTGCACGCGTGTTCCAAGTCTGAGCCGGCAAAACACCCCCTCCCTCCCCCCCCTCCCCCTCTCTCTCATCCCCCTCCTTCATCCTCAGGCACGCATCCACAAAGTGATTGCAAAAAAAAAAAACTTTGCAGCCAGCACTGTGTGATGCACCAAAGTTGGATGTGATGGACTTGATCCTCAAAGCCCCATATGCCCCTCTGCTAAACGAAGTCACCCTCGGACACACTCCGATGATGCCTGACCACGACATAAATGTTGCACTAGTGAGTAATCAGCTCGATTTGACCCCCAATAACCGAACGCAAATGTGAGTGTGGGGCAGGTATCAACACGCAGTGCATGGGGTCGGTTATTGACTTGAATATGCACTTGGACTTGGAGGGACGAGAGGGGCGAGAAAATGTTCAGCATCGGCCAATTAGTCCCCCCACCCCCCCTTTAACTTCTCCCTCCATTTTGGTTGTTTGCGATATTGACAAGCAGCGTTCCTCGCGCCGATAGCCCTCTCTGAGCCACACGGAAACGCCGTGCACTATCTGTCAGCTCTTTTCACGCGCTTTTTTTTTTTTTTTTACCGACCGCTCCGATAAATCACGTGGGTTAAACGAAAACCCCCTGATAGCCCACTTTACTTGTTATTATTATTTTTCATTTACTTAAATAGTAACGCAATTTCGGCGCCACGCACAAGAAAAAAAAAAAAAAAAAAAAACAAACAAGGCGCGTGCAAACGCAATTCCGCAGACGTGCCGTTGTTTACCGTCCTCTCGCGTGCACGTAGGTGTCAAAAAGAGTTGTGCAGCGCGAGCGACGCGTGCATTTTATACGTATACATAGCCCCTTTATATATTCAAAAATTGAGCGTGCGACCGCCACGGCTCCCCCCGACACCCCCACCCCCCCGTCCTTATTATATTCAGCAAAAAAAAACAAAAACAAAAACACTAAAAAGGAAATCTCAACTTTTCCCCGACTTTTTTTTTCTGTTGTGGTTTTTTTTTTTTTTTTTTTTTTTTTTTTTTTTTTTTTACAACTTCGGGATTCCGTTTGTTGACATTCGTTTGGAGTGAACGCGATGCGACGAGACTGTACAACTTGATTTTTTTCTATGAATTTCTCTCCCTCCGCCGCTTTTCTCTCAGCTCCCGGACTGGGCGCTGATTAACGCAAAACTTTTTTCTCTCTCTCCCCCTCGCTCACCCTCTCACTCTGATCATTTGAACAACCCCGATATTTTAATTCAAGAACACCGTAACGATTTGCTTCATTTACGCGAAACTTACCGCGGGAGCCTTAACATCCTTTCCAGGGCGTTTTCCTTGACTTTCACCTATTTCCCGAATTTTAATAAATTTTTTCTCATATTTTTTGCTGGACGCGGCGGGCCTGAAAATTGTTTGCTTTCTCCTCTTTCCAGCAGCCATTGTGTAGGCTATGCGCTGCGGTGCAACCGAACACCTTTAGCCACGCCCACTTTTTAGACCCCGCCCCTCTCTTTCGTCGATTCGTGCAGAGCCCTGTCATTTTCAAGTTTCACTTTCACCCGCCGTGGCTTTCAGAAAAAAACTCTAAAATTTCGGACTCGTCGACGATTCTGTCAATCGAAATGACTTGGGGTTAATTTCTATTTAAAACAATAGGTGGGTTAAAACCGCCAGAGGCTCCCAATTAGTGGCTGGAAGAGCTGTCAGTCGGCAATTTAGCCGTCGGTTTATTTTAGTTCCCACTGCCTATTGGTCAGATGTGCTGTCAATCATCTCGGGCGGGGGCGGAACTTGTTTGCTGGGTTGTGTTTTGAAAGGAGTTCAGTGTTCATGAGGCAAAGTTACTAGGTGTTTCTGCGACTCAGAGATGTGACTACACGCAGTTATTCAAGCTCGAGGTGCAAAAACCGGTGAGTACACATATCATAAACGTCCTTCCCTAAAACATATGAGGTATTAGGAGAGAATAAATGTTACACAATTCCTAGAGAAATGTCTCATACTGAGAGAGTCCGAGGCTAACAGCCGCTAATAATACCTTTACAACTTTGGTACTGTTTCTACACTTCCTGCAAATGAATGAATGAATGAATGAGTGTAATAATGAGTGAGTGTTTAAAATATAAAACTTTCCTCATAATATGTATTTAACAATCAACCCACGGTTTTGCATGTTCTGTTTACGCTGTCCCAACCTTAGCTTAGCTTAGCTTATCTTAGCCTAGCGTTCTTCACCCGTTTCCTTGGAGGTCAGTCAGATTGAATGGAGCAGCGCCTCCATGGAGTTTTCATGATGGTTTATTGGTGTGTGAGATCGGTTTGAACACGAACGACGGACTTTTTCACGTTTAAACGTTTCACTTTGACCCCTAAAAACAGCCAGGATGTGTTCTCAGTGTGTGTAAGAGCATTTTAAAGAGAGAAATGTCACCCTTCCTAACCGGAAACTACGAGTTACAAAAGTATAATAAAGTATAGTAATATTGTATATACAGGTGAAAGTCAGTAGTAGTAAGACAGAGTACATGTGTGTGAATGAGAGGGAGGGCAGTGGTGTGGTGCGGTTACAGGGAGAAGAGGTGAAGAAGGCGGAGGAGTTCAGGTACCTGGGGATCAACAGTGCAAAGTAATAGAGTGTGTGTTAGAGAAGTGAAGAAAAGAGTGCAGGCAGGGTGGAGTGGGTGGAGAAGAGTGATAGCAGGAGTGATTTGTGATAGAAGAGTATCTGTAAGAATAAAGGGAAAGCTTATAGGACTGTGGTGAGACCTGCGGTGTTGCCTGGATTAGAGACAGTGGTATTAGGTAAAAGACAGGAGGTGGAGCTGGAGGTAGCAGAGCTGAAGATGTTGGGAGTGATGAAGATGGACAGGATTAGAAATGAGTTTATTAGAAGGACAGCGCATGTAGGACGTTTTAGAGACAAGGTGAGGTGTGATTGAGATGGTTGGGACATGTGCAAAGGAGGGACATGGGGTATATCGGTAGAAGAATGCTGAGGGTGGAGCCACCAGGTAGGAGGAAAAGAGGAAGACCAAGGAGGAGGTTCATGGATGTGGTGAAGGAAGACATGCAGGTAGTTGTGGTAATAGAGGCAGATGTAGAGGACAGGGGGGTATGGAGAAGGTCGCTGTGGCGACCCCTAATGGGGGAAGCTGAAAGAAGAATAGTTTATATACAGGTAATAGTATAGTAAGGTGCATTTAACATTCTTTGGGTTTTTTTTTGTTTTTTGTTTTTCCATACTTGTACAAATAACCTATGTGATAGATGAAATCTGATCAAATATAAAGGTATAAACCAAGGACAAGTGTATTAGGTAAATGGGAAAAGCCGGTGGAAAAATGAAGACCAGATGGACATGTTAGACCTGTAAATCATTCATTAATTACTAAATTGTAAAAATTAAAAAAAAAAAAAAAATAAATACATTCAAATGTCCAATCCAACTAGAGACATAGTCTTACCTAAAGCACCTTTAATTATATTTATATAGGAATGTCTGTGTTCGAGGCTTGTGATCATCTATTGGTTGAGGATGTTTTTTTTGTTGTTGTTGTTTTTTATAAGTTATTATTATTATTATTATTATTATTATTATTATTATTATTATTATTATTATTACTTGTGTGCTTTTCTGACTTCACAAGGATGCAGTGCTACTGAAAATAATAGCAACATTATATATATTTTCTTCCTATTTATTTATAAATTCCAAAATTCCAGAGGAAAAAAGTCATAGTCAATAAGCTTTTATTGTCATTTCAACCATTTATAGCTGATGCAGTACACAGTGAAATGAAACAATGTTCCTCCAGAACCCTGATGCTACATACAACAACATAAAACAACAATCACAGAAACAGAAAACACAGGGCTAAGGACTAGTAAATGTCCTCGCCACGTAAAGTGCATGTGTGCAACCTGGTGCAAACAGTGCAAAGACAACACAGGACAGGTCAAAGACAACACAGGACAGTTCAAAGACAACACAGGACAGGGCAGGACAAAACACAAAATAGCATTTAAAACGTTTATGGTAATGAGGTGATGTTATGTGGGTGGTACTGAAGTCATGGGTGTGCGAAGTGAGTATGAGTGTGTGTTGAGTCCGGGTTGTACAGATCAGTCACACAGGTGTGTGTTTGTGTGTGTTCAGTTCAGTTCTTTGTTGAGAAACCTGATGGCTTAAGGAAAGAAGCTGTTACACAGTCTGGATGTGGCGGCCCAAATGCTTCGAAACCGCTTTCCTGATGGTAGGAGAGTGAAGAGTGTGTGTGACGGGTGTGTGTAGTCGTCCACAATGCTGTTGGCTTTGCAGATGCAGGGTGTGGTGTAAATGTGCATGATCAGAGGGAGAGAGACTCCGATGATCTTCTCAGCTGTGCTCACTATCCTCTGTAGGGTCTTGCGATCCGAGACGGTGCAGTTCCCAAACCAGGCAGTGATGCAGCTGCTTAAGATCCATCTCTTTAGTTTTGTCAACGTTCAGAGACAGGTTGTTTGCTCCACACCCGGCTGTTAACCGTTGCACCTCCTCTCTGTATTCTGACTCATCGTTCTTGCTGATTAGACCCACCACGGTTGTGTCATCCGAGAGCTTAATGATGTGATTCGAGCTGTGCATTGCTACACAGTCGTAAGTCAGCAGAGTGAACAGAAGTGGACTGAGCACACAGCCCTGAGGTGCCCCAGTGCTCAGTGTGGTGGTGCTGGAGATGTTGTTTCCGATCCGGACTGACTGACTTCTCCCAGTCAGGAATTCCAGGATCCAGTTACAAAGAGAGGTGTTCAGGCACAGTAGGTTCAGCTTCTCAATCAGGTGCTGAGGGATGATTGTGTTGAATGCTGAGCTGAAGTCTATGAACAGCATCCGTACATAAGAGTCCTTGTTGTCCAGGTGTGTGAGGGCCAGATGAAGGGTCATGGAGAGGCATCGTCCGTGGACCGGTTTGGGCGCTACGCGAACTGCATGGGGTTCAGTGCGGGTGGAAGCTGTGTCTTGACGTGACTTATGACGAGCCTCTCGAAGCACTTCATCACAATGGGTGTGAGCGCAACGGGATTATAGTCATTGAGGCAGGAGACAGTAGATTTCTTCGGCACGGGAACGATGGTCGTCGTCTTGAGGCACGTGGGAACAAAATGACCATCATGCTTGAAAAATCTTTATTTCAAAAATATGTACTCGGACTTTGATTACAAAATGAGTCCCAGAAGCTTTTGAAGGGCAAATATGAATCATAAATGACTGATAAGGGATTGTGTTTTTTATTTAAAAAAAAAAAACATAAAATGGCTTGTAGATGTAGATTGTAGCTTTGCCTCAAATTATAATAAATTATAATTAACGAATAAATGCGTGCTCAAAGTTTCCTGATTGTTACTTTAGATTTTTTACTGACATTAACATGTATCTAATGAAATGCAGGTTATTATACAGTAATAACGTGTTTCAAGAGGTAGATTCCGGGTCAGGAGTGTGTCGGCTCTGCAACAAATGTCACTGGCACTCTTACAAAGATTGATTGAGATAGATAAGGTTGTTTACATTGAAACACTAACAACTCGGGGGGGTTGGGGGGGGTGTTTGGGCCATGTTACTGATCTACATGATAATTTCTTAATATTTAAATTAATCAGCTCTCATGCACCCTAAAAGAAGTGTGCAGCACGATCAACTCCGCTGGTTTCATCTCCTTCAGCTGCAGTAGCATGTTTCTTTGCGCAGCTTAGATCTAAAGTGACACTTTGTGTACAAAGCAGGAATTGTATGTAAATACTCTGTTGTGGCTTTGACCACAACTCTTGTATTTCAGCACTCACGGATGCATCTGAAGGATGAGCACCAAGTCGAGTGCCGGAAAAGTTCGAAATGCAGAGAGCAACCCATGTATAGAGGTCAGTTTATGAGTGTTTCCTATTATCATATCAACCTTTCAGTTTCATATCAAACTTTTAGCAGGTGATGCACATGCACTAAAGGTCAGATTAAATGTAAAGCCAACCGAGATGGAAACACGGTTGCAATAACAATTCTGCACATTTACTTATTTGGCTGTTGTGTATTCGTCCGTCGTAATTTTGTTTCCTTCAGTTTGTTTGTTTGCGTTTTGCTTGTTTGTTTCTTTCCGCTCTGCTTTTCCCATCGTTTTTTTTCCTCCGCTAGTTCTCACATGGTTTTGTTGCTTTTCAGGCTGTCGTAAGATAAACATTGCTGTAAAAGCAAAATTTTACGCAGGGTGGACAGAAAAAAGACATTTGTCAATAAAACAAGATGATAGTTAGAAAAATGTAAATTAAATAAATTGTATTTTGAATAATTGAATTTTTTTAAATATTTCAAATAATTCTATTTAATTAAATGCTAGTTTACACATGTAGGCTGTTTCTTTGCCTATAATCATAATGAATTCAAATTAAGTAATTAATAAAAAGAGGTCTGATAAATGAATTTCCAGCCTGATAAACACCTTGCATATTTTCACACATTCATTTATGATCAGTAACTTCTTCTGATATATTCTTTTCTGACCTGTTTGGTTCCTTTTATATTCTTTGCACTACTTAATATAATTTTCAATTATTCAGTGGTCACTTTTTCCCATAAAAAATACCGCTGTCTTTTAATTGACCACGAACTTGTAGGGAATGGTTGTAGCAAAGTCTGGAGACGAGACACAGCAGGTGCTTGTCCTAATGATAGTAAACACAAACAGTCACGATTTGTACCGTATTTTCCGGACTATAAGCCGCTACTTTTTTCCAACGCTTTGAACCTCGCAGCCTAAACAACGAAGCGGCTAATTTATGTATTTTTCCTGGGTTTTCCCGGTTTCACAAACTTCATGCCAAAAACTGAGCCCCATAACATTAGACCAATGAAATTTCCAAACGGGTTCAGGTGAACCAATAAAACTTTTTATAGTAAATCAGATGCGCTTCCACTGAATCGGGCCGCACCACATCATAAATATGGATGATGTTCCTCTGACGTTTGACCTGCCGCTCACTTGGACTGTCTACAGGAAATGCCAATCATTCGTCACGCTGAAATCAACCGGGCATGAAGAAACGCACTTCACCTGTGTTCTGAGCTGCACGGCATCGGGATACTGTTTAGATACAAGCCGTGTAACAGTCATAGTCTCTCGTTAAAGCCTGTGTAAAGTTCATTAGTTTCAGTGTAGACGGCTTATAGACAGGTGCGGCTTATTTATGTTAAAAAAATCTTTGTAAAATTCAGTGTGTGCGGCTTATATATGGGTGCGCTTAATAGTCCGGAAATTACAGTACTACAATATAAAGTAATGCCTTCTTCTCTGTATAGGAGAGTGATGGTTCCCAAAGATGCCTGGAAGCAAATAACTATGATAAGAGCATGTGCTCTGCATTCTTCTTGAAGTATAAGAATTGCAGGAAGTATTGGGTGAGTATTTCAACTCCATGCAGGACACCAGCTTTCACGTTTCCCACAACAAATTAAAGTCATAAAGATTGCAAACAAAATATTGCCCATTTTCGACATACACCTCGGTGTAATATCTCTTTCTTATGAAAAGAGACCTGCTTCCAGCATTTTCTGGCATCTCGGTACGGATACATTACTCAACTGCGAGGTAATATAGACTAACTAGCTAATAGGAGCACAGTTTATAGCTCTGTCATGTTCTTTTTCCCCCACGATTATTCAAATAGTTATATTTAATTGCTGCTTCAGAAAGAAATATATGTGAAGTCGTTACAAACCTACGTGCTGATTGCATTTTTAAAATAATATGCCACCTTCTAATAATTAGCCACTGCAGTTATTTTAGGTAGAGCATCATGGAAGGAATCATGTAGATTTGTTTAGATAATTAAACTCTACACCCAGTAACCCATAATGAAAATGTCTTTAGTGTTTAGACCCTTCATGTAATACTCTGTAGAAGTGTCTTTACAGCAGTTACAGTTTCAAGTCTTCATAGCAATGTCTTTACATTCTCCCTCATCCAATCTGATCGTAAAGACTTTTCAAAGAAAATTCGAAGCTGTAATTAAATATGTGAGTTTCCAGGATCTTTCTGTATTTGACTCCATTTCAGCTTTCCTCAGTTCTGCCCAGTCTCCCTCCCTCTGCCACTGAGATGCCCCCTTTAGCTTGATGTTGCCACCACCATGGTCCACTGTAGTGAATAGGGATGTTACAGTACACGTGTCCGTACCGAAACTTTTCAGTACAGGGCTTTTGGTTTGGTACACGTGTACCGAATGCAATCCTTTTTACATGCGGAGCATAAAATCTGAGTTGCCTCAGAAACGTGATAAGTGGTGGACCGCAAGTTTGTTTAGTCTCCGCCTCACACTTTGAGTGCGTTTTATTATTATTTGTTTTTCAACTTGAAAATGCACAGCAATGCCAGGGGTATAAAAAAAGAAACAACGCAGTGTCACTGTGCCCACTTATTCCATAGAGGCAATAAGATTTGTTTTGCGCATGCATGAAAACGCTAAAGATTCTATAACGCTACAGTGTGGATTCTTTAGCGCTTTATGTCCAGCTCTAGAAATTTCTCTTAAAAGGAGAAAATCGTAACAATTCCACATATTGAGGGAGTGAATAAAGGAAGGAAGGAAGGAAGGAAGGAAGGAAGGAAGGAAGGAAGGAAGGAAGGAAGGAAGGAAGTATGCTTAAATAAGTAGAACAGTAAAGTAGATCATATCTTCAAAAAATGTAATATTAAGTGTAAAACACACACACACACACACACTTGTATGCACATCTGTATTACCCAATTGAGGTCTAACAAATGTAAACTAATCAATTTAGTTTGTGCCAATTTAATTATTTTCTCAATTGAATCAAAATAATAAAAAGTGTATTGCATTCATTTTGATTTATGAAATTTTATTTCTATGAAATATTATTCTATATTAATAATTGTTTTAATGTAAACTGTCGATGTTCACAAATGTTAATAATAATATACCACGTAAAAAACGAAAAAACAAAAAACAATCCGAACTGTGATTTAAAAAAACCGAGGTACTGAAGCGTGAATAGCTTTAAAGTATTGACGCTAGCAGCAAAACAAAAGCGATCTGTAGCGTTAATTTGGTTCATGATGGTTCAATTAAACGTCATACAAACTCCTTTTCCCTCCATAACTCTAAGTTTCTTTGACTCGTTTCGGCATTTTCCCTGAGGTGGTTTGAAGTTGTTGCATTAATTGCGTCATCAGGTTTAGTACTCCTATGGGTTCTTGGTTTGACGGTGTTCTAAAAGAAGTCGCACTGTAGGAAAGCGTCTGAAATCTTGTGATACTGCATGAATTTCATCGGAGAAAAAAAATTATTGCCACGGCCGTTAATGGGCAAACCAGCGATCAAAGACTACAAATTTTAGCCTAAGATTATAGGGATCTTCTAGGATTTTTTTTTTTTTTTCGTAGCCAAATTTCGTAGCCAAAATCGCAGTGTAAGTCTGGCATTAGGCAAGTAAAGTAACTAAATCAGAGCTTTTTGCTGACTGTTAATACATTTCGTTTTGTCATTATGGATTATCGTATGATATAATTACATTTATTAAGTGCAAAAATGGGCGTAATGGTTTCTCAAAAAAGCATTCAAAATGTCATTGTTGGTATAAATGTGTGTATTAAACTGTACAAATTTTCTTTCCTTCAGCACACTGTGATGCTACAGCGCAGGCGTGAAGGTATAAAGCCCGATATGCCTACGGCTAGAGAGAGGGAAGAAATGCTAGCTTCTCTGGGAGCGAAGCCTTACTGAAACCTATCGACTTTTAATAGCACAACACTGACTGCACCTCTCGGAGTTGAAGTATGTGTAGACGAGGGCATCCTTCTAATAGGAAGCCTTAAAAACATTATTTACACTTCAGCCCCGTAGGCAGGCGCATCTGTGGTGTGTGTGTGGTGTGTGATGTGCATACTTGCGTGAGCATTTGTGTGCACGTACTTGTATGGAGTTGTTTGTGTGTACTTGACAGCGTGCAAGTGTTTCCATGATGTGTTTCTGAACACGTTTGCTCAGAGATTCTATGTTAATCATTCTATAAATCTGGCAGGTTGACACAAAAATCATAAAATATCGCCTGTGTGTTTAACATAAATATTTTCAAGAATCAAATAAATAATGTAATAATAAATAACTCCTGTTTTTCTTCTTTACTATTCAATTGAAAACTTTTTATTCCAGAAGGAAAAGAGTACTGATGTCCCAAGAAATGAGCGTGCTGCTATTTACCCTAACAGTTCTGTAGGCTGTGAAAGCTTGCACTTCCTGGCAGTGGCCTCATGAGGGTGATAGGATACTACAGTGCATGTTAGTGACTGACTGCCAATCAGCACATCTTGGGCTCTAGCAAGCTCAGCCTATGGACTTGCTGTGAGTTTATTGTTTTCGGATTAACAGTCCAAGCCATTACAGATGCCTCAGTAACCTTTGTGTGTTTTGTGTTCACTGTGAACAGCCAACCTGTTACTAATCAGACAAGCTGTTGCACTGTATGCAGTGTATTTGTCATCTCCCACTCAAGTCACGACTCCTTATGAATCATGTATTGGAGGAATTCAGGCTTAATGATGCTTGTAAGCAGCATATATTGCATATAAAATAGAGGGAAAACTGCCTTGAAGTCTTAATTTCACAATATTGTGTTGTTGTTGTTTTTTTTTTTTTTTTTTACTCAAAGTAGTTTCTCCTACTATGCCTCTTGGTTCAGATTCAAGGCAATCACAGAACCCCCTGCCTCTTAATTTGCTACTGAAGCGTAAATGAGCGATCGTTGACATTCCTTTTAAATAGTGATAGGTTATCATGAACGACTTTTGGAGTAATGGTATGTTATTATCATAATGGTGGATGAAGGGTGATTTGATTGCACCACTATTATTGTTAGCTCAGTAATCGTCTTTAGAGAGTAAGTGTTCCACGAAGGCGTGCAATCCATCTTGAGGATGAATGGTTGAGAAATGCAGTACTTAGCGCAACAGTTCGTTAAGGCTCAGTAAATCTGGCAAATGACATTTCGTACCGGGGATCTGAACGTAGAATTATACATCTGAAAATCAGCCGATTTCGTGGGTCCGTGAGTGTTTAATCAGATCCAGAATGAATGTCCGATTTCGTTGGCTATTAAAGAGGCTAGCTACAAATCCAAAGCAACAAAGTCACACTAGAAGTTTAAAAAGTTTATTAGGTTTCACATTGAAAGGCATTTAATTGCTTCAACAGTTCCATACTACCTACATATCACTCTTAGTTAAAAAGTTCAAAAAGCTTTTGCCCTTCTTTAAAAATATTTCAACAATACAAGATATGACACATTTGCAACCAGTATGTACTAGCTGCTTTAGTTGATAAATGATCTCCATTAAACACAAACGGTATTGTAAAACATGTTTAGACATTTGCTACTATTATTACATTGTTATTATACTGGCAAATTTGATGTATTTTCCAGATCAAGTGCCTGTGAGTGATTACAGCTTAGAGCTGTATTTGCATTGCTATTGCTTTGCATATTTTTTAATAATTCTTCATTGCTTTATTCTTCTAAATGCAGTTTTTGCTGCATTTAGTGATTCCGAAGCTCCACGGATGGGGTTAATTTTTCCTCAGGCTTCAGTTGCTCTTCTTGCCATGCCCTTTGAACTTAGCCATAAAGTCAAAAGCTCCCATATATTCACCAAGCAGCACTCCTACTTTAACGGGCAACAAACTGAAAGAAAAATAAATAAATGTTAGAGATAACTGTTATATGTTAATACAAAATAAATGTCATTTCATCTTTATATGCTGTACAGCATGTTTATATTTCCATGTTTATGGCATAATAGTAGTAATATTAGTATAGGAACTGATAAGAATGTGATCTTTGGATCTTTGCAGTACGCAAAGAGTTGCAAAACTCTTGCTTATGAATCTGTGCAAAATAGAGATTCACTTTTACAGCAAGACCGTTAACTTGATGAAATAATCTGCTATGTTTGACAAAAATAGTCCAGAACTTAGTGTAGAAAAACGAATTCAAGAATAGGAGAGAAATAAAGTTGAAATATAAGAAGTAGGAAAAAACAGTATTGTAAAAGCAGTGTGCATGTTTATTAACAAATTGTGAAATGGTATTTGATTGATTGGTGTCAAAAACAAATGTAATTTGCATCAAAATGCTTTTGTGTACTATATTCCATAGCATCATGTATGCCAACGCTACAGTTTTAATGCAGACACCTGCAAGAGAAGGATTAATTTTCATTGAAACTTGAACTGTGCTACTAGGTTTCCTGACTGTCTCATCAGAGGAAGAAATGTGCTGGCTGTCCTTTCATGTTGCGAAACCTTCAACAACAACTTCACGTGATCTGTGATTGCCATTATCACACTCACTGCTGTGATGATCTATCGCGATCATGGCAGAAATATACAACAATAATTCCAAATAAGTCGGGATGTTGTGTAAAATCTAAATAATTACAGAATGATATGATTAGCAAATATCAGAAACCCATATTTTATTCAGAATAGAACATAGAAAATATATCAAATGTTCAAACTGAGGAGTTTTTCCATTTTATGTCATTTTGGAAACAACCCAGCCATTAGGGTTGCACAAGCCAGTGCACTCTTAGCGCCGGTCCCAAGACGGATCGGTCGAGGCCTGGGTTACCAATGATCGCCACAGGTATCGTTAGCCAACAGGGTAGCAGTGGTAATTGGGCTACTGTTGGGCAAAGACAGAGATGGAGAGGAGGAAGACGTCTACAGAGACGGCAGGAAAAGAAGTGTGGGAGAGTGGAGGTTAGAATTGGTACTTTAAATGTTAGTACTATGACTGCTAAAGGGAGAGAGGTAGCTGATATGATGGAAAGGAGAAAGGTAGATATGTTGTGTGTTCAGGAGACCAAGTGGAAAGGGAGTAAGACCAGGAACATTGGAAGTGGCTTTAAACTGTTCTTTTTCGTGGTGTAGATGGAAAGAGAAATTGTGTAGGGGTGATTCTGAAGCAAGAGTACAGTAAGAGTGTAGTGGAGGTGAAGAGAGTTTGGGGTGATGAACATGAAGCTGGAAGTTGAAGGGATGATGATAAATGTTATCAGTGCTTATGCTCCTCAAGTGGGTTGTGAGATGGAGAAGAAGGAAAAATTCTGGAGTTAGATGAAGTGGTAGAAGGTGTACATAGGAATGAAAGATAAGAGATTGGGGCAGATTTAAATGGTCATGTAGGTGAAGGGAACAGAGGTGATGGGTAGGTATGGCCTTAAGAAGAGGAATGTGGAAGGGCAGATGGTGGTGGATTTTGCTAGAAGGATGGAAATGGCAGTGGTGAACACTTATTTTAAGAAGAAGGAGGAGCATAGGGTGACGTATATGAGTGGAGGAAGGTGCACACAGGTGGACTATGTTCTATGTAGGAGATGCAACCTGAAGGAGATTGGAGACTGTAAGGTGTTGGCAGGGGACAGTGTAGCTAGACAGCATCGGATGGTGGTCTGTAGGATGGTTTTGGGGTGAAGAAGAAGAGGAGGAGAGTGAGGACTGAAAGAAGAATAAGATGGTAAAAACTGATGACTGGTGGTGGTGAGGAGGTGCGGGATGATTGGGCAACTACTGCAGAAGTGATAAGTGAGACAGCTAGAAAGGTACCTAGTGTGACGTGGAAATAGACAGGAAGACAAAGAGACATGGTAGTGGAATGAGGAAGTGCAGGAAAGCATATAGAGAAAGAGGTTGGCAAAAGAGAATTAGGATCGACAGAGTGATGAGAAAAGTAGGCAGGAGTACAAGGAGATGCGGCAGCAGGTGAAGAGGGATGTGGTGAAAGTCAAGGAAAAGGCATAAGAGGAGTTGTATGACAGGTTGGACACTAAGGAAGGAAAAAAGTATTTGTATCGATTGGCCAGGCAGAGGGACGGGGAAGGATGGAGATGGAAATGTGTTGACTAGTTAAGAGAGTGTGTTGAAAAGATGGAGGAAGTATCTGGGGGAGCAGCTGATGAATGAGGAAAATGAGAGAGAGAGAATGTTGGATAGTGTAGTGGTGGTGGTGAAGCAGGAAGTGGATAGGATTAGCAAGGAGGAAGTGAGAGCAGTGATTAAGAGGATGAAGAGTGGAAAGTTGGTTGGACCAGATGACATACCGGTAGAATTATGGAGATGTTTAGGAGAGATGCAATGGAGTTTTTAACAAGATTGTTTAACCGGATTTTGGAAGGTGAGAGGATGCCTGAGGAATGGAGAAGGAGTGTGCTGGTACTGATCTTTATGAATAAGGGAGACGTGCAGACCTACAGGGGAATAAAGTTGATCAGTCACACCATGAAGTTATGGGAAAGAGAAGTGGAAGCCAGGCTGAGAGAAGAGGTGACCATCTGTGAGCAACAGTATGGTTTTATGTCGAGGAAGAGCACCACAGATGCATTATTTGCGTTGAGAATGTTGATGGAGAAGTATAGAGAATGTCAGAGGGATTTGTATTGTGTGTTTGTGGATTTAGAGAAAGAGTATGACAGAGTGCCAAGAGAGGAGTTGTGGTATTGTTTGAGGAAGTCAGGTGTGTTAGAGAAGTATGTGAGGGTGGTGCAGGACATGTATGAGGACAGTGTGACAGCACTGAAGTGTGCAGTAGGAACGACAGACTGGTTAAAGGTGGAGGTTGGACTGCATCAAGAATCAGCTTTGAGCCCTTTCTTGTTTGCAGTAGTAATGGACAGGTTGACCGACGAGGTCAGGCAGGAGTCTCCATGGACTCTGATGTTTGCGGATGATAGTTATTTGTTGTGAGAGTAGTGAGCAGGTTAAGAAAAGCCTGGAAAGGTGGAGGTACACGCTGGAGATAAGGGGAATGAAAGTCAGTAGGAGTAAGACAGAGTACATGTGTGTGAATGAGAGGGAGGGCAGTGAAGTGGTGCATTTGCAGGAAGAAGAGGTGAAGAAGGTGGAGGAGTTCAGGTACCTGGGGTCAACAATGCAGAGTAATGTAGAGTGTGATGGAGAAGTAAAGAAAAGAGTGCAGGCAGGGTGGAGTGGGTGGAGAAGAGTGACAGGATTGATTTGTGATAGAAGAGTATCTGCAAGAGTGAAAGGGAAAGTTTATAGGACTGTGGGGAGATCTGCGATGTTGTATGATTTAGAGACAGTGGCATTGAGTAAATCTTCAGCAGAGCTGAAGATGTTGAGGTTTTTGTTGGGACTGAGGAGGATGGACAGCATTATAAATTATTTTATTCAAGCGACAGCACATGTAGGACGTCCTGGAGACAAGGTAAGGGAGGCAAGATTGAGTCTCTTGAAGAAGAGGGTATGCCAAACAGTTTACTGAAGCTAAACACATTTTTTTGATCAAATACAAAATTACCTTATTTTATCCTTAAAATTGTATATTTCCTAAGTTTAGACATTTAAAGTGTTTTCTAAGTTAGGCTGTAAAATATTGGTTTACTAGATTTGCAAATCATTGCAATTATACAATTCAAATTTTACATTTTACCTTTACAACTTTTTGGAATTAGATTAAAACAGCAGGTCGAAATTTGTGGCAAACTGTACAGACAAAGTACTTAATTAACCCTTTTGCAATTTTTTCATTCTGACAAGTAAGTAAAGTGTACTGGGTGTTAAATGTTCTCTACCAGAATAAAAATCCTATCCCCTATTCTGCTGCTTTTTTGTTTTTTTTATTCTGGCAATATTTCGTGTATTTTACATCCTATGCCAATTCCTGTTCCAAAAGTGAACCCGTATACCTAAAAGAGGTAGTATAATCAGCACACTCCTACACACGTACGCACACAAACACAAAGAACAATTTGGCAGAAACCTGGCACATGATCAGTCAGACATGTAAGTGGTTTATCCATTATGGCATCATAGTCTGGTCTCGCTAATTTAAATCTTAAATGATGGCACAATTATTCTAGAGTTCAAAGAGGTTTGTGCACAAACAGCAGAAAGGTGTGTGTGTGTGTGTGTGTGTGTATGGGCTCTTACAGACATACGGTATACAGATAAACAAAATCCTGCATACACAACATGAGCATTGGTTACACACACAACAAACACAGCAGTGTTGTTTCCTGGAGTGAATTAAATCTTAAATGTGACTTACTTCTTTAGAGCGATGATTACATAGATGCTACGAGGCAGATAGACATAGACCTGATCTCTCTGAACAGCATCCACGATCTTTCTACACACATAATTTGGCTCCAAAATGGGCATGAGTCTCGGCCACCTACAAAAATACAGTCGTTTTAACCAGTTAACAAATAGTATGCTTATAAAAGAACAGAATTTCTTGGGCTTTAAGAATACACTTTACAACTACTACAATTATGAAATGTAAATCTCATTGGTCTGAAGAAATTTGTATTAAAACTGCATCTGTCACACAAAGTAAATCCCTAGCAAGCATAATCAAGGTTTTTATTTATTTATTTAATTATTTGTAATGATTTATGTAACTCTTGACTCATTCAAACTAGTACTTAGTAGTCTATAAGCTATATCCTCACTAGTCTACAACAAAGTGGAATAACATTTTCTTATCTAAAGATTATTATTTTTGGTCCAAAATTTAAACTATCACATCATCTTAATCCTTCTTTTTTTGTTCGAATAAATTCTTTCAGAGAAGCTATCCAAAAACAGTGATTAGGATATGCTATGATTTAATAATTATATCTACCAGATTCATAATAACTCATTTGAGCCATTTGATGGTACAGAAATGATGGCAAAAGAAAATATCTGTAATACAGAGAACTCTCAATGCTAAGTTCCTCCTATGACATTGTTATATATCAAAACTAAGATTATTCACGCTATTATTCTTAGATGCCTTTATTCATTTCACTTAGTGAATCGCAATTGAATTTAGCAGAAAATGTTTGGTTCTTTCTAAATAAATAAATAAATAAATAAATGCCCAAAAGTGCCAAAAGAAAAACATTACCTGCCAATTTTAGTCTTGACATTATAAAGACATGTCCAGGTTTAATAAACTGTATATTTTGCATGATGTTATTTATCATAGGAAATGCCAAACAGATTTGCATTTTACCAAGATGGTAGCTTTTTATTTTTATTTTTCTAATCTACAGGTGAGTGTGAAAAACACTCACCTACATACAAACAGAAAACACACAATGATCGTTTAAGTAATAACTGACATCTCAGACACTGCCTGGACTAAACACAAACATGTTAAACCACTCATTCTTGTATTCGCAAGCATTCAATTTTGTCCCACATTAAACACGGTGAAACAATGTCTCCTATCGAACGTTTTTACACACTGCGGTACATTCTGAGTCTTACTTTGTGTTAGCCCCTTCAAACATTCCAGTGTTGATGAAAAACGGACAAACTATGGTGGTCTTCACTCCATCGCAGCCCATAGCCAACATCTCCAGACTTATGGACTCGGCAAAGCCCACTGCAGCAAACTTGCTAGCACAGTAATCTGTCAAATACACACAAACACACAACCACCGGTTAGACTTGATGGTTGTTAAACAGGGGGAAAGTCAGTGTTTGCAGTCACACAAATTGTGTTGTAGGTTTATACCTGCCAGTCCGCTAACACCGATAAGTCCAGCTGAGCTAGCTATGCTGACCACATGACCATGGTTTGCAGCAATCATAGCTGGAAGAAAGGCCTTACACGTCTAAAGAAGGAAGCAAAATCACTGTGGTGCAAAAAGATTTTCCTGTGTGTGTGTCATTGCACTGAATAATGTAAATCTAGAAATGTGTACATGTGGGGGAAAAAAATTACCCTGCAAAGGTATGTCATAGTTACTAACCCAGAAATGTGCCATGCTGTTGACCTCCATAGTTTTCTCTATAAGCGTATCTGAAGACTGCAGGAACTTCTTCCCCGTGACAACACCAGCATTGTTCACCAGAATATTAACATCACCCACCTCTCGTTTGACCTAAGAAGCCAAGCAAATTGAATCAGCCTTATTTATCTCCAACTGAAAAACATACAGTGATGCAGTGCTTTCAGTAATCAGCTCTGTTTTCTAGTACAAATTAGCAGTGTTTGGAATCAAGAGGCTTTAGTAGCTTTCATGCCAAAACTGTATGTCTGTGTTCAGTTATCCACGTCATGTCTGGTAGCATAAATATCGAAAAGTAAATTACATTTTACGGACCCAATCAGTATATCTTAATTTAACGAACTGAATCCAACTATTGTAAAATTATTGTTCAGGATTGCAGGCCAAATCGTTAGCTCATTTCCCGTCTAGACTTGCCTCGGTCTAGAAATAAGGAACTAAATAACCTTCAGATAAGTGGTCAAATATCATCAAGACTCACTCCAAACTTTTATCTAGAGCACTTTACGTTTAACTCTAACTAGTAAGCCGAGTTGAGTGGGCTCGGTTTAGCCTCTTTGTCTCTTTACCTACTAAACCAATAACCAGTTTGGGTTAAATTCAGGTCAGAGATAAAAAAAATGTGAACGAATACAGTTTCTAACTTTTAACAGTTTTATGTATATGTGTATAAGGAAGCACTTGGCTCTTTATGAGGACAGAATGTCTCCTATATAGGTGAATATATGCAAATATGACCTTGTAGGGACATTTGGTTTACACCAATGAGAAAATGGGATCGTATATTAGCATAAAATGCAAACAATTTTTAGGTAAAAGAACACATAAGTACGTGTAGAGTAGTGTGTGTGTGTGTTCCTACTCTGTCGGCCACTTTGTACACCTCATCCCGGCTGCTACAGTCGCAGGTGTAGGTGTGCGCTCGCGCGCCGTGCGCTTCTTGCACGAGGCGCGCAGTCTCCAGGTTTCCAGCCTCGTCGATGTCCCAGAGAACGAGGCGCGCGCCGAGCCGCGCGAACTCCTGCGCCATGATTCGGCCGAGTCCGGATCCGGCACCGGTCAGCAGCACCACCTCACCCGCGACACTCTTCCTCCGCGAAGGCACAAATAGCCGGAAAAGCGCCTCTAGGTAGTACACGACCGTCAACCCGAGCACCTTTAGGGTCTCTAAGAAGAAGTTCATGGCGGCAGAAGAGTCTGGACGCCCGATGTAAGATTCTGAGCTTCGAGTAAATTTCTTTAAACTGTAAACTCCGTCACCAGCCTCACTCTGTACATGAAGTTTACTCACCCCCAGACACCAACACTGGCGATGAGTTCATTCCCTTTTTTCTATATAAACAAGCGGTTAAAGGTTGACCTTCGGTCTGCAAAACGTCCAATTACACTCAGATACAAAGGTCGGTATTTGTGCGGGCGACTCGGTAACGGTACAGGATGTGGAAGGCGCGGCTTCTTATTGTTAACTCTTTGTGAGCCGACAGGCGCAGAGCTGTGAAACGGTACAGTTCAACAACACTTCAGAAACACATACTTACATTTTATTGTTTGAATAAAACATGTGACTCTAAGTTTCAATCTAACTGAATTGAAGGGTGTTACATCTATTGTACATATCAGAATGGCATTTTACTCAGTTACAAAAAAAGAGAGAGATATAACCTGATTATTAATCTATCAATAAAAAAATATAATTTTGTTATCTATAAATAAATCGATATATACACCGTTTATGTTGAGTGGGATATAGTGATTGAATGATAACACATTTTTTTTTTTTTTAGGGGTATGCAAACTTTTGTTCTCAAGACGACTTAGTAGGTATTTCAATAAAATGAAGGAAAGATTGAAATTTGTATGAATAAATAATAATACTCTGCATTGCAAATCTCAACAATACAGTATTTTAAAGTAAAAAAGAATGTGAGGTTCTGCTGAACACATTGATGGGATAAAACAGTTTTGAGTATAGTATAAAACTGTTCAAATATCTTATTGTTGAAAGAGTCCCTATTTAACTCCAGAATGTACGTTAAAACGATATGGCTGAGGGTTAAAACAGAGAGAATTCCTTTGGGGGAAGAAGGTGGAGCTAATTCCAAGTTGAGGGTGACCCAAGAGCATCTCCCCCTAGTATGAAAGATTTCCTGTATTGGATTGGGATTGAGGGCAGTCTATTAATCTGTCATGGGGCCCAACATTCCTATGGCTGCTCCTGCCTACAGGAAGTAAACATCAAAGACATATATGTGGGAGTGAAATAAACGGTTTGTCAGATATTAACTACAACACAGATGCAGGTAATGTTTAGAGATGCAAATGCAAATTTCTGAACAGCCAGTAAATGCACTGGACCTAAATCTGGGGTCGCTTTTATTAAACAGGGTATTTTAAAGTAAAACAGATATGGCGAATGACATGCCAGGCGGCCTGAGAAAACTTTTCAGGATCACATTTCGTATCGTCGGAATTCAAAAAGCTACTAAACATGTTTAACATTTTTCCTGAGTTGAAATATACACCGTATTCACACACAAGCCTCATGGTCATCTCTTCACCCAAACTGTTTTTCTTCATAAGATCTTTAAAAAATATCCTGCTTTTTGTACATCCAAATTTGGAAGTTCTTTTTCACTCTTCTATTTTGTTCAACTATTTCGTAATTATTGGCAGTTACGAACCAGACAGGATCACACTGAGGTAACATCCTACCTGAGATGAATTCTTGGACCATGTTATTCCATCTCTATGTGCTCTCATTAATACATCCTGCTCTATTGCTTACCAATAGTTATGCAGATCATTCCCAAACAAACTCAGCCCTCTTACCAAACAATTCCAAACCAGTAGTCTCACACAGTGTCAATGTATGGAGCAAATAAATTGTTGGATGAGTCAAAACGAGGTTGGCAGCAAAGTGGTCCATTTCAGAATTAGTGCAAGTCTCAGCTCCAGGGGGTTCATTTGGGTGTACTAATAGACTCACACTAGACTTTTACTAGCCATATTAAGAATTCGATTTAAAGGGTTATTGTGCCTACAACACCTCGAGAAATTATCCATGTTTTTATAACTAACAGGGTTGTATTCTGTAAAAAAAATAATAATAAAAATAAAAATCTCAACTCGCCTTCCTAAAAAGACTAACAACTCATTTAAAATGCTGCTGAATGAGTTTTTACCAAATCCAGAAGACACACATTAGAATAACTCCTCCTATAAAATCTTTGTACTGGCTTCCAGTTTGTTACAAGTTTGATTTCAGCATGTTGCTTCTAGTCTATAAATCACAAAATGGTCAGGGTCCTAAACATAAACCAAAAAGGTCTGTTAGATCCAGGTGTCTATGGGAATTTCTTTCTTTATGTGTCTACACATAAACTGTTAGAACTCGCACTTCATGTCTGTTGCTTAATATTCTTTGTACTACTTTTTTAGCACCTTTGCATTTCATTTTATGCTCTAAATTGTATTGTGAACTTGTACTTGAATTGATTACAATTAAAGAGAATTTTGTTGTATTTTATCGATTGATAAAATAACAGAGCACAGTTCACACTCACAACTGAGATTTCCACAATTGGGATTTTATCTGCAGAACTTTTGCCTAAATTGCATTAGGAATAAAGCTGTAAAGTTGCTGGGTGAGGCCATACTAAAAAGACTCAGTCAGTGTTGTTATGTGTAAGGACATACAAAGTCCTTAGGTGACAAGCTCTATATAGAATTGCAGCATGCCTAGGTGAAAGGTTTATAACAGTTATTATGCACTACGTAAGCTAACATAATCAGCACTTAAATTCACTTGTAAAATGGCTCTAAATTTCTTATATTTAGAATAGGGCATAAGGTAATTATGCATCAGGGTGGGGGGGGGTTTACATAGGTTCAACTCTACTGAGGAAATTACTGAGGACAATATACAATGTACAGAGACAATGCAATACATGTAACACCCATGTGCAAATAGAAAATATTAAAATTAGGTGGTGAAGTAAAGTTGTAATACATTAGGATAAGTGTATATGTATATAAGTAATGCAAATGTCAATTAGAGTTAAATGAAATGAATAGAAATGATGGGGAAATAAGTTTATCTAAACAGTATACGCCTACTTGTTCTGTACTCCTATATGTATTTGTCAAATAATTTAAATAATTGTGTTAGTAACCCCAGAAAGACCACATACAAACCTTGGAATACTACCTGAAGATGGAGTGGTTAGCTAAAATACATTTTTTTAATCAGTCTATGAAGCAATATCCAAGAAATTACTATGTACCATTTCACAGGTCGGATGCCGCGGTAGAAAAATCTGTATTTTTATTTTTTTATTTTTTACAAGACTATAATGGATCAGCAGGACCTTCAATTAAAGATGCCATAGAAGTAAACTGTTACCTTCTCACTCTGTCTTTTCTCATTCCCAGGTAAATGTGCTGCCTTACTGGGCCTTAAGTAGGACTGGGCCCAGATCTCTTAGACCACAGCTCCCAATCTAAAACTAAAAATGTTCAGATCTGAGAGTCGCTACAAACATTATTGCTGCATCTCACTGAGCATGAAAAATGTTCAGACGAGCACAGTGGTCTTCATATTTGTTATATGGAAGATTTTTTGGAACAAGCAAAACTAAAGCTGTCTGCCTGGTTGAAGTAAACAATTGGGGGAAGGGCCTTTGTAAGAGAGATGGCCAAGAACCCAGTGGTCACAGCTCCACACATGGTCTAGCTCCACTGACCATGTGTGCAGTTAGGAGAAACTGATCTTGGCTTTATGGCAGAATGGTCAAAAGGAAGTCTCATGCTGATGGTATGTTGAAGCACCTCTCAGGGATTTTGGCAGCATCTACTGTAATTTAGACTTTTTGAACTATAGCTATATTTATGAAAACCATAGTCATTTTGAAACACAGAGAAATTTTTTTGCAGTTTCAAGCAGTTTATTTAAGCTGTACAGCATATAACAAATGTAGACAGTTAACAGAACAACCCACAATGAGAAACACTGCTGTGGGAGGAATTCACTCGATTGTGGTTATTAAAATAACTTTTACACCACTAAGTCTGTTATGGTGGTAACAAAAAAAGATATATATTCTCAAAGTGAATTTGGTGTAGAGAACTTTATCTCTAGTGGAGCAAACGAAAGAGGGAAAATGCATGTCTGACAGACAAGCATCAGTGATAAAACTTTATAATTGATCTGCTGTCTGATTCTGCTACACAGACTTGCATCTACGATCCATGAATTCCAGTAGCCACAATATACCTCTGTGTTGTTTTTTGTTTTTTTTTACATTCTGAAAATGTTGAGCACTACAAAGATATTACAAGCAAATTTGTACAAATCATGTCAGCAAGTGCATTAATAAGCATGTTTGTATTTTTTCTGTCATAATTACGAAGAACCTTTAACAATCAACAGATGAAGGGGGATCGAACAGAAATATCAACAGCGAACTGCAGTCTGCAAGCATGTCAGTATTCCACAAAACCCCCATATTTCTTTACCATCTCTGATGACTTCTCTTGCTCTTCCTCCTCCTGTGGTGAACGTTTAAAGACACCTCTGTAAAATTTAGGCTCCTCTCCCCAATCTGGCCTGCCCACCCGCCGCATAAACCCACCATATCGTTTCTGTAGTGGTTTTGTGCCACCCCCTGAGTTATAACCCCTCCTCATGAAGCCACCATAACGCTTTATCATGCCCTCTAACTCCTCAACCGCTCCCTTCACTTTAGGGCTGTCCTTCATTGCAGGCCCTTCCTTCTCAGCATCATCTTCAACCAGATTGGCCAGCATCTCCATGTCACTCTTAGACAGGATTTCTCTGCCTCTGTCTATGTCATCTGGCTGTGGCTCATAAACCTCTGCCGCTTTTTTCATGAAGCCTCCATAGCGTTTCATAAACCCTCCATAACGTTTCATGAAACCACCGTATCGCTTCATGAAGCCACCATATCTTTTCTCGTCATGGTGTTGTTGGGGTAAGCTGTAGGTTTCTGTGGATGCTTGACCTGCTTCTGGCGTGCTTTCGGTTGTCTGCAGGAAATCTTGACATATACCCCAAGAGCCACCAGTGGAAAGATGACCTTCACACTGCAACACACATTCCTGCCAAAACACATTATTATGGTTTTTGACATATGTACCATCTGCAGTCATTAATCTTAAAAACACATGTACATTCACTGTCAAATTTACCAGGAACACCTTTACAACTGCACATTTAGTCAAGTATCTGGCAGCAGCACAATGCATAAAATAATGCAGATACAGGTCAAAAGTTAATGTTCACTTCAATGTGAGAAGGATCTGTGACTATGACTCTGCTTAGTGCCAAATCGGCTGGTTTGAGTATTTCAGAAACTTCCGAACTCCTAGGATTTTCACACACTATTTTCAAGTTTGCACAGAATAGGGCAATAAAATATTTTTTTTATGTCCTATAAGCGAATGGTTTGCACCATGCTGATGAGAGAGATGAGAGTCGAATTAATTTGAGTTGACAAATGCAAATTTCAACCATTTACAAGCGTGGTATCAGACTACACATCAAACTACCACATACAACAGCAGAAGACCACATCAGGTTCCACTCCTGTCAGCCAACAACAAGTGTATGAGGTTTTAATCGACACAAAGTAACCCAAACTGAACAATGGAAAAAGTCCAGATAATATGTTTTCTGTTAACCACTGTCCAGCTTTTGGAAATATTTAATTCAGCCCTTTGAACACCAACTGATGGTTAAAGTCACATAGATTACACCCGACTTCTGATTTTTACATTACCCAAAGCTCTTGACCTGTGTCTGCATGACTTTTACATTGTGTTGTTGCCAGATGATTGGCTGATTAGGTAATCGGATGATTGTGTAGGTGTATGCGTGGTGCGTGTACATATTAACACCTTCTTACTCTGGCATAAATAAACACATCAGTGCTGATGGTTGTTTTATACTAACATCAAAGTCAATATTAGACATGACTAACTGCATTCTTTTTTCTAACTGCAGCAGTGGGTCATGCTTAATGAGTAAGTGTGTGCGGGTGGGAAGCAGAATTAAGCTCTTGAGATACCACATGAATTTTAATGCAGTGGGAATTTTTAAGCAAAACTAACAACCTTTGTTGCATTCTACTGTGTATTACGTTGCATATTACAATAAGTGAACTTAAACTTAACTTCAAATTATAGTGTTTTATCTCCTTTGATGCCATGTCTGTATTTCCAAATGTAATCGGGTTACAAGATTAGAATGTTTAGAAGAGGAAATAGATAGAAAGAATGCACATTTAAAGCTCAGGGTTTTTTTTAACACACACACACACACACACACACACACACACACACACACACACACACACACACACACACACACACACACACACACACACACACACACACACACACACAAATTCGTTTGTCAGTCGCATTCACAAACAGTTTTAGGGCAGCTTTGATCAATACATCATCAAGCACCATGAATTGATTCAGGGAACATGCCATAGCTTGAAAATGCTACACAATCAATATATGACAGACAATATTTCTCTTCTCTTTTAGCATTAAATGGATGTATTATCAATATATATTGGCTTTTTTTACTCTTAAGAAGGGCATGAATCACAGAATTGCACTCTCAAACAAAATGATGCATTTTATTAGGGTGAAATACTATATAAGATAGACCTTGACAGCATTTAAAAATAATAGAATACGAATAGAATTAAATAATAATAATAATTTTTATCATTGCTTCCCAGCCTGAAGTCCAGTAGATCTTTGTCTTCATTATGACAGCTGTGCAAAAAACCGTTTCTGAACTGCGTTATGAGGGAAAAAGTATTGTAGTGAACGCTAAAGAGCAGTGAAAGCGCACAATCTTGCCACACTTACTAAAGAGTTGGCGTGTGTGTTTTGCAGGCGCAGGTGCACGGAGCAGTAGCCGCATTCCGAGTCACAGTCCGCGCTCACCATCCGCATGCACGCGCTGATGAAGAGCGCCCAGCGGATGCGCATCAACCCCGAGCACGGCTAGACACACACACACACACACACACACACACACACACGCGCGCACACACACACGCGCACACACACACACGAAAGAAAGAAGGAGCAAGAAAAAATGTTTGATGACACGTTTGATAGTATTTAACAGTGCTGGGATGTGCGGTTCCAGCATGCAAATCTGCTCGTGACTTCTTATTGCAATCCACTTTAAACACTAATGTCTATTTGAATAATTGTTTTATGGCTGTGCGGCACTGAGAGCTGATCCTACCTACTAATATTATTGATAATAATAATAATAATAATAATAATAATAATAATAATAATAATAATAATAATAATGAAATCAAGATTCATTATCAAGAAAAATGAATGTAAGAATATTAGATAAAGGGTAAGAAAAACGTGTTAAAACAAGTTTTACTTTATTATATTATCAGGGATTCGAGTGCATTGTATCAATGTTAAATATATATATTTTTAAAGATAACCAAACCGACAAAAAAGTTCCCTTTATACGGAATATGCACGCTGAAAATGAGTTTTAAATACATCACGATTTTATAAAATCAAGCTATATAAGTTGATATATAAAATATAGGACTTGTAAGATGATGCACCAGAATCAGATAAGTAGCTTGCTTTAGCTGATAATTGCTATAATTGAACTCTGGCATGTTTATGAGGATGACTGACCTTCATCATTGCTTTGTGCGCAGCGTCCGCTTCTGTCGCGCGCCGCCGAGTGAAGAAGCCGAAGTGCAGCCACAAGTCCGTCCAACTAAAGTAAAGTGAACTGAGGGAGCAGGAGAGAGACAGGCAGAGGAGAGAGAGGGAGAGAGAGAGAGAGAGAGAGAGAGAGAGAGAGAGAGAGAGAGAGAGAGAGAGAAAGAGAGAAGGGGGCTGTCTGACTGGGCTTTTCCTCTGTAGAACTCGTGTCCGTGATGATAAAGTTGCCCTCTCCACGACGCGCGCTATTCCGGCGTGAAATGACGCAAACGGAACGAACCGCTAGAACATACCGCCCTCCTCCATCCAACGCGGCTAATTATGCGAGATTGCGAGAAGGAGATCGCGTTGAAAAGGGTCAGTGCGGAGGCACGAGGGTCCCTGTCTCCTAAATCACATCCCAGCGCGAGCTCAATGGACCAAAGCCGCATCCTCCATTTCCATTAGGTTGAACCACTTCTAGGGGTCTAGCACACAGTCACATACAAACACATATACAGCAACGGGGTATCTTTTTCCTATGGGGTCACTGAAATGTTCTCAGATATGAAAACCCAGCCAATATCAATCCAAACCTACTGTATCTAAATCATTATCCCGTTTGATGCCTTTCACTGGAATCGTGCGAATGACGGTGATATTGCATTCATGCTTTTGCTGTAGGCTTTCAACTCCATGGGAATCTTTTCTCTTCGCCTATTGACCACTTTTGACTCTCAATAAAGGTTATTGATGCAAAGCACTCCAACAGCCACACAGGTATAAATTCATATTCGTTCTAAAGCACTAAAGAAACACAAACATATACACACAAAACTACAGCTAAGAAAGATTTTCAGCTTTATAAGCTATTCTATTTTCTTTCTACATCCTCTCATAGCATGGTGATAGGCTCTATTGAGAGATGTATGACTGCAGACGAAATATACAGAATAGAGCACCCAATCACAAGCACACGTTTTGCTTGCATACAAGGCCAAAAATGGACCAGCACCATCTTACCTCAGTGACCTCATCACATCTCGCACTGCACCACGCTGTCTGAGATCCTCCAGTACTGCTCGACTGGTACCACCTTCTCTCGGAATGAGAGGTAAGTACACTTCAAGGCTCTTCTCTGTTCTGGCACCAAGGTGGTGGGATTAACTTCCCTTATATGTCCATACAGCGGAGTCCCTGATTACCTTCAAGCGACGACTGAAGACCTACCTCTTCCTTAAATACCTAAATTAGCACTTTCCAAGTTTGTAAAATTCTAGGGTTATATTTATATTAAGTTTGTAATCTGGCATACCAGTGTATATTTATTCATTACTAGAGATTTTAAGCACTTTTGTACGTCGCTCTGAATAAGGGCGTCTGCTAAATGCCGCAAATGTAAATGTAAATGTTTTGACAATCTTTGTGCTTAGAGATTTCAGATTTACTGCATAAGTTCAGATTTGAACAGAACATACAGGAGCTACAGTGGGCACCAGTTCACCAAATTGGACAGTTGCAGACTAGTTAAAGACTAGGCAATGCTTGGCATGTAATCTGATAAAAACATGAAATTCTGTTGTCGTAGTCCATCTGCCTTAAGACTTGATATATTGAGCATTCTGGGATGCTTCTCTGTTTAGCACATTTGTAAAATAAACAAAAAACAAAAAGGTTATTTGAACCAATCTTGCCATTCTCTTCTGACATTACATCAACAAGATGACTCCCACTCTGACCTGCAGTTATAGTACCGTATTTTTCGGACTATAAGCCGCTACTTTTTTCCTACGTTTTGAACCTTAAACAACGAAGCGGCTAATTTATGAATTTTTCCTGGGTTTTTTCCGGTTTCACAAACTTCAAGCCAAAAAACTGAACCCCATAACATTAGACCAATGAAATTTCCGAACGGAAACTGGGAAAAAAAACGCACCTCACCTGTGTTCTGAGCTGCACGGCATCGGGAGAAAAAACATTTTTTTTAAATGCCAAAAGAAAAACTCCCGAGAGAAATAGTTGTGAAAGGAAGGAGGAAGACAGTGAACAATGACTTACTTGGTAGGCTACTGTTTAGATACAAGCCGTTGTAACGTGTTGAGTCTGGGTGAAGGGAGAGCTCACTAACTCCAGTTGCAACAGAAATCATATAAGCACAGACAGGTTTCCAAAACTCGTGCTTTTTTATTATTCTTGGCAACAGCGTTACGGGTTAGTCAAAGAAACTTAGAAATGAGCATCAGAAAATAATAAGGACATAATCCTCGTCTTGAACACATGCAGTAATACTGGAAAAATGCAGTGGCAGGCTATTCCCAAAATACCGCTATGCTCCTAAAGGAAGCGTAACATATTTCACCCGTTACACCATGTTTAACGTGTCTTTTGTTAAAGCCTGTGTAAAGTTCATTAGTGTAGACTTATAGGCTTATAGACAGGTGCGGCTTATTTATGTTCAAAATAAAAATATTTGTAAAATTCAGTGGGTGCGGCTTATATATGGGTGCGCTTTATAGTCCGGAATTTACGGTATTTCCTGCCAATCAGTGTACAATATAGGGAATGTTGTATGTGAAATCTAAGGGGGTGTCTGCAGAAGTTTCTGAAATACTTCAAACAAAGCACCTCACAAAAATAACCATGGCATTTTCAGTTTTATAAGATTATATTTTCCCTGCATTCTGATGTGAAGATTAACTGAAACTCTTGACCTGTGCTTGATGTTATGCATTGCGTTGCTGTCACATGATTGGCTGATTGGATAACTGCATGAGTGAACAGATGTTCCTATCAAAGCAGATAGTAAGTGTATGCTTGTCTCTAGTCTTTGCATACCCATCCATATGTTTGGGCTGCAGCTGGAAGCTGTGTCTTTATGTTTGATACCTGTTTTTCTCTTTTTTAGCTTTTTTAGTTTTATATACATTCCTTCTTTGCTGGCTTTGTTATTCTTCCTTGCTTTAATTTTGACTTCGGTCTGTTTAAATTTTTTTTTTAATTAATTTCTCTATAATGACTTTGTCAGTCTGCCCCCTGATCCCTTCTGTGGTCTCTATAAAGGATTTTTGGAAAAGCTTCATATAAAAAAGGCCTCTGCTTACACCCTGTGGTCTCTGGCTCCTGTGTGATACAGAGGATTTTTTTTTTTGTTGTTGTTTATTATTATTTTGTCCTGTATTGTACTCATGTAAAAGTGTTTTCTAGTGCTGTGAAAAGAGCAGTGCAAATTAGCAATTGTTATGCAATTATTTTCTTTGTTATGAATGGAATGGGCATTTGTATTACTCCTACCTCATTGGCCTTTATAGTTATTTTCATATTCATACTTGATTTGGGGACATATATATTAGTAGAAAATGAAAAACAGGTGTTTCTTCGAATCAATTTCTAGAAGGTAAGGTCTGAGGTAAGGTTAGTGTAAATCTGTACAGTCAATACAAATGATCATTTGCATAATAATTAAGTTTTTCATTAAATTAATAGGTACTTTTAGATAAGCACGTTGAAGGATGAGGAGAAATAATACCAACAGCTAGACTGTTTTATTGAAGCTGTGTTTCCTGAACACATTTCATGGTCCATATAAAGGTATAAAAACCACAAGCAGACATAGTCATCATTAATAAAAACCTAAAGTAATATCTACAAAAAGACAGCTAAGGATCAAAACATCATACAGCAATAATCCAATCCAAAAAAGAAAAAGAAAAAAAACGTCTGGGATTCAAACTGATCTTTGGGCTCATCTTTCTGTCAGCATCAAATTACCAGATGGAGTTGCCTAACACTGATAAAGGCTCTCTTTGGAAGAGGGTGAGATGAAGGACATTCTGTGACATCTGATGGTATAAGTGTGACTCACAAGTGAGGAAAAAAAAGGCATGGAAGCCGCCAAAATATCTGAACAGCATTTGCCATCAATCCATGTCTAACCAGATGAACAGAATGGGATGGTGTACAATAGTTTAAATATTTTTCCTCTTAACCCAGATGGCTTTTAACCCATTGAGCTTGCACTGCTTATCAGACTGGCCAGTTACTGAATATTGCGTTTTAGATCCATTCTCTCATTGAACTTGCCATGTTAATTTGCAGTCCATGTTGATGATTTTGATGTCAGTGGTGTAGATTTACCCATTAATGTGTGAAAAATAGATCATAGACAATATGTCATCATCACAGAATGCTAGGAGCACAGAGGTTCATAATGCAGGAACTTTCAAAGGCAAAGAACAATCACAGTTCGAAGACTGTGCTGCATAATTAGTGATATAATTTTATGTATGATGAGTATTGGTATGTATGGGGCAGCATGTTACGGATAAAATCTAAACTATATGGACAAATGTCTGTGGGCACCTAATCATAACACTTGGATGTGATTGTTGAACATCTAATTACAGATTTATCTCTCTTTTGGTGTTATAATAATCTCATTTTCCTAGGATGGCTGTCCATAAGATATACAGTAAGTGCATGGCTTTAGGGATTTGCCTATTGCCTGACAAGAACATCACCGATGTAAGGTGAGGAGGTCTGTGGGCAGGTTGTGGGCCCACACTCAGGCATAATTTGGCTAATCCACTGTGGCCCCACCCGGGCCCCATAGTGCCCTGAATTTCATAGGGCCCAGTGGTCTGCCCTCAGTGGCAGTGACTTCAGCAATATGTGAAGTATTAGCTAAATTATTAAAGTATTGGACTTCTGATTTTAATGATTTGAGTCAAAATCTCAGCACTATCAAGCTGCTACTGCTGGGCCCTTTAGCAAGGCCCTTAAACCTTAACTGTTTAGTTAGATGGTGTAAGTCTGCCAAAATGCTGTAAATGTAAACCTTGGCTAAGTATACTTTATGGGTCTCACTTTGCAAACATGGTCATGCTGGGGCAAGCTTAAGATCATTATTTCCAGTGAAGGAAAATATAGCATACTAAACATTGTATACAATTGGGTGCTTCCCACTTTGTGGAAACAGTTTATGGAAAATATAAGTATGATTGTCAGGTGTCCACAAACATTTGGCTTTGTAATAGTGTCTTGGATTACAATAATAATGCAGTTCTCCCACGCTATGTTTTTTTCGAAACAGTGTTCTGTTGTTCGGTATGCTCATGATGTGTGGCATGTAGTCATGACTTTGTCAAAAATGTAGAGCTGTCATTCCGCAGCCTCCGCCATATCGGTTAAATAGTAACAATTTAGTTTTGATTGAGTTAGAGAAGTGTGTCTGTGTATGTGCTCTACGAAGGGAAGCTGGTGATTTTCTATTATTCTTTTGACACTGATTGCCTGAGGCATTACACATTAAATTATAACTTGCCGTTCAGTTGCGAAGTGATACCAGATAAAAAAAAAAAATTTCCCTCCGGAGGAAGAAATTTTAGACTCTTTCAGCAATCCGAAGTAAGCAAATGGCAAATCAAAAATACATCTAAATCCATTCCTGCAAAGGTAAAAATCTACATAGTAATTGTAATGTATTATCATTTGGAAGCATGGTAATTAGACATGTACTTAATGGAGGCTATACTGAATATACTAATCTATATTTTATTATGAAGCCGGTTCGCTTGACTGGTGATGGATATAAATGCGTCTACAGCAGATCCACTGAGACCAATTTACCGAGTTAGCACTTGCACAAGAGGCTGCTAAATGTGACAGTCATTTCTCAAAACACAGAAGTCTGCAATGTCGTTGTATGATTCACAGTGTTTGTTAAAGATTCATATCTTCAAAATGACTTTACAAAGAAACATTAAGTATGTCAGCTTGCATTAACATTAAATAGTTTTAACTAAACCAGATAATTTCTATTTTTGACAACAACTTAAATGCAACTGAACTACAGTTTTTAATAAAGAAACACTCACATGGAAGCTGTAATTGTTACACACACATTCTACATACAGACAAGATGTTCAAAGATTCCTTCGAGTATGCCTTTGCTGTGCTTCCCAAAGGACTTCTGTGCAGTTATGTAACATTAATTAGAACACACAAAACATAACCTTTAACTCTTTCTTTTAATTTCTTTCTATTATGGTTGTCTAAGTGTATATTTCATTTTGGCAAACATGAGGGGGGTAGTCATTGGGGGGAAAACATAAAATGTTATTATCATAATAAGCTTTTCCAATTTGGATGCTACTAGGAAAGTACACAAGATTTAACATTGTTATAAAAAAAGATACTGTGACATGCAATACATAATTATATCAAGTGTAATGAATAAAATGTAAGGAAAAACTGGTGTTATAATGTATTTTTTACCACTTGTCCACTTATATGAATACAGAATTATTTTAACTGATAATTATATACTCTGATGAATTATTCTTTGTTGCAGTATAACAATATCACAATTCTGTTACACAAGAATCGCTGTTCAACTCCATTTCCCATAATACGCCTCAGACTACAAACATGAACTCGTGGGACAACACCACCCACACTTAAATTCACTTAACACACATCATTATCCTAACTTCAAAATATTTGTTTAGCTTTTTGTACACAACTATGCTTTTTGGCTTTAAGATTATTCTTCTGGTTCTTGTGTTTTTTAAAGATCCTTACCTGACTTTGAGCCTGTTCCTTGTCCTTGTGTTTTGCTAATGGGTTTGGACTTGCTTGCTATTTACCATTCTATGTCATCTGACATATTCACTGAATAGTTTGATGAGTTTAAAAATGGTCAATCATTGGAATATTTTACACAAAGATCTCCACCACAATCATAACAGATCAGGTAAGCTCTTTCTTCATGTCTCCCAGGACAGTTCCAGAGGTCTCTTGTGGCAGCCAAATGACTTATGAAGACAGTAATTCTGTAACTTGACTCCCATCTGTATGTAAAAATATACTGTAGATGCACATACATGTACAGTATATAGATAAAATGTCTTACCAAACCTCATATTTATTTTATGTGTATTTTAGGGTTTTTTATTTTAGGGTTTAAACACAGCAAGTCATTTTCACTTCCTATAATTAAAAAAAGAAAAGCTTCTGATTTTGCAACAAAGTGAGCCGTGCAAGGGGAACTCACAAATCCAACAAAGACAGTGCCGCACTTCTATTTTGACCATTATGGAGCTGATAACAATTACATGCCTGAGAAAGTGGTGTGTGTTGAAATTTTTAAGGCTATTTAAACTTCTCCTGCAACTGCAATTGTTGCTAAGTTATGTGTGTGCTCAAGTAAGCAAAAATTACAAATTTGGGCAATATATATAAAAAAAAGAAAACACAATGTGAAGTTAATGCAAAGAATTGCAATATACAGTATGTTAACATAATGTGCAGATAAACACAAACAATACACACTCTTTTAATACTGACACATTATTTTGAACATTATTATGATGCATTATTTAAATGTATGTTATTAATTATTTATTTATTCATTTATTTATTGCACATGAGTCATATACATGGTCCAACTCACAAAGGGGTCCATTATTCAAGCCCATTATTTTGATAATCATCAGACAAAAGAAACAATTTGCGATGGCTGCTCCATTTAAACCACTCCAAACTGTCCAGTTATAAGAGCTATATAAAGACATACAAGCGTGCGTGTGCACGTGCGTGCACAACCACACAACCACACCCCCACACACACACTCAGAGTAAATGTTTGACAGTTTATCTTATATTCCTATCTTTTTCAGAACTATGAATTCAAAGAAGATTAAAAGCTTCCCATTAAAAGATTCAGCATCAATCATGGGTTCTCCAAACCTGCATCAATATGTTAAAATGTACTCATTGATAAATTGTTTTGATTTGCACAGCCATCTCTTTACTTGCTTAGTTTTCTTTGTGCTTCGAGGATGTGCCATCATCTCTTTAATATGTTCTGGCACGCAAGATAAAGCATCAGGTCTGATGCTTGCATAAACATTGCATCTAGCACTTGATGAAGATGAAGGGATTAGGCAGTATAAAAAAGTTATACACTGGAATTTTTGTTAATAGCAGCAGGTTAAATATTTATAAGATAGCAAGAATGAAAAAAACGTCCCTTTACATCCGTGCATACAATAGATACATTAAAATGAATCAACAAGCTATTCAGCCATTTATATATATATTCATATCATATTTTTTTTTATATTGTTATTTTGCAGCCTGATACTTCAATCATTTAAATAGTTTTTTTTTTCCTCATTAATCTACATTCAGTGTTCGAAATTGAAAACAAATTTTTTTTTTTTCAATTCTATTTCTCAATTAAATAACCCAAATATTTACATGTACATAAGTATTCAGACCCTTTGACACACTTGAAAATTAGCTCAGGTGCCTGCCAATTCACTTGATCATTGCTAAGATGCTCCTACACCTTATTAGAGTACACCCATGAAAACATGTATTGCTTGGACACGATGTGGAATGGCACACACCTTTTTATAGAAGCCCTCACAGCTGTCAATGCATAATTTCTGCTGTGTGTTTTCTATGATGCAGCCGCAATTTATTAGATGGTTTACCATTTCTTTTACTAAAGCACATAAGCTAAACTATAGAATGCTTAAAGGGTCTGGCCACGGCACATCGTACCTCTTTTTCCTAGTAGCCTGGAAGTAATTAATCTCTCTTTAAGCTTAGAAAGATTAGTTAATTAACTACACCGCGCACTGTTAATTAATTTAGTAGATTTTCTCCAGCTAAGTCACTGTGAAGTAATGTATTGTGTATAATATGTATTTAATGTATTTGTTTCCATTAACATTTATATAATGTATACCACCCACACTCTTTCTCTCTCTCTCTCTCTCTCTCTCTCTCTCTCTCTCTCTCTCTCTCTCTCTCTCTCACACACACACACACACACACACACACACACACACACACACACACACACACACACACACACACACACACAGACACACAAAGCACAGCTGGCCTGCAGCATGCTCTGCATTGTGTGTATCTTAGAAAATAGAAGCTTATTTTCCATTCACATATTCATATGCATAATACAGTTCACCTGAAAATAGTACTCAACCTTTATCCAGTCCTTATTAAGCCAGAGAATTGCTTTGAATGCTGATCTTACTTCCTAATGTTCAATTAAATCATTTATTCTCTTACTACATTTATTGAAGATTAGAACAACTCAGATGTTTGATTTTTCTCTAGTTGAAGTTCTGATGATAATAGTGAGGATAAGGATTGCTGAAACTCACCACAGAGCTCATCGTTTGCAATGAAGAAACATTCAGTTTCTAAATTCTGGCAAAGGGAAAACGTGTATTTTGGCACTAAGGTTCCAGTGACCCCCCCTATATTTTATTTTCTAAATAGCTTTTTAAATAGCATGTAATATGTGCCAATATGTCCTATAAGGCTAAAAAGTCTTTAGAGAGCAGTGCTCCATTATAGTGCTCCGCATAGCACATAAACAGCTGGACACTGACTCGCCAGCTGGGAGCCACTTTTTAATAGCACTTGAGAACCCTCACTCATAAGAGTGTACTTGACCCTTTGCAAACATGACAGTATAAAATCTCTCCCAGGGGAAAGATCTATAATTTGTGGTCTGCTATTCACCAGTGGCAGATTTATCTGGGCCTGCTGGTCAACAACAAGCTGAGCCATGGCATGTTGAACCAGGTCTATCAACAAATTAGCTGCAAAATTTCCTTGTCACTACCTAAATGAATTGTAATATGTTTGTCTGACAGACAGTGAGTATTCAAGCAACACTCACATGCTCGGGGCTGCTGCATTCTCTATTTATTACTTTTTTTCTTACTATTATACAGGAGTCACAGATACTAGTATCCCAGCCAAGTGTAAAAACTCTGTATATAGTCTCTGAGTCTGGTCATTTGACTGATCAGCACAAGTGTATAATATTCTCTTCATTCTTTCAAACATGAAAGAATGAAATAACATCATTAATGTGTTAGGGTTAACTATAAAACTTTAGAGCTTTACATAACAAGACTAAAAGCTTTGGCATATAAGAAAAAGAAGTACAATAACCTGATCAGTGAAAGCCTATATGGTAGACAAGGCTAGAGCTTGCCTTTATGTCTAGATCAGTCTTATTCAGAAAGGGAAGGTGTGTGTGCGCAGATCTTCATTCCAACTAAACAGAAGGCAAACCTGAGGCTATTGAAAGCCAAGATCAATGGATGTACAGTACCAAGTAAAATCTTGTGTGGCTTCTGCATGATTGATATCAAAAACTGCACCCACACCAGACCTCTTTGGATAAGATTGGACACCACTAGTCTAGAAAACAGGGGGTGGGGGCGGGTCTCTAATCTGACTCTAAATCATGCATCAAGGGCCATCCACAGATGCTCAGGCAGCAAAGCTTTGGACCAAGGAACAGGAGCTCTGGGCAACTACTGCTAGATAATAAAACAAGGCATCAGCTGGGTCATCTGGGTTAGGGTGCCATGATGATATAGTGACACCAGGGAAAAATCAAGGCTTACTGATTTAAACTGGCTGCATTATTACAATGTATAAAAATACATTACAAAAATTTTATTTGTCATAATTAAATAATACATTTCCTAACACTCATGTAGATATTGCAATTCGCACGTATACTTCTCAGTTTCAGCGAATAAACGAAAATGAAAATAGTGACATATACTGATATATATATATATATTCTGCTACTGTATAGTGGGAGAAAGTCTCGAAGGCGTGTTATTTTCCTCTTTTGTAGTTGCTGTCACTCGAGCTTTATGACCTGCTCATCACAGTTTGCAACAAAAGTCTCTTCTGAAAATGACGTCTTAATTGCTGCATTTTTCAATTGTCACAAAAAAGACACAGTACTTCATGCAGTCATCTATTATATGAGCACTAAATGGGTTTAAGAATGAACAGGGGGGAAAAAATTACAGTGAGAGAACAAGCTTTTGAAAGTATGTCAGTAAGGAGAACACAATTTTTACAGGAACCCACACTGAAGTCAAAGATCATCCAGTACTTTAATCATGTTTTTACAACACGGTGAATATCAGAAACCCCTTTATGTTCGACTGTCAGAATTAATGGCACTATATAATGATGTGTGGCTCAGGTGTGTTTAAATTTAACAATGAATACAAAGCCAAAGTCTTTCCATATTTCTATATAAATAAATTAGTTGAAGTTGCGAAAAGCAAAGTGAGAATGCTAATAGGGGCCAACTGTAGGGTCTTTGAAAAGTGATGAAGTGATGAAAAACTGCATTTAATTGCATTGAATCGCTCATCGAAGTGATCACTGTTTCTGTCCCCGATGGAATTATTTGACAGTGACTTTTCACGTCCAAATTTGTACATTATTATAATATATTTACCAGACAGGTTTTTTTTTACAATCTTACACATTTACCCAGGATTCATTGCAAGGATTTATTGAATATTTGTTTGCATTTAAAAAAAATTATAGTTCAAGTTCAAATCAGACTCTTGTTTTTTGTTTACTGTTGTTAGAAGTCTGGTGGGTCCCCTGGTGGTCTAATGGTTAGGATGCGGCGCTCTCACCGCTGCGGCCCGGGTTCCATCCCCGGTCAGGGAACCAACCCCAGCCACTCAAAGTGCCGGTCCCAAGCCTGGATAAATGGGGAGGGTTGCATTAGGAAGATAAACAGAAACAAAAGAAGAAGAAATACAGTATATGAATTAATAAATGTTCTCAGAGTTCATCTCATTCATTTAATAAGCTGATTAATCAAAAAGGTTTTTGCTACAACTTAAACTG